>NC_050198.1:77823987-78152686 GCF_004126475.2 Phyllostomus discolor | reverse complement strand
TGATAACTTTCTGAGTATTGTATCCAATGCCTTATGAATTATGAGAAATATTCAATTTAGTAGAATACAAACTTGCTACCCCTCTTAGAACTCAAATAATTTACTGCCTACTTTTCTCTGTGGTTTGTCCCTTGATTGGGGATAGTTCACTCATATGCATATATTGTACTAATTAGTACTCAGCTGAAAACCTGAGGCGAACCTCCCAAGAGTTCTCTATAGATAACTTTCTATTCTCCAGTACTGTGAAACAAAAATTGTAGTCACCTTGGCCTCCGTTAGCTGACAACTTTGTCATTTTATTCCAGTAAAAGTGCTAGGCCCTTTTGTGGTTTCCTTAGCTGTACTGTAACCTTGAAACTCTATTCAGGTAACAAACTATGTTATTTTTAGCATCTACCATGTTTCTTTCCCTTCACACAAAAATCAGTATCCAGAGTTACCTGTTCTTCAATATCTGACAAGAAATTTTTCTTCCACTTTATGCATAGTTAACTCATTGAAGTATATCATTAATTGATATTTTTGACTTTATATTTAATATAAAATTAGAGTGTATTATTCTACATTTTACTCTAAGAAATTTTATTATTGTATCCTATACTTACATGCAAATATGCATGTTATAATCTTCACAATATACATTTGTTACTTTTATTTATATTCACATATTAAATGCTATTTAAATATTATTTCATTTTACCTACATAAATAACATTTCTAGTTTTCTTCATGAACTGTTATAGGTCCAAGTTAATGTCTGGATCTTTTTCTTTCAAACTGAAACCTTCCTTTAAAGATTATTTTTTAATTGGAATCAGCTAGGAAGAAATTTTCTCAGTTTTTATTTGACTATGTCTTAATAATTTTTTCTATAATTTCTCTACAATACATTTGCTGTATGTTGAATTTTGAGTTTGCAGGTATTTTCTCCGCAAAACATTTTAAAAATTTTATTCTACTGTCTTTTGGTTGTCGCTTTTTTTTTAATGAGAAGTCAACAATGATTCTTATTACTACTTCTCTGAAAGCAGTATTTTTTTCTGTGTCTTTAAGGTTGTCTGTCTATCCTTGGTTTTTTGGATTTCTGAACTTTTTAGATCTCTATTTTGTGTCTCTTCAATTGTGAGACTATGACTATTAAGTCTTCAGATACTTATCTTCCCTATCATTGCTTTACTTCACCTCTGAGAATCCAATTGCACATGTATTAAATCATTTGATATTAATCACATACTGGTATCAACCACTCATTTATTTTCTTTTTTCCTTGCCCTTCAGTTTTAATTATGTCTACTGACCAGTCATTGAGTTTAAGAATCCCTTCTTTTGTGGTGTTCTGTCTGGTGGTAAGACTATACAGCTTATTTCAGATATTTTATTTTTAGTTATATGATTTTTAATAGATTCATTTAATAGCCAAAGAAAAATAGAGGTCTCACACTTCCTGATTTTATAACTTACTACAAAGTAAATGAAGTAAATATAGTGCTTAAATGAGTACAGACATAGACCAAAAAAAAAAAAAAAATAGAACAGATAACCCAGAAATCTACCCTCATATACATGGCTAATATATTTTGATAAAGATGATCTCCTTTTAATAAATAGTGGGATATCTGGATATCCAGATGCAAAATAATGAAATTTAATCCTTACATCATATAAATAATTACCGCAAAATTGATTGTAATCTAAAGTTAAGATTTAGAGCTATAAACTCTTAGAAAAATTCATAAGGGAAAATTTTCAAAATATTGGATTTGGCAATGATTTGTTGTCTATGACACCAGAATAATAAGCAGAAGAAGCAAAAAAAAAATAAGTGAATTGTACTTCATCAAAATTAAAAAAAAAACTTCTGTACAACAAAGAGCATTATTAAGAGAATGAAAAGACAACACAATAAGAAAAGCTATTTGGCAAGTAAATATCTGATAAGAAATTAATATAAAGAATGTATAAGTAACTAGAACTCAACAATAAATAAAAACTCAATTCAAAAAATGGTTAATAGGCTTAAATAGATGTTTCTCAGGAGAAGATATATAAATTGTGAATAAGCACATGAAAGTATCTTCAAAATCTATAGCCATTAGGGAAATGTAAGTCAAAAGTACAATGAGATTATACGTCAAATCCACTAAGATAGGTTATCAAACAAACAACAAAATCAAAACAAAGAAAAAATTAGCCTTGGCTGGCATAGCTCAGTGGATTGAGCGCGGGCTGCAAACCAAAGTGTTGCAGGTTTGATTCCCAGTCAGGGTACATGCCTGGGTTGCAGGCCATGACCCCCAGCAACCGCACATTGATGTTTTTCTCTCTCTCTCTCTCTATCTCCCTCCCTTCTCTCTCTAAAAATAAATAAATAAAGTCTTAAAAAAAAACAAAAATTAATGAACATCTGCAAGAATGTGGAGAAACTGTAACACTTGAGTTTTGCTGATGGGAATGAAAAATGGTGCAGTGGTTGTGGAAAACAGTTTAGCAGTTCTATAAGAACTTAAATATAGAATTAATTACCACATGATTGCAGCACTTCCACTTCTAGGCATACATCCAAAAGATTTAAAATCAGTATCTCAAACATTTATTTGTATACCAATGTTTTTTAACAGAACAAGGATAAAAATATGGAAACAATAAAAATGTCCATCAATAATGAATCAATAAGCAAAATGTGGTATATACACATATACACTGGAGTATTATCTAGTCTTAAAAATCAATAAAACTCTAACATATTACATCATGGATACACCTTGTAAACATTATGATGAATGAAATAAGCCAGACAGAAAATGAAAAATATTTTAAGATTCCACTTATATGAGGATCCTAGCATAGGCAAATTCATAAATATAGAAACAGAATATAAATTGACAGGGGCTGGAGTATAGATATGAGGGTGTTATTATTTAATAGATACAGACTTTCTGTTTGTGACAACAAAAAGTTCTGCAAATGTATAGTGGTAATAATTGTATCATATTGTGAATGTGCTTGATGCTACTGAATAGTATACTTAAAAAATGGTTAAAACAGTAAATTTTATGTTATGTTTACATTCACACAATACAATAAAACAGAGTTTCTGCACATTCAGGTTTATCATTATTTATATTTGAAGGTAACTATATTAATAAGTTTGTCAATTTAGAGGGAGATATATATAGTAGGACAGCACAATACTAGAATATGTTTCATCAACATTTTCAGTAATTACTTAGCTTGCAACCCTGAAATCTACAGATGATATAGGAAACATAAGTGATTATTTTGCATGTTTTAATCATGGCTCAAATTTATCTTGTCAGAATGAAGTAATACTCCGAGAAAATGAAATTCATTAGGGATCCAATCATAAACTACCCAAATTTAGAATGATAGAATTTTTTAAAATTACTTATGGGTTTAAGTCAACAGAGAATTTAAAATTAGTATCAGTCAGAATAAATTTAAAAACATAAACACTATGAGGTATGGGATAAAGTAGTCTTTTTTATATATGGCACATGCATTATTATATATACACATTCTCTGAATCTCCAAGACATATCTATACTTCATCTATTATGGAAATTAACATTATACAATCTTGGGTAGTGAAGGTCTACAAACAATAATGATAATATCACTAGACTCATCAGTCTATTAGAGAAGCCAGAAATGTAAAGCTCCACAAGGTAGAATGACAAAGGAGTGCCTGATGGAGAAATCTTTACCCTCTGTAGGCTCGGGGCTACTATTGACCAACAGGACCAATACTTAGGAAGAAGAACTGGACATAAAGCAGAGTAGAAAAAGGACAAGTTGGAACCGATTGGCATCTCTGTGTTTGTCATAATATCTAACAATTGCCTGTATTCATGTAATAATGACTTCTATTTTAAGATCTCATGAAAATTCCTCTTCTGGAAAAGAACAACACAGAATCATCTATTTGGTATTATCCACAGGCCACTGATGCTCTGTCCAGTACTGCTGTTCTTCATTGTGTTTCACTTTGAAAAATTTCTGATGACCTGACTTTAAGTTCATTGACTTTTTCTTCTTTGATGTACAGTCTGTTGATGATATGAAACTTTTTTTCACTGCATATATGTGTTTTTTAGTTCTAGAATTCTCATTTCTTCTCTTGTGGAGTTTTTCTATCAGTCCTAATGTATTCCATATGTTCATTCATTTTCTACCCATCTTTTACTGTACAGTCACTACTATTTTTTGAATTGTAAACATTGAAATTTATTTTTATATTTATTGCATTTTCCATTGCCATTTATCCTCTTATACCTCCTCCACAACAATCACCACACTATTTTCCATGTCTATGAGTCCTACATTTTTGTTTGATCTCTCTACTACTACTACTACTATGTTTTAATAGTGCTTCTAAAGTTACTTGAGTGCTAATTCCAATATCTGTGTCACTTTCAGTGATTCTGTTCTGTTGCCTATTTTTTAATTGTAAAACTTTCTAGCTTCTTATATGCCTCTTAGGTGTTGATCCTATGCTGGAAAGTATCTATTGAATAACAAGAGAGACTAAAATCTAATACATTTGTTTGGAGATATATATGTATGTTACCTAGAAAATGTAAGTTATTTCCTCTATCAAGTGACTTAACTAAGAGAATGGTCATTTTGATTTCAAAAAAATGTTTTCCTGAGCAGGCCCTAGGACACTATTTTAACTACATTGTGTTTTTTTTCCTTAGCTGGGACATATTTACTGATTTTAGAGACTGGGGGAGGGAAGGAGAGAAACATCAATGAGACAGATACATCAATGCATATGAGTTGCCTCTCATATGCACCCCAAATCCACAACCTAGTCATGTCCCTTGTCAAACCCAAGGCCTCTGGTTTACAGAAGGACACTTGTGGTTTTAAATGTAGTTTAAAAATTCTCTAATTGCTCTTAAATTCAACATATAACTTCACCTGATGAGAGGCTGTGTTTGATCTTGTCAGGATTTGAGCTTATAATAAATTTAGTTATGACTTCATTTTGGTTCAAATTTAGATTCAACTTCAGCAAGTCCATGGAATATAAGCATAACTGAACTACCCAATCATATAACATCTTTATTTAATTTTAAGCTTTACTTTACAATTTACTTAGCACAATTCCCATTGTGGAGTGGAAGATGGTCAGATTGCCAGACTGAACAATTCACATTTGTGTTTGAAAATATTTTTTATTCCAGTCCATTGTACAAACAATTTTGAAATCTTGTTTTACCTATACTTAGTAGTCTTTTTATATATGGTGTATACATTGTTATATACATTCTCTGAACTTCCAAGACCTATCTATACTCCATCTAGACTGTTATCTTATTGTCTGAGAGAAACCACTGCTTATTGCTCACATATGAAGACCCCAGACCTCTTGGGAATTACACTCATAAAGGCATCTATGCATCTGTTGTTCTTTGATAGATGTGAAGAAAATATAATTACCTTATCCATGATACTTTGTTGTTACCATGGCTATAATTTTGTTTGGCACCTTTCCACAACCTAAAGCAAAATAGAATTTCACCTTATTCACGTTGATACAAAAAAATCAGTGAAATATTAATGCTTAAAATGTAAACATATATCAAAAGAATAATGTAGCATGATAAAGTAAAAGTGCAAAGGTAATTTATTTTATATAAATATAATTTAGTACAACAATAAAATTGTATCATTTTATAAATAAATGTTAAAAAGCCTTTGACAAAGTCCCCTGACATGTCTCATAATACATTAACTCAGGTAGATATAAACAGAACATATATCAAATTATACGAGAAGATGGTGACTGAGTATGTGGAAGCTGAGCCCACTTGCTTGTGCCCCTAGCACTGATTGTTGGCTAATCTTCTGACAAGTGACCTGAACAATCAATGGAATCTCAGCTGATATGAAATTTTGAAGCCAAGGAGTACAGAGGATGCTTTGTACCATCTGGTAAGAGATTTTATAAGTTTAGGGGGAAATACCCTGTGTAAGACACCTGCAACAGAGGAGAGAACTGATACAAATCACAGCTTAGGGGCTCCTTCCCTTTCAGAGCAGGGGACTTGGTCCTGCACAGGGAACCCCCTACCATAATAGGGAGAGACTTGGAAGGATACAAAAAGTCTAGAAGACTTAGGTTCTGATGGCTAGTAATGCTGAACATCCTTTCATATGGCTGTGGGCTTCTCCTTGGAGAAGTGTCTGTTCAGATCCTTTGCCCAATTTTTAATTGGGTTGTTTGTCTTCCTGAAGTGGAGTCGTGTAAGTTCTTTATATATTTTGGAGATCAAACTCTTGTCAGAGGTATCATTTGTTAATATATTTTCTAATAGGTTTGGTTCCCTTTTCATTTTGCTGATGTTTTCTTTAGTTGTGCAAAAGCTTTTCATTTTGATGAAGTCCCATTTATTTATTCTTTCCTTTATGTCCCTTGCTCCAAGGGACACATTGGTGAAAATATTGTTGCATGGAATATCTGAGATTTTCCTGCCTATGTTGTCCTCTTGAACTTTTATGGTGTTGCAAATTATATTTAACTATTTTAACCACCTTGAGTTTATTTTTGTGTACGCTGTAAGTTGGTGGTCTAGTTTCACTTTTTTACTTGTAGCTGTCCAGCTCTTCCAACACCATTTGTTGAAGAGGCGATTTTTGCTCCATTTTATGTTTCTTCTCCCTTTGTCAAATATTAATTGGCCATAGAGACTTGAATTCTGTATTCTGTTTCATTGATCTATGTGTCTGTTCTTATGCCAGTACCAAACTGTTTTGACTACCGTGGTCTTGCAATATAGTTCAATATCAAGTATTGTGATGCCTCCTACTTTGTTCTTCTTTCTCAACATTGCTGTGGCTATTCTGGGTCATTTATGGTTCCATATAAATTTTTGAAATGTTTGTTCTATATCAGTGAAATATGTTATTGGTATTTTAACAGGGATTTAGTTAAATTTACTCTTACATTTAAAAATAACATACAGAACAAGTGAACATGAAACCAATTAAAAATTTTTGACAGAGTAGAAAAATATTTGCAATGTATATGGGAGACATTGCTTTCTTATCATTAAATACAAAACCAGCAAAACTGGCACATGGGGGAAAAATCACACAATGAAAAATGTACCAAAAATTAAAATAGTAAGTTCACTGATGAGGAAAGTCTAATTGCTATAACATCTGAAGAAATATATAACCTAATTAGAAATAAGGAAATTAGAAGTAACTTCAGATTCACCAATAGGATTTGTAAAAACTACAGTAATATTATCCAAGTTTTGGCTAGGATGTGAGGCAAAAGAGCATTTGTAAAATGAGCTATTATTTAGGTATAATTCACATGCTATTCAGTATAGTCATTTAAACATGCAATTCAATAATTTTATTTATTTAGGATGAGCATATTTCATCAGTTATCTGTCACACTAGTAACAAATTACCACAAACTTAGAGGTTTTACACAACACAAACTTATTACCTCACAATACTTTTTATTTTTTTATTGTTATTCTATTATAGTTGTTCCAAATTTTCCCCCTTCTTTATGTCAGAAGCCTGGTGGTCTCAGCTTGATTCTCTGCTCCAAGAATCACAAGGCCAAATCAAGGTTTTCACAACACTGTGTTCATTTCTGGAGAATTTAAAGATGAGTCCATTCATTCAGGTTGTTGGAAGAATTCAATTTCTTTGTTGTTGTGGAATTGAGGTTCCTGTTTCCTTGCCTTTCTCAGCTTCTTTAGCTTATAGCACCCTTTTCCCATCTTCAATGCTAGGAACTACAGGTAGAGTCCTTCTCATACTTAGAATCCCACTGCCCTCACTTCTTACTTTATCTCTTCTCTGTTTTCTAATCTCCTGTCCATATCTCCCTGATTCTTTGTCCTTCTTCATCTTCAGTTAAGGGTCCACATGATAATAAAGACTCCCTCCTTGATCAAACTTCAGTCAGGCTCCTTTAAGCCTTCTTATGGACTAGACTTCAACCTTAGCTTGCGAATCCAATTGTAACAAAGAATTCTGCTATGCCTGTTTATCAAGAATCCAGGCACCCTTGAAATTAAGTTCATCAGCCTACCTTTAACAAGAATCCAGTAAAGCTAATTTAAGAGGAATTCCTTTACCTTTTGTTAGCTAATCAAGTTTCCCTGATTAATTTTCCATCAACTAACCCCTCATTTTCTCAATGGCTAATAAGTTAAGGTGTCTGCTGTATTTGGAGGTAAGATCAATCTTTCTCCAGCACTGAAACTGTCTTGACACCACCACAAGTGTTAAAAAATATCCTCCCTGCATTTTTACTAAATACCAGAATACTTTTTTCTCAGTGATTACAGTGGTTTCACCCAGATATTCTAGATTAAGTTTCTTAATCAACATTGGCTGATTAGAAACCTCAATTCAATCTGAAGAGTTGCTTCAGAGCAGTAACTATATAAGTATTTAAATAACCAGAGGACAGAATCTGCAAAGAGATCTTGAATTCAGCCTAAAACAAATGTAAACTACAATATTTTAATAAATAATTTGGTAAATAGCCATAAAAGTGAAAACTGCTTTTAACTTTATTCGCATCAGCTATGTGAACTTAGGCTATAGAAATAAGGTATGAAAATTTAAAGATCTATCAAGTTCTATTGATTTCTGCAGCCTGTTTTGGTGGATTACAATACAGACTACCCTAATGTCAACCACCTACAAAAGTTAAATAAATGTGAAAAAGCCACATATTTCAGGTAAAACTCCATTAATGAAGTATAACTTCATAATGTGTAATATTATAAAATAAGGAGTTGATCATAGGTTTTAGACTTCACATCTTTATGTTCATTGAAGTGTTATTTACAATGACAAAGATATGGAAGCAACCTATGTGTCCACTGATAGATGAATGGATAAAGAAGATGTGGTGCATATACTATATACAATGGAATATTACTTTTCCATTAAAATAACAAAACCTTACCATTTGTGACATCAGGACAGACCTAGAGGGTATTACAATGAGTGAAATAAATCACACAGGGAAAGACACATAGTATATGATTTCAACTATATGTGGCATCTAAAGTGTAAAATAGAAAACACAAAGCAGAAAAAGACTCATATATACAGAGAACATGCTGATGGTTGCCAGAGGGGAGGGGAGTTGGGGTACTGGTTGAAAAAGGTGAAGGAATTAAAAACTACTAATTGGTAGTCACAAAATTGTCCTGGGCATATAAAGTACAGTATAGGTAATATAGTCAGTAAAATTGTAGTAACTATGTATGGTGCCAAGTGGGTACTTGAAATATCACAGGGAACACTTTGAAAAGGAAGGAACTCCTACCTTTTGTGACAGCATGGATAGAACTAGAAAGCATTATGCTAAGCTAAATAAGCTAAGCGGTGAAAGACAAATACCATATAATCTCACCTTTAACAGGAACCTAATCAACAAAACAAACAAACAAGCAAAATATAACCAAAGACACTAAAATAGAGAACAGGCTGACATTGACCAGAGGGAAGAGGGGAGGGAATTTCAGGGGAGAATGGGAAGGGTTTACAGGAACAAGTATAAAGGACACATGGACAAAAACAAGGAGCAGTGGAAATGTGAGGGTGGTGGGGAGGGCTGCAGGGGTGGGCTGGGATGAGGTAAAAGGCAGAAAACTGTACTTGAACAACAATTAAAATAAAAAAAAAGTATATGACTGTCTAACTACTATTCTGTACAACTGAAACTAATACAAAAATAATATTGAATGCAAACTGTAATTGAAAAATAAAATTTAAAATGGAATAAAAAATCAGGAGAATGAAAAATTATTATACTTATCACAAAAAATAAAACATAAAAGTTAAAAAAATATTGAAAGCTCACATAAAAATGTCAAAGAACTTTAACATGAATAGTTAGCTCATAGGGAAATACAATTACATAGTAAATGAAAATTGAGTAAGTGGAAAACAAGAAAAACCCTGGTCTGTTTTGTGAAACATAAAATATGTTTGGTACAACTATGCAATTCTGCATACGTATATTTTGAACTAGTCATTAATTTTTTTAAATTGCAAAAATATACACCTGACAAAAGACTGTTTTCCAAAATAAACAAGAAAACAAACATGACAAAAAATAAGCCAAATATTTTAACAGACCCCTCACCAGAAATACAAGTTGAAAATGAGCATATGAAAAGATGACCCACAGCATGTGTTATAAGGAAATGTCAAATGAAAATGACAATAATACCTCACTATTCACAGATTTGAATGGCCAAAAACCAAAGAATTATCTCAAATTCTGGAAAGAAGGTGGAGAAAAAAATCTTTCATTCCTTGCTGATGGAAATGAAAAAGTGATACAGCCATATTAAAAGACAGTTTTGTTACAGGGTGCAGCCAAGAGGGGGGGCCCCAAATAGGCATTTGAAATGGGGTCCAGAACTTAAGGTGCCCAGGAGATTTTAAGATGTCTCCATCCCCCACCCCAGAGTGTGGACTGGGGGAAGGGACAAATGGAGCAGGGCCCTTGAGAGCTGTTTTGCATAGCAACAGCCTTGCAGTTAACCTCTGGGTTGGTCATTTAACATATCTATAGCCTTTGACTGGTTGCATAGATAGGTTAAGTAGCTGTGATCAGCTCTAAGCCAGGAGAATGGAAGTAACTTCCACACCAAGAAGTAACTTCCCCACCTAGATGTAACTGGGGGGGGGGGGGCAGGTCCCCTGCGTTACAGTGCCTGCGTGGGAGCTCAGAGAGGATTGGCTCCAGGACATGGGGCCACGCCTGCCCAGACTCAAGACGGCAGCCCAGTAAAGCTGGAAGGACATGAGTTCTGGCATGTGAAGCCGAGTGTGGGAGGAGTTGCAAATGGGGCTGCAGAGGAAGATTGGCTGCAGGGATTAAAAACCCAGACTTGGCGGCCATTGAGGAGAACCATGCTGCTTTAGGAAGGAGAACCACACGGACTTGACAGAGTGTAGACTCCTGCAGCCCTGAGCGAGAAGGAGAGCCATGTGCAGCCCTGCAGGAGAGAACCACGCGGCCTGGCAGAGTGGGGACCCCCCCTGCAGCTTTAGAAGGGGGAACCACCACCTGGTTTTAGCAGAGGTCCCAGTGACTCAGCTGAGGGTGCCGGGAACCCAGGGAGGTCTCCCAGTCGAGATCGAGTACTAACTGGGAAGAACCAGAGGACTGCCTAAGCCATGGACTTCTATTTCCTTTCCTGAGATACGGTACCCTGGACTGGGCAAAGGGGGAAGGAAGGAAGGACTGTGTCTGTTTGTGGGTGTTTTAAGGGACTTTGGGATTTTGGTAAAGACATTAGGTCACTACTTTAAGTTGGTATAGCATTAAATAAATGTTTCCTTTCCTTTTCACGAATCTCTGGCATTGAGAGATGTCTTTTCTCTGGCGGTGGACATAACGGACCCGGGGCCTTCTTTCAATAATAGTATATCATCCCAGGCCCCCCTTGTTGTGTTCTGTAACAGTTTGGCAATTCTGTTCCTTAGTTTTTACTAAAAAGATTTGAAACTTATGTCCACACAAACATGTACACAAATGTTTATAGCAGCTGTATGCATAATTGCTAAAAATTGGAATCAACAAAGACACCCTTCAGTAAGTAAATAAAATGTGGTACATCCAGAAAATGGAATAGTATTCATTATTAAACGAGTTATAAAGCCATGAAAAGACATGGAGGAAACTTGAATGAATATTACTAAGAGAAAAAAAAAATTCAGAAGGCTGCACACTTTACGATTCTGAGCATAACATGTTTTGGAAAAGACAAAATTATACAGACAACAATGGTATGAGAAGGAAGAGAGGAATAGGCAAAGCACAGAGAATTCAAGAGCAGGGAAAATAATCTGTATGATACTATAATGATTGATAGATGGCATTATACATTTGTCCAAACCCATCTTAAAATACACACCAAAATGTGTGTGGGGGGGTCCACCTGTAGGGCCCCCCAGGCCACCACAGATGAGAATAAGTCTACCAAGACATGACCTGCTTGGGGAGGAAAGGGGGCCTATCTCTCAAAGAGAAGGGCCAAGAGCCTTTTCCTCAATGGGCTTTTATTGGGTTCATTTTGCACAAGAATACAGGTAAAGCTCATTAATCATTGTCAGGCAGTAAGGATCAAACAATAGATAACAAAGAACTCTGAGGACCTATTTTGAGCCAGGATCTATTAGCTAAAGAGCTACAAAACTTTGGGAAACAAACTCATTTCCTGCTCAAGCCCTTATTTAATTGAGAGCATTCTTAGCAAAGCCGGTTTCACAGGATTTTACATATTCTTTCTGAGGCCTGATCACCTGGAAAACCCACCCTTTCCATCACAGGGCTGCACTGCCCTCTGTCATTGTTTCAGGATTAAGTCAGGCAGGGGAAGTAAGGCAGCCAAGAGATTAGGAGACTTCTTGCAGACAGAATGAGGAATCAGGCTTTGTCAAAGTTGAGGGGCAAGGGTCCATCACCCCCTTTTGCTGTAGCCAACCAAGTCCTTCCTTCGGGACCTCCACATGATCGTGCCTGTCTTAGATTATTCCCCCCTTGGGGAATCTTACCCATCATTGGCTAACTGACCAAGCACTGGGGGCCAGTTATGGATGAAGTAAAAGGAGCAGAAGTGGTGCTCCTGCCAGGGAGATAAGCTTTGTCTCCTTAGTGACTTATGGTCTGAAGGTCACTCATTCAGCCTTAGCCTTGGGGGAGGGGTGGGTTATAACTTCTGAAACCAGACAGAGCAATTCCCAACACCAAAATATGCCCTAACATAAACTGACTTTTATGACTACAGGTCAATGTATTGTGGGTTCCTTTATTGTAACAAATGTACCATTCTGGTCACTCTGATGTGGGATGTTCTTAATGGAGGAGGGTTATGAGTGTGGAGATAAAGAGTACATGGGAAATCTCTGTGTCTTCCTCTCAATTTTCCTGTGAATCTAAAACTTCCCTAAATGTTATGATAAGTAAAATAAGCCAGTTGGGAAATCCAGCTACCATATGATTTCACTCACATGTGGATTCTGTTTAACAAAATAAACTAACAAAGTGAGAAACAAACTCAAAGATACAGAACATACTGACTGACAGCTGTCAGAGGGGGTGATGGGTTGCAGGGCTGGGCAAAAATAGTTAAGGGATTGGGCAAAAAATAGTCTCTTAGAAACACACAACAGAATGGTGATTATCAAAGGGAAAGAGGATGGGGCAAGTAGAAGAGGACTAAGTAGGGATAAATGGTGATGGAAGGAGACTTAAGGTGGTAAACACACAAGAAAATAGACAGATGATGTATTATAGAATTGTGCATCTATTTTTTACCCCATATATCTTTATTTATATTATATTTTCTTTTTTTAATTGTTGTTCAAGTACAGTTTTCTGCCTTTTACTCCCATCCCAGCCCCCCCCCACCAGCCCTCTCTACCTCCTTCCCATTTCCACCCCCTCCCTTATTTTGGTCCATGTGTCCTTTATACTTGTTCCTGTAAACCCTCCCCCTTTTCCCTTGAAATTCTCTCCCCTCTTCCCTGTGGTCATTGTCAGACTGTTCTCTATTTCAGTGTCTTTGGTTATATTTTGCTTGTTTTTTTTTAGTTTGTTTTGTTGACTAGGTTCCTATTAAAAGTGAGATCATATGGTATTTGTCTTTCACCGCTTGGCTTATTTTGCTTAGCGTAATGCTTTCCAGTTCCACCCATGGTGTTGTACACCTAAAACCTATGTGATTTATTTACCAATGTCACCCCAGTTAACTCAATAAAAACAAGAATAAATAAATGAATAAAAACAATCTCTTTTCTGTTTCTGAATATGGGTCAGTAGCTTCATTGTTTTCTTTCTTTTTTATATTGGTGTTCAATTACAGTAGACCCAATTTTTCACACATTGCGTTCCATGACCCACTCACCCTCTGTTCCCTCAGTCAAACCCAACCCTGTTGTCCCATACCACAGGTGCTTTAAACATGTTCCTTGACTAGAACTTTCCCTATCTTTCCACACTTATCTCCCTCTGCCATTTCCTGTGGTTACTGTCAGTCTGTTCTTTATTTCCACATCTCTGGTTCTTTTTTGCTCACTTGTCTGTTTTGTTGATTATGTTACACTTACAGGTGACATCATAATGCATTTGTTTTTCACTGACTCGCTTATTTCATTCAGTATAATACTCTCCAGTTCCATCCATGCCATTTCAAAGGTTAGGAGTTTCTTCTTTCTTTCTGCTGCACAGTATTCCATTGTGCAAATGTTCCACAGTTTTTTGACCCACTCATTTACCAATGGGCTCTTAGGTTGCTTTCATCACTTGGCTATTGTAAATAAAGCTGCTATGAACATTGGGGTGCACTGATTCTTTTGAATTGGTGATTCGGGCTTCTTAGGATATAATCCCAGTTGTGGGATCCTTGGATGAAAAGGCTAAAGTTCCATTTTTAGTTTAGTTTGTTTTTTTTTTTGAGGAAATTCCATAGTGTTCTTCACAGTGGCTACACCATGGGCATGCATTCCCACCAGCAGTGCACCAGGGTTCCTTCTACCCTACATCCTTACCAGCACTTGTTCGCTGATTTGTAAATGATGGTCATTCTGACTGGTGTGAAGTGGTATCTCGTTGTGGTTTCAATTTGCATCTCTCTGATGACTAGAGATGTTGAGCATCCTTTCTATGTCTATGCGCCCTCTGCATGACCTCCTTGGAGAAGTGTCTGTTCAGGTACTTTGCCAATTTTTTAATTGGATTTTTTTGCATTCCTAGTGTTGAGTCATCTGAGTTCTTTATATATTTTGGAGATCGAACCCTTGTCCAAGGTATCATTGGCAATGATCTTTTTCCCTTACAGTTGGTTCCCTTTTCATTTTGTTGATGTTTTCTTTAGCCAAGCAGAAGCTTTTAAATTTGATGTAGCCCTGTTTGTTTATTTTTTCTTTTATATCCTTTGATCTAGAAGATATATCAGCAAAGATATTGATGAGTGAAGTATCTGACATTTTTCTGTGTATGTTTTCTTCTAGGACTTCTATGCTGTCACGACTTCTATTCAATTATTTTACCCTTCTTAGTTTGTTTTGGTTTATGGTGTAAGTTAGTGGTATAGTTTCATTTTTTTTTTTTTTGCATGTACCTGTCCACCTCTCCCAGCACCATTTATCAAAAAGCCAATTTTTACTCCATTTTATGATCTTGCCTGCTTTGTCAAATATTAATTGACCATAGAGACTTGGGTTTATTTCTGTGCTATCTGTTCTGTTCCATTGATCCATGTGTCTGTTCTTTTTTTAAAAGATTTTATTATTTATTTTTAGAGAAAGGGGAAGAGAGAGAAATATCAATGTGTGGTTGCCTCTCACATGGCCCCCACCGAGGACCCAGCCTGCAACCCAGGCATGTGCCCTGACTGGGAATGGAACCAGTGACCCTTTGGTTCACAGCTCATGCTCAATCCACTGAGCTACACCAGCCATGTCCATGTGTCTGTTCTCATGCTAGTACCAGACTGGTTTGATTACTGTGCCTTATAATATAGTTTGATATCAGGTATTGTGATTCCTCCTACTTTGTTTTTCTTTCTCAAAATTGTTGAGGCTATTCACGGTCATTTACAGTTCCATATCAATTTTTGAAATGTTTGTTCTATATCTGTGAAATGTGTCATTGGTATTTTGATAAGGATGGTGTTGAATGTATAGATTACTTTGGGTAGTATGCACATATTAATGATGTTAGTTCTTCCAATCCATGAACATGGTATATGCTTCCAATTATTTGTATCTTCCTTAATTTATTTTTTCAGTGTTCTGTAGTTTTCTGAGTACAAATGTTTTATCTCCTTGGATAAGTTTATTCCTAGGTAGTGTATTTTTCTTGTTGCTATAGTAAATGGGATTTTTTTCCCTACTTTCTGTTTCTGATATTTCATTGCTGGTGTACAAAAATGCCTCTGATTTCTGAATATTGACTTTATATCCCACTGTTTTCCTGAATTCATTTATTAGTTCAAGTAGTTTTGTTGGTTTAGCCTATGGGGTTTTCTATGTACTCTGTCATGGCATCTGCTAACAATGACAGTTTTACTTCCTCCTTTCCAATTCAGATGTCTTTTATTTTTTTATTTTGTCTGATCACTGTGGGTAGAACTTCCAGTACTGTGTTGAATACGAGTGGTGAAAACTGACCCCCTTGTCTTGTTCCTGGTCTTAGAAGGAAATATTTTAGTTTTTGCCCATTGAGTGTGATGTTGGCTGTATTTTTTTCATATATGGCCTTTACTATCCTGAGGTATGTTCACTAAACTCCCACTTTGATGAAAGTTTTTATCATAAATGAGTGCTACACATTATCAGATGCTTTTTAGCATCTATTGATATGATTGATGCAGACACCGGCCCACAGTGTCCCTGGCATTATGGATGAGACATGAGATAAATTCACATGAACTACTGAGTCCTGTGTAGGAAAAGGGACAGAACGGCTACCGTCTCAAGGGGAGGGTGACTTGGAACAGCCTGGCCACTCTCTCAAGAGGAGAGCACCCCAATTCTTGCCTTGATAGGTTTTTATTGGGTTTAATTTGCACAGGAATACAGGTAAAGCTCATTAATCATTGTCAGGAAATAAGGATCAAAAAATAGATAACAAAGAACTCTGAGGGCCTACTTTGAGTCAGGGTCTGTTAGCTAAAGGGCTACAAAATCTTGTTAAACACACTCATTTCCTGCTGTAACCTTTATCATTTAATTGAGAGCATTCTTAGCAAAGCAAGTTTCACAGGAGTTTATGTATTCTTTCTCAAGCCTGATCATCCCGGGAACCTGTCCTTTCCAGTACAGGGCTGCACCACCATCTGTCATTGTTTCAGGATTAAGTCAGGCAGAGGAGGCAAAATAGCCAAGAAATTAGGAGACTTCTCACAGGCAGAATGAGGACTCAGTCTTTGTCAAAACTAAAGGGCAAGGGTCCATCACCCACTTTTGCTGTAGCCAACCAAGTCCTTCCTGGGGGCTTCCATGTGATTGTGCCTGTCTTAGATCATTCCCCCCTTGGGGAATCTTACCCATCATTGGCTAACTGACCAAGCATTGGGAGCCAGTTATGGAAGAAGTAAAAGGAGCAGAAGTTGTGCTCCTGCCAGGGAGATAAGCTTTGTCTCCTTAGTGGCTTATGGTCCAAAGGTCCCTCACTCAGCCTTAGCCTTGCGGGGGTTACAGCTCCTGAAACCGGGCATAGTGGCTCCCAACATATGATCATGTGGTTTTTGCCTTTCCTTTTGTTTATGTGATGTATTACTTTTATTGATTTGTGAATATTGTACCATCTTTGCATCCCTGGGATAAATCCCAATTGATCATAGTATAGGATCTTTTTAGTGTATTACTGGATCTGGTTTGCCAATATTGTGTTGAGGATTTCAGCATCTATATTCATCAGTGATGTTGGCTGGTAGTTTTTTTTTCTTTATTGTGACTGTTCCTGGTTTTGGATTTAGAATAATACCTGTCTCATAAAAAGAGTTTGGGAGATTTTTCTCTTCTTGATGTTTAGCATAGTTAAGCAGGATATGAGTCATCTCTTCCCTAATTTTTTGGTAAAATTTACCTGGGAAGCCCTCTGGTACAGGGGTTTTAAGTGCTAGGAGATTATTGAATACTGCTTCAATTTCACTAGTAGTTATTGTTCTATTTAATTTCTGCTTCTTCTTTTTGGGAATTTATATTTTTCTAGAAATTTGTCCATATCACCCAGGTTGTCAAATCTCTTGGCATATGGTCTTTCACAGTAATTAATGGCAATCCTTTGTATTTCTTTGGTATCAGTTGTCATTTATCCTCTTTCCTTTCTGATTTTATTTGGATCCACTCTCTCTTTTTTTCTTGATGGGTCTTGTTAAAGGATTGTCAATTTTGTTTATGTTTTCAGAGAAAGAGCTCCTGGATTTATTGATCCATTTTGAATTGTTCTCTTAGTCTCTATGTCATTTAATTTTGTTCTAATCTTGACTATTTCTTTCCTTCTACTTTCTCTGGGTCTTGTTGCTGTTCCTGTAGTTTATGTAGATGTGGGGATTGGTTGTGCATTTGAAATTTTTCTATCTTTTTTTAGGTATGCATCTATTGTAATGAACTTTCCTCTCAGAACTGCCTTCAATGTGTCCCATAGGTTTTGGACTGTTGTGTGTTCATTTTCATTTGTTTCTAGAAAGTTTTTGATTTCTTCCTTGATTCCATACTTAACCCATTCATTGTTTAATAGCATGCTATTCAGTCCCATGCATTTTAATATTTTTGAGTGTTTTTTTTTTGAGGTTGGTTTCTAGTTTCAAGCCATTGTGATATGAGAAGACGCTTGATATGATTTCAATTTTCTTATATTTGTTTAGGCTTGTTTTGTGTCCTATCGTGTGATCTATCTTTGAAAAATATCCCAGTGCATTTGAAAAAAATGTATATTTTGCTTCTTTGGGGTGAGATGTTCTGTATATATCAATTAAGTTAATTTGATTTAGAGTGTGGTTCAGTGCCACTATATCCTTGCAGGTTCTTTGTTTGGAAGACATCCATTTTTGACAATGGGGTGTTAGAAATCCCCTACTATAAGTATGCGGTTGTCTATATCTTGAAGTCCCCCAAGATTTTCCTTATGTATTTGTATGCTCCCATGTTTGGTGCATATGTGTTTAGAATGTTTATAAGTTCTTGATGGATATTTCCCTTAATTATTATGAAGTGTCCTTGTTTGTCTCTTTTTATGGCCTTTGTTTTGAATTCTATTTTATCTGATATAAGTATAATTACCCTGGCTGTTTTTGTGTCCATTTTCTTGGGATATTTTTCTTTCCCTTCAGTTTCAGTCTGTGTAGATCTTTTCTTCTGAGATGAGTCTCTTGTACACAGCACATAGGAGTTTCATGTTTTCTTATCCATTCACCAAACCCATGTCTTTTGATTGGAGCTTTTAATCTATTTACATTTAAGGTTATTATTGATAGTACTTATTCATTGCCACTTTTTCTGTACCTGTGTTTCTCTCTCTCTCTCTTTTTCTTTTTCTGTCTCTTTCTGTCTCTCTCATCTTCTTTTTATAGTAGTTTCTTTAGCATCTCTTGCATTGGTGGCTTGTTAGAGACATACTCTTTTAGCCTTTTCTCTCTCTTTTTTTTTTTTTTTTTTTTTTTTTTTACTTAGGAACTCTTTATTTCACCATCTATTTTAAATGAGAAGCTTGCTGAATAGTGTAGTCTTGGTTGTAGGTCTTTTTTTTTTTTTTTTTCATTATCTGGAATACTTCATTCCAATCCCTTATGGTGCATAGTGCTTCTGTTGAGAAATCTGCTGATAACCTTTTTGGAGATCCCTTGCACATTAATAGCTATTTCTCCCTCTCTGCCTTTAAGATTCTCTCTTTGTTTTTAAAATTTTCCAGTTTAATTATGATGTGTCTCAGACTGGGCGACCTTGGGTTCATCTTGATTGGGACCCTCTGTACTTCCTGAACTTATGTGACTTTACCCTTCACCAAGGTAGGGAGGTTTTCTGTCATTATTTTTTTACACAAGTTTTCTATTCTTTGCTCCTTTTTCCTTTTGATAGTCCTATGATATGAATGTTGTTACATTTCATGTTGTCTTGAAGTTCCCTTAAACTACTCTACTTTTTTTTTAGTCTTTGTTCAGTTTTTGCTCTGCTTGGCTATTTATTTCTACCTTGTCTTCCAGCTTGCTGAGTCATTCCTCTGCTTCATCCAGCCATATTTTAATTATTCCTAATGTATTTTTCATTTCGGATATTATACTCTTCATTTCTTCCTGGTTATTGTTCATAGTTTCTATTTCCTTTTTCATGCTGCTGTAGTTCCCACAGAGTTCCTTATAGGTTTCACTGAATTCCTTGAACATGCTTATAATCAGTTTGTTGAATTCTACATCTAATACATTGCTTGCCTCAATTTCCTTTAGCTCTTTTTCTGGGGATTCCTCCAGTCCTTTTGATTGATGGTTCTTATTTTGCTCATTTTAGGTGCCTCTTTTTGTTTATTTGTTCTGCATCTCAGGATGCTCTGCTTTGCTTCCCCATTTTATGTGTTGGCCTTCTCTGGAGTTCTGTGGGACTCAGTGGTACAGCCTCTTTGATCTCCTGATCTGGATCATCTAGGGCTGTCCTTTATTCAATGTGTATGAGTTCTCTTGTTGTATTTGGGCTTTGCTTGTTGGTGGATCATTCATTGGTGGGCTCTTCCCTCCAGCTGGATGACTAGTAGTCACAACTCCTGCCACATCTTGTGTGTTCCAGGTGGTTTATGAGCCCTGGCATAACAGTCTTATTCACATCTCTAGTTCTGAAAGCATCTCCTTTTCAGTAGTCTTCAATTTTTCAAATGGTAAAACTTTAACTATGATACTTTGGCTACTTTGACATGCAATAAATCATGATAAAAACCTTCAAGAAAAGGCTGAAGACTCTATCCCAGCAATTCACTGCTGGGATATTCACTGCTTCCTTACAGTCACTCCCACAGCTTATTCTCTTAAAAGTAGCATTGAAACAATTAAATTTTGTAAAGAACATTTAGAAAAAATGTTTTATTGAATAATAAAAATATAAAACGTTTTAGGAAAGCACACTGAAACATGATTGAAAAGTGCTTTGAAAGATCAAGTGATGGAAATTTTCAGCTGTACTAATAAAAGACCAAACATATCAGAAGTATATGCACAGAAACTTATGTGTACATTACATCTAATTATAGGTATTTTTCCTAAGGAAATTTATCTACAAATTGTGAAAAATCATACTTGATAGCTACTTTAATTTGACGTTTAAAAAAATTACTGAGGCAACATAATTTAATGACTTAGAACACAAAATCAGATTGCATGTGTATGAAAAACAAGTTCCTCATTTTCTAACTATAAAACCTTTGATGGGTTATTTAAGCTTTCTCTATTTTAATTATTTCTTATAAAAATGGGGATGCGAATGACAGTAAGTTATTTGAAGATTTATTTTTAGGATCAATCAATGTACTGTGTATAAAGCACTTTAACAATATACAGCACATAGTCAATATTCAACACATTTTTAAAAAAGATGTTTAATTGTGGTAAAAACACAACAAAATTTACCATCTTAACTATTTTAAGTGTACAGTTCCATATTGTTAACCGTAGGATTGTTGTGTGAATGATTACCAGTACTTTCTTTTCTTTTTCTATTTTTTCCTTTTTTTAAAGATTTTATTTATTTATTTTTAGAGAGGGAAGGGAGGGAGAGAGAGAGAGAGAGAGAGAGAGAGAGAGAAACAGACATCAATGTGTGGTTGCTGGGGGTTATGGCCTGCAACCCAGGAATGTACCCTGGCTGGGAATTGAACCTGGGACACTTTGGTTCCCAGTCCGCACTCAATCCACTGATATTTTTTCCTTTTTAAAATTGTCGTGCAAGCACAGTTGTCTATGTTTTCACCCCACCATGCCCCCCATCCTACACATCCCCACCTCCCACCCTAAAACCTACCCTATTTGGTTTTGTCCATGTGTCCTTTATACATGTTCCTTGATGGCCCTACCCCTATTATCCCCTAATATCCCTCTCCCTACTGCTTTCTGGTTATTATGCATTTGTTCTTTATTTCAATGTCTCTTCTTGTATTTTGCTTGCTTGTTTGTTTTGTTGCTTAGGTTCCACCTATAGGTGAGATCATATGATATTTCTTTTTCATTGCCTAGTTTATTTCACTTAGTATAATGCTATCCAGTTCCATCCATGCTGTCATGAAGAGTAGGAGCTCCTTCTTTCTGCTGTGTAGTATTCCATTGTGTAAATGTACCAAGACTTTATTTATTTATTTTTTTAGAGGGAGAGGAAGAGAGGGAAAAAGAGAGGGAGAGAAACATCAGTGTGTGGTCACCTCTCATGCTCCCCCTACTGGGGAACTGGCTTATTACTCAGGCATGTGCCCTGACAGGGAATTGAACCAAAAACCCTTTAGTTCACAGGTGGGCACTCAATCAACTGAGCCTAACTGGTCAGGGCAATACTTTTTCTTCTTAAAGAAATTAAACTCTATATTCATTGAACAGACCCCCATTTCGAATCCCTTCAGCTCATGGAAGCTTTCTATTTCTATGATTTTGATTATTTTAGAGATTTCATATAAGTGAAATAATGAAGTATTTACTTATTGTGATTGACTTATTTAACTGAGCATAACATCCTCAGGGTTCATCAATAGTGTAGTATATGATAGAATTTTTTTCAAGGCTGAATAACATTTCATTGCATGCATATGCCACAATTTTTTAAAGTACATTTTATAGATTGCGCTATTACATTTGTCCCATTTTTTCTCCCCTTTATTCCTCTCCATCCTGCCCTGTCCCACCACTATACCCCGCCCTTAGTTCATGTACATGGGTCGTACTTATAAGTTCTTTGGCTTCTTCATTTCCTACACTATTCTTAACCTACCCCTGTTTATTTTGTACCTACCATTTATGCTTTTTATTCTTTGTAATTTTCACTCATTCTCACCTCTCTCCCTCCCCACCAATTACCCTCCATGTGGTCTCCATTTCTGTGATACTGTTCCTGTTCTAGTTGTTTATATACTGTGTTTTTAGGTTCAATTGCTGATTGTTGTGAGTTTGTTGTTATTTTACTGTTTGTATTTTTTATCTTCTTTTTCTTAGATAAATCCTTTTAACATTTCATATAATAAGGGTTTGGTGATGACAAACTCCTTTGACCTAATTTGGGAAGCACTTTATCTGCCCTTCCATTCTAACTGATAGCTTTGCTGGATACAGTAATCTTGAGTGTAGGTCCTTGTCTTTCATGACTTTGAGTATTTCTTTCCAGCCCCTTCTTGCCTGTAAGATTTCTTTTAAGAAACCAGCTGATAGTCTTATGAGAACTCCTCTGTAGGCAACTGTCTCCTTTTCTCTTGCTGCTTTTAAGATTCTCTCCTTATTTTTAGTCTCGAGTAATGTAATTATGAAGTACCTTGGTGTATGCTTCCTTGGGTCTAACTTTTTTGGGACTCTCTGAGCTTCTTGAACTTCCTGGAATTCTATTTCCTTTGCCAGATTGAGGGAGTTGTCCTTCATTATTTTTTCAAATGAGTTTCCTATTTCTTGCTCTTCCTCTTCTCCTTCTGGCACCCCTATGATTCACATGTTGGAACGTTTAAAGTTGTCCCAGATGTTCCTAAGCCTCTCTTCATTTTTTTTTTTTTGAATTCTTTTTTCTTCATTCTGTTCTGGCTGAATGTTTATTTATTCCTTCTGCTCCAAATCATTGATTTATGTCCTGGTACTCTTCCCTTCACTGTTGGTCACCTGTACATTTTCCTTTATTTCACTTTGCATAGCCTTTACTTTTTCCTCTGTTTTGTGACCATACACAACCATTTATGTGAGCATCCTGATTACCAGTGTTTTGAACTCTGCATCTGATAGATTGGCTATTTGTTTGTCACTTAGTTGTATTTTTTCTGGAGCACCAGAGTAATGGTGATGTCATTTATTGACCCTGTGTGTCCTTAGGCAGCCTGTTCCAGACTTCCAGGTATATAGCATCTGTGGCTGCCTCCTTCAGTTGTTAATCTAGTCACTCTGGTCTCAGAAGTCAGGCTTAAACTTAATAGGGTGGGGCAGAATCCCTCCTGGGGTCAGGGCTATCGTTTCCCCTCAGGCTGCTGGCGCTCTGAGGGCAGTGGTCTGCTGGAGCATGATGGCTGCTGCTGTATGGGGGATGACTCTGCACCATCTACTCCCTCAGCTCTCTCCCCAAAGCCTCCATGTCCCCATTCTGTCCTCAGGCATCTCTAGCCCACTCTGCCCCCACCTTTGCCAGAGCCCAGGGTAAGTGGCTATCTGTGAAAATTAGTGCATTGGTCCTTTAAATGGCTTTTTGCATCTCCAGCTCTTTGTCTCTGGCAGAGAGCAACCCTGCTGCTTTTCTCTGCTGATTATTATCTGTGCACATTTTGGGCTCTGGTGCTCTATGCTAGGGATCCCAGTTAGAGTTTAGACCCCACTCTTCCCAGAGGTATCTAACCAGCCACTTAATTATTCCTCTGGTGCTGCTGCATGTGGGCACCCAGACAGCCTTCTCAAGTCTCCACTCTAGTCCCCACCAGTAAGGTTGTTCTGAAGCTGATTCTTCTGTCTGTCCGAAGTTATAAGGCTTATCTTTTGCTATTTTTCAGTTGTTTTTTCGGGGAGATTTCTCCATAATATAGTTGTAATTCCAGATTGGTGGTGGGAGGAGGTTAGTGTGACCTCCATTCACTCCTCTGCCATATTGCCAAACCCCAACTTCAATTTCTTATCTACAAATGAAAATAATACATAACTAATATAGTTACTATGATGGTGCACATATGTGAAGTTGTTACATGCTATCAGGCAACAGATGGCCAGTATAATTTTAGTAATAATAGAGATAATACTAGAAATAATGAGTAGCCAAAGAACTATGTCTGGAAGGAATATTCTTCCACTGAATGAGAAGATGTGATATTGGTAGTAAGAGAGTCCTTCAGTAGTTTTTGTACTATATAGGTAAGTTGCCACGAACTCTAACTTAAGGTAGAACTGTCTATGTCAAATATTTAATATTCATCTGACACTTATTCTTCATAAAAATCTGTTTGTCTTGTAATCACCTTTTGCAACCCCAAGTCCTCAAAATATTATCATAAATTTCCCTCAGATTTATCAACATTTCTGGTTATCTTCCTTTGAACATGTAAGAAGAATTGAACTCATTATCTTCCCCTTTAAAGTTAAGCATGACAATTCATCTTGCTTGCTTCAATAAATATGAGCATGGATGATGTACATCAATTTTTTGTGGAAGAATTTAAGATCTAGTGCACTACTTCCTGTTATTTTTTTCATTCCTCCTCAACCAAGGAATATATTTCATATAGTGTAACTACAGAGTGTTAAAACCTCTCAAGATCCTGAATTAATGAATCCCTAGATAGAAAACAGGGGCCTAACTGAGGTACCTGGATATATATCTGACTTTCATAAGTGAGAAATAAACCTTCACTGTGTTAATCCACTTTAAGGTAGGAGTTCTTGACATAGCATAACCATATCTACCTTACTGACCCTCAGACTAATTTCTGTAGTGGCACAAACACAGGGATACTTATTGTAATGGTCCAATATCAATTAATGTATCTATTAGCTAGAAATAATACACTCTTTGCTTCTCACCCAAATGGCTGATCTGTTCAGTACAATATTGACATTACCACCTTTTCCACTGAAGATATCCTCTGAATTTAGTGAAGCTTTTCAAAGCTTTCATAGTCTTTATCTTTTTGAAAAGGCAGTATTTTAAATAAAGTAGGCTAAATTAGCCCTTTTTACTTTTCCCTTTCACTCTCACAAGTGCAATAAAATACACAGTTGAAATTAATTCTTGAGCATGTGTAAGACTTAGAAAGATTAGTGGATAATAGAATCCAAATAAGGAGCTTTTGAACTTTAATCCACCAAGAGTTTAAGTTAGAAAATGTATCATCTTTTGAGTTATTGGATATAACATCTTGCCAGATAGATTTGGATGGATTGTGTAATACTTGCAAAGATGTGGATTGGTGTGAATTAAGAATTCATTTTCTTCCACCATCTGGTGCATTAACTTTTATTGTAGAAAACAGTCTATGCTATTGTATTGCTCAGTGTAGTCTTTCATAAACTTTCTTTTCATAACTTTCATGCAAATAACTGTCTAATTTACTTGGTGTATGATTATGATAAAAGTGGTGATATTGATCTTTATCCATTGAGAAAATGTGCTCAGCAAAGACATGTAAAGCTGTCTGGCAAAATACACAAGTTTTTATTTCATTATTGTTTATATTGTGTTTAAAAAGTGTATATATCCAGAAAGTAGCACCAAAGATTCCTGGTTGTTTACATGTTGAAGACCCAGGGCTGGAAGGATCTTCTGGTTATATAAAAGAGAGGAGAAAAAAAGAGAAGAACATATATTGAGAAATGGAATCAGGTTTAGGGAGCCAAGCAAAAAGGAAGAGGAAGAGGTTCTGGTGCTGTGATATATTTAAAAAGTCTTAATGCCTTATTAATGAACACCTAAACATTATTTTTCCAGATTCATTGTGATATAATTGACATTTAACATTGCATAAATTTAAGGTGTAGAATTTAAATAATTTTATATCAGTATATTTTTAAAATGGTTTGGACAAAAATGTTACTTAATACCTCCAGCAGCTCACATACTTAGTTTTTTTGTGTGTGGTGAGAACTTTTATAATCTACTCTTTTAGCAACTTTAAAACATACAGATGGTTCATGACTTAGGATGATATCTCAATAAACCCATGAAACTATCATAAGTCAAGAACATATTTAAAACATATAACCTATCAAATATGCCTTAGTGTAGCCTATCATAAATGTGCATAGAACAAATACTTTAGCCTATAGTTAGGCAAAATCTTCTAACACAAAGCCTATTTTATAACAAAGTGTTGAAAATCTCATGTGATTTATTAAATACTGTACTATCAGTGAAAAACATTATGGTTATATGGCCACTCACATTAACATACACATTTGATAATGTATTAGGACTGGAGAGTGTTTGAAGCTTTAAACTAAAATTATCTGCTGGATGATAGGGATGTTACACTGACAGGGCCATCAATTTATTTATCTTCTGATGAGTCTTGAAAATAGATGGTAGAAGGCATTGGGTCTTCAACATTTGATGATTTAGCAGGGATAGTGATTCCACCATATTCCTTTTGCACCATTGTAAGGTCAAAATGTCATAAGTTGAACCATAATAAGTAATGGACCATGTGTATAATACAATATTGTAAACTATAGTTGCCATGCTACATTTGATGTAACTAAAACTTATACATCTTATAACCAGAAGTTTGTGTCTATTGATCATTTTAACCATTTCCCACACAGCCCACCCCCTGCCCTGTATAACTACTAATATATCTGTTATTTCTATGAGTTCAACTATTTTATATTCCATATCAGTGAGATCATACAGTATTTGTCATTCTCTATCTGACCTGTTCATATAGCATCATGTCCTCAGGGTTTATGCATGTTGTCATAAATGGCAGGATTTCATTCTTCTTATGACTGAATGATATTCCTGTGTATCTATCACATTTTTCTTATCCATTCATATGACAATGAACACTTGGGTTGTTTCCATACCTTCACTATTGCAAATAATGCTGCTTTGAGGATTCAGGAACAGATATCTCTTCAAGATAATGATTTTATATTCTTTAGAGATATACACAGAGATGGAATTGCTGGATCATATTATAGATCTACTTGTAATCTACTTGTAATCTTTGAAGAATCTCTATACTGTTTTTCATAATGACTATACCAATTTCCACAAAGAATGTACAAGGATTACCCATTGTTCATATCATCATTGACACATTTTATGTCTTGTTTTTTGGTAATAGCCATTCACAGGTGTGTGGTGTCCTTATCAAGGGTTTGATTCGCATTTCCCTGATGATTAGTGATTTTGAGCACCTTCTCATGTACCTGTTGAACATTTGAAGATATTTTTAATTTTTTAATTTTTTAAAATTTTTACTGTTTTTCAAGTACAGTTGTCCCCATTTTCTTCCTTTACTTTCCCCCATCCCGCCCTCAATCTATCCCCCCTTTGGCTTTGTCCATGGGTCCTTTATACATGTTCCTCAATGACCCTTTCCCTTCTTTTCCCCATTATCCACCTCATAGAGCAAGGGACATAAAGGAAAGAATAAACTAATGGGACTTCATAAAAAATAAAAAGCTTCTGCATGGCTAAAGAAAACAACAGCAAAATGAAAAGGGAACCTACTATGTGGGAAAATATATTTGAAATGATATCTCAGACAAGGGTTTGATCTCCAAATTATATAAAGAACTCACATGACTTCACTCCAGGAAGACCAAAAACTCAATTTAAAAATGGGCAAAGGACCTGAATAGACACTTCTCAGGACATACAGAGGGTTTAGAGACATATAAAAGGATGCTCAGCATCACTACTCATCAGAGAGATGCAAATTAAAACCACAATCAGATACCACTTCACACCACTCAGAATGGCCGTCATAAACAAATCAACAAACAAGTGCTGGTGAAGTTGTGGAGAAAAGGGAACCCTAGTGCACTGTTGGTGGGAATGCAGACTGGTGCAGCCACTGTGGAAAACACTATGGAGTTTTCTCAGAAAACTAAAAATGGAACTGCCTTTAGACTCACCAATTCTGCTGCTGGGATTATACCCTAAGAATTTTGAAGATATTCTTTGAAAAATATCTATTCAGATCCTTCCTCAGTGTTTTAACTGATGTAACTTTGACTTATTTGAATTCTTTGGGTTTTTATTTATTTTTTTTGCAATTGAGTTGTATGAGTTCTTATATATATGTTTTTTGATTTATTGTCTTTTTTCCTTTACCACTATTCTCTGTATACTGCCCTGCCTGCCCCCTGCCGCCCTGCAATCATCATACTGTTGTCTATCCATGAGTCCTTTATCTTTTTTAAAAAAATATTTTACTTATTTATTAGAGAGAGCAGAAGGGAAGGAGAAAGGGACAGAGACAGAAAAAAAACCATCAATGTGTGGTTACTCCTCATGTGGCACCAGCTGGGGACCTGGCCCACAACCCAGGCATGTGCCCTGACTGGGAATCAAACCATTGATCCTTTGGTTCACAAACCCATGCTCAATCCACTGAGCTACACCAACTAGGACAAGCTCTTTATCCTTTTTGCTCAATCCATCCGCTCCCTAAACTCCCGGTCTCTTTAATTGTCATCTTGTTCTCTATGAGACTGTATTTATTTTGCTTGTTAGTTCAGTTTGTTCATTAGATTCCACATATGAGTGAAATCATATTGTATTTATCTTGATATTAACTGCTTATCACATGTATCAGTAAATATGTTCTCCCATGCTGTGGATTTTCTTTTTATTTTGTTGATGTTTCCCTTTGATTTGCAAAAACTTTTTTAGTTTGAGTAGTCATATTTGTTTATCTTTTATTTTGTTTCCCTTACCTGGGGAGATATGTCTCATAAAATATCCCTATGAGCAATGTCTGAGGTTGTTGCCTATATTTTCTTCTATGATTTTTATGGTTTTGGGTCTAACATTTAAGTCTTTAATCCATTTTGAATGCATTGTTATGTGTGGTGTAAGATGTTTGTATAATTTCATTTTTACACATGTATCTGTCTAGTTTTCATAACACCATTTATTGAATAAATTATATTTAGTCTATTTTATGTTTTTGGTTCCTCTTTCAAATATCAATGGGTTCTAAAGTTGTGGGTTTATTTCTGCAGTCTCTATTCTGTTCCATTAAACTATGTGTCTGTTTTTATGTCAGTACCAAGCTCTTTTGGTTACTATGGTCTTATAGTATAGTTTGATAGATAGTGTGATTCTTCCAACTTTGTTCTTTTTTCTCAGGACTGCTGTTGCTGTGCAGGGCCTTTTGTGGTTCCATATTAAAATTTTGAGATATTTGCTATAGTTCTGTGAAATACATCATTGGAATCTTGGTAGGAAATGTATTGGATCTATAGATTACTTTGGGTAGTATGGACATCTTGATGATGTTAATTCTTCCTATCCATGAACACAGTATGTACTTTCACTTATTTGTATATTACTCCATTTCTTTTTTAAGGATGTATAAGTTTTCAAGTACAGAAATTTTACATAATTGGTTAGATTACTTCCTTTGTATTTTAGTCTTTTGAAACAATTGCGAATGGGATTGTTTCCTTACTTTCCATTTCTGTTAGTTTGCTATTGGCACATAAAAATACAACTGATTTCTGGGTACTGATTTTGTATCCTGCTATTTTGCTGAACTTATCAGTACTAGTAGTTTCTTGGTGGAATCTTTGAAGATCTCTGTGTACAGTATCATATCATCTGCAAATAGAGTTTTACTTTTTCCTTTTCAATTCTTGTCTGATGTTGCTCTGACTTCCTATGCTGAATAAAAGTGCTGAAAGCAGACATCCCTGACTTATTCCCAATCTTAAGGGGAACACTTTTAATTTTTTCCACTGACTATGATGCTGGCAGTGGGTTTGTCATATATGGCCTTTATTACATTTAGGTATGTTCCCTCTATTCCCACTATGCTGAAAATTTCTATTATAAATAGGTGCTAGATATTGTAAAATGTTTTTCTTCCTCTATTAATATTATCATGTGTTTTTATCCATCATTTTGTTTATGTGGTGAATAACATTTATTGATTTGCAAATGTTGTACCAACTTTTCATTCCTGGAATAAATCCCACTTGATCATGGTATATGATCTTTTTGATATATTGGAGTATTTGGTGGGCTAATATGTAGTTGAAGATTTTAGTATCTGTGTTTATCTGGGATGTTGGCCTATAGTTTTGTTGTGTGTGTGTGTGTGTGTGGTGTCTTTATCTGGTTTTCAAATTAGGATAATGCTGGCCTCACAAAATGAGCCTGGGAGTATTCCTTCCTATTGAAGTTCATGAAGTAGTTTTGAGGACAGGTGTTAGTTCTCTCATGGTTTGATAAAATTCACCTGTGAGCAATCCAGTCCAAGGCTTTTGTTTGTTGGGAGTCATTTTGATTACTGCTTCAATTTCATTAGGTGTAACTTGTATTTCATATTCTCTGGTTCTTCCTGGTTTAGTTTTGGAAGATTGCAAATATCTAGAAATTTATCCATTTCATCCAGGTTGCCCAGTTTGTTGGCACAGACTTGTTCATAATATTTTCTAACAATCCCTTGTATTTCTTGGTGCCCATTGTTATTTCTTCTTTCATGTCTGATTTTATTTATTTGGGCCCTCTCTCTTTCTTGATGAGTCTGCTTACAGGTTTGTCAATCTTTTCAAAGAAACAGTTTTTGGGTTCATTGGTCTTTGTGTCACATTTTTAGACTCTAATTTATTTCTGCTCTGATCTTTATTATTTCCTTCTTTATACTCAGTTTGGGCTTTGTTTCTTGTTCCTTTTCAAGTTCCTTTAAGTGTAAAGTTAGATTGTCTATTAGAGTTTTTTCTTTTTTTTTTGTTTGTTTGTTTGTTTTAGATAGGCCTGTAATTCTATGAATTTCCCTCTTAGTTTTGCTTTCCCTGTATCCCACAGATTTGGGATTGTTGTATTCTCATTTTCACTTGTTTTAAGTATCTTTTGATTTCTTCCTTGTTGTCATTGTTGGCCTGTTCATTGTTTAATAATACATTATTTAACGTCCATGTCTTGTAGTTTCATAGCATTGTGGTCATAGAAGATCAATCTTCTTAAATGTATTGAGACTTATTTTGTGTCCTAACATATGATATAATCTGGAAAACGTTCCATGTGCACTTTAGAAGTATGTATAGTCTGCTGCTTTGGGGTGAAATGCTCTGAAGATATCAATTAAATCTATTTGATTTAGTATATCCTTTAAGGCTGTTGTCTTCTTGTTAATTATCTCCTGGAAGTTCTATCCATTGCCATCAAAAGAGTATTAAAAGACCCCAACAACTACTGTGTTTCTGTCAATCTCTCCCTTTATGTCCATCAAGATTTGCTTTACATATTTAGGTGCTCCTATTTTGGGTACAGAAATGTTTACTAGAGTTATATCCTCTTGTTGCATTGTTCCCTTTATCATTATATAGTATCTTCCTTTGTTTCTTACTGTAGCCTTGGTTTTAAAGCCTATTTTGTCAGTTATAAGTATTGCTACCCCAGGTTTTTTCTTTTCCATTTGCATGAAATACATTTTCCCCCTTTACTTTTTTGTGTATCTTTTGATTTATGGTGAGTCTCTTGGAGGCAGCATGTATATGGGTCTTGTTTTCTTATCTATTCAGCTACCTTATGTCTTTTGGTTGGAGCACTTAAGCCAATTACATTTAAGGTGATTATTGATAGATATATATTTAGTGCCATTTTATTGTTAGGCTATTTTCCTTGTTTTTCCCCCCCCCCCTTCTTTCCTTCCTCCTCTTCCTCTTTCTCCTCCTCCTTCTTCAAGTAAGCCCTTTAACATTTGCTGCAGTACTGGCTTTGTGTTAGCAAACCCCTCTACATTTTTCTTGTCTGGGAAGCTCCTTATTTTTGCTTCAATTTGAAATGATAGCCTTTCTGGATAAAGTAGCCTTGTTTGAAGGTCCTTGCTTTTCATCACCATGAATATTTCATGCCACTCCCTTGTGGCCTGAAATGTTTTTGTTGAGAAATCAGATGACAGTCCAATAGGTGCTCCCTTGTAGTTAACTACCTGCTTTTCTTTTGAAGGTTTTTAGCATTCTCTCCCTGTCTTTAAGCCTTGTCATTTTGATTATGATGTGTCTTGCTGTAGGCCTCTTTGGGTCCAACTTGTTTGGGCCTTTCTGACCTTCCTGGACTTGTGTGTCTTTTTCCTTTAAACAGATTAGGGAAGTTTCAACACATTATTTCTTCAAATATGTCCTCGATCCCTTGCTTACTCTCTTCTTAGGGATGCAGATGTTGTTATACTTCATGTTGCCCCAAAGGTTTCTTAAGCTTTCCTTATTTTTTGAATTTGTTTTTCTTTATGTTGCTCCGATTAGATATTTTTTCTACCTTGTCTTCCAAATCAGTAAATCACTAATTCTATCCTCTGCTTCATCTAATCTATTTATTCCTTCCAGTATACTATTTATTTCAGATATTGCATTCTTTATTTCTGACTGGTACTTTTTTGTGTTTTCTATGCCTTTTCTTATGCTTTTGAGTATCCTTATAATCATTACTCTAAACTCTCCATCTGATAAATTCCTTGCCTCCTTCAAGGAATCCACTTAGTTCTCCTTTAAGAGGGTTGTCTTGTCTTTCATTTGGGGCCTATTTCCTTGTCTTCCCATTTTGACTGCCTCTTTATTTTTTGTTGTTTGTCTGTATGCATTATGTATATTTGCAGAGACTCTGGTGCAGGCCTTGATCAGACGCTTCTTCTGAATAGCCCTGGGCAACCTATTTGGAGCTACTAACAATCCACAGCTTTTGGCTCCCCCTGGTGTGTCTGTTTGTGTACAGAAAGAACCAAGCTGCACACCCAGGCCAGATTTTAGCAGCTCCAGGCCCATGGGAGGGCCAGACATTGTCTCAGAAGTCCCAGAGATCCACACCTGCCTGCAAGCTTTCTGTTAAGCTTACTAAGTGAAAGTCTTCCAGCTGTACTCAGCAGCAGAGCATAGGCGCCACCAGGTAGGTTAGAGTAATTGCTGAGGGCAGAGCTACTGCTTCCCTTCATGCTGATGCCATTCAGAGAGGAAAGTTAGGCCTGAGAGAGATGACTTCTGCAGTATGGGGAATGGCTCAGTACAGGGATCCCAGCAACTGTTCCCCAGTTCTCTCCTTACAGACACCAGCCCCAGACACTTCTCATGTGTCTCCAGTCCACTCTTCCCTCCCTCTTCTGGAGCCCAGGGTAAGTGGCTGCAACAGAATTTTGGGCATTGGCCTTTTATGAGGCTCTCTGTGTCTCAAGCCATCTCTGCCTGGTGGATAGAAACCTGCTACTTTTCAAAGCTGTATGTTATTTAGGTTCCTTTCCCAGTTTTAGTGCTATAGTCTTCAGAGCCCAGCTTGGGTTTTAGACCCCACATTGCTCAGTGGTACTCCCCAGCTGCTGAAATATCCCTTGTAAACTTCAGCTGCCACCTTTGGGAGCCCAGCCAGCTATCTCGTGCCTCCTTCTCACTCAGCACCAGTCTATTCGTTGTGATGTGGCTTCTTCCATCTGTCTGTGGTTATAAGGTTTCTCTCCAGCCAGTGTCCAGTTGTTTTTTCAGGATGATTTTTCTATAATTTAGTTATAATTTCAGTTTGTTCCTGGGAGGAGGTTCGTGTAGCTTCCACCTGGATTCTCTATATATAATCTTTCCCCAGTCTTTCTAAAATATAAAATAATTATATTTTATTGATTGTGCTATTATAGTTGTCCCAATTTCCCCCTTTCCCCCTTCCACCCAGCAACCCCACTCCCTGAGGCAATCCCCCTACCCTTGTTCATGGTCATGGTCATAAGTATAAGTTCTTTGGCTACTCCATTTCCTGTACTGTACTTTACAACTCCGTGGTTATTCTGTAACTGCCTATGTATACTTCTTAAACCCCTCACCTTTTCATGTATTCCCCTACACCCCTCTCCCAGCTGGTACTCATCAATCTGCTCTCTATATCCATGATTCTGTCTCTGTTCTTCTTGTATGCTTAGTTTATTTTTTAGTTTCAATTTTTGACAAATACATATTTATTGCCATTTTATTCATAGTTTTGATCTTTTTTTCTTAAGTAAGTCCTTTTAACATTTTATGTAATAATGGCTCTGTAATGATGAGCTCCTTTAGCTTTACCTTGTCTGGGAAGCTCTGTATCTGCCCTTTGATTCTAAATGATAGCTTTTCTTGGTAAAGCTATCTTGGCTGTAGGTCCCTACTTTTCATGACTTTGAATATTTATTGCCAATCTCTTTTAGCCTGCAAAGTTTCTTTTCAGAAATCAGCTGAAAGTCTTATGGGGACATCCCTGTTGGTAACAACTGCTTGTCTCTTGCTGCATGTAAGATTCTCTCTTGTTTAACCATTGGCATTTTAATTATGATGTGTCTTGGAGTGGACCTCTTTGTATGCATCTTGTTTGGGACTCTCTGTGCTTCCTGGTCTTGCATGTCTATTTCCTTCACCAAATTGGGGAAGTTTTCTTTCATTATGTTTTCAAGTTGATTTTCAATTTCTTGCTCTTTGTCTTCTCCTTCTGGCACCCCCATGATGTGAAGGTTGGAACACTTAAAGTTGTCCCCAAGACTGCTTACACTATGCTCATTTTTTTCTGTTCATTTTTCTTTCTTTCTTTCTTTTTTTTTTTTTTTTTTTGGTCTCATTGGTTGTTTTTTGCTTCTTATGTTCAAAATCATTGATTTGATTCTCAGCTTCATCCACTCTACTGTTGTTTCCCTGTAAATTTTTCTTCGTTTTAATTAGTGTATCCTTCTTTCTGACTGGATCTTTTTTATGCTCTTGAGGTCCTCACTAATTGCCTTGAACATTTTATAACAGTGTTTTGAACTCTGCCTCTGATAGATTGCTTATCTCCATTTTGTTTAGTTGGTTTTTTTTTTTTTCCTGGAGTTTTGATCCATTCTTTCATTTGGGCCATGTTTCTTTGTCTCCTCAATTTGGCAGTCTCTCTGTGTTTTTCTTTCGATGTATTTGGTAAAGCTGCTATGACTCCCTGAATTGTTAGCTTGGCTTAATGTAGGAGGTGTCATGTAGGGACCAGTGGCACAGCTTCCCATATCACCCAACCTGGGTACTCAAAGTATGCCCTCCATGTGTACTGAAAGGTTTACTCAGGCCAGTCAGCTGCAAGGACTGGCTGTGACCACTGACCACCAACCTCTGCCCTCTGTGGAGGATTAGTTGTGTAGGGGCAGGGTCATGGTGCTCTTCCTTGATGCCAGGTATAGACCCATTTGTTTATGTTTACTCTTGGTACTATTTCTTTGAGTATCATACCCATTAAATCTTGCTAAAACCAATGCCAAGGAGCTTTTTTCCCTGTTATTTTCTAAGAGCTTTATGGTTTCAGGGTTTTTGTTTATGCCTTTAGTCCATTCATTTTAGGCCAACATATTTCAATTTATTTATTTATTTAATTTTATTGCATTTTTTTGCTTTCAGTTCATTTTCTTTAGTCCATTTTGAGTTAACATTTTTAATGATTTAAGATAGGGATCTAGTTTTATGACATTGTATGTGAAAATCTGGTTCCCCAGTACTGTTTGTTAAAGAGACTATCTTTTCTTCATTGAGTATTCTTGGTACACTAGTCAAATAGGGTAGTCCCTCCTTACCCACAGTTTTTGTTTCAGTTACCTACTTGCAAACATAGTCTGAACATTTTAAATGGAAAATTCAAGAAATAAACAGTTCCCAAGTTTTAAATCCCACGTCATTCTGAGTAGCAAGATAACATCTCATGTCATTCCACTCTGTCCTTCCCTGGATGTGAATCATCTCTTTGTCCAGTGTATCTATATTAGTCACTTATCAATAGTAACTACCTCAATTATCAGACCAACTGTTCTGGCATCACAATATTTGTGTTCCATAACCTTTATTTTATATAATAATAACCACAAAGAAGCAGCAAAATGTTTCTTTTAAGTGAAAAGGTAAATATTCTCAATAAAGGCAGAAAAATGAGTGCTGAGGTTATTAATATCTGCAATAATTTAGGTATTCTGCCCATAAAATTGTGAACAAAGAAAAAGAAATCCACGCTAGTTTGGCTGTCACACTTCAAACTGCAAATGCTATAGCTATACCATATGATAAATGTTTGTTAAAATGGAAAAGTCATTAAATTTGTAGGTGGCAGAAGTGAACAATAAACTTGTTTTGATTGCTGGCAGTGTGTTACACTAGAAAGGGTTGAGCCTCTACAAAGAGTTCAACAAAGGATCCTCTGAAACAAGTGACCATATTCACACAACCTTTATTGCAGTATATTATTATAATTGTTATATTTTATTATGTTATTGTTGTTAATATATTACAATGTTTAAATTATAAATTAAACTTTATTACATGTGGGTATATAGAGAAAAACATAGTATATATAGGGTTTGGTACTATTCTGGGCTTCAGACATCCACTGGGGGTCTGGAAATGTATCCACCATAGCATAGATAAGGGGGGACTGCTGTATTAGTTGACCTCATATGTGCAAGTTTATTTTGGGGCTCTAGGCTTTTCCCATTGGCCTATATTATACCTGATACCACAGAAATAGAGGATTATAAGAGACTAGTATGAATAACTATAAACCAACAATTGGTCAACTTAGGAAAGGTGGATTAATTTTTAGAAACATATAATCTAACAAGGCTGAATCATGAAGAAATAGATAACTTGAACTGATAAGTAATGAGTAAGTATTGATAGATTGAATTGGAAATCAAGAAGTTCCCAATTGAGAAGAGCTCAGAACTACATGGTTTCACTGGTGAATTCTACCAAACATGTATACAGGAATGAACTCTAGTCCTTGTCAAACACTTCCAAAATTTTGAAGAGGAGGGAACACTCCTAGATTCATTTTAGAAAACCACCACTAACTTGATATCAAAATGAAATAAATACACTACAAGAAAACTGCAAACCAATATCTCTGATAAATATAGAAAAAAATCTCAACAAACTATTAGCAAACCTAGTTCAAGAACCACTTTAAAATGTTTATACATCATGTCCAAGTGAATTTTACTCCTGGGATGCAATGCTGGTTCAACAATAAATCAATAAATGTGATACACCACATTGAGAGAGTGAAAGATAAAAATAATATGATCCGCCCCGGCTGGTGTAGCTCAGTGGATTGAGTGCAGCCTGCGAACCAAAGGGTTGTTGGTTTGATTTCCAGTCAAGGCACATGTCTGGATTGCCAGCTAGATCCCCAGTAGGGGGCACACGACAGGCAACCACACATTGATGTTTCTCTCCCTCTCTCCTTCCCTTCCTCTCTGTCTAAAAATAAATAAATAAAATCTTTAAAAAAATGTTAAAAATATTATGAACAGCTGTGGCTTGTGTCATTCAGTGGGTTGAGCATGGGCCTGTGAACCAAGGGGTCACTGGTTTGATTCCCGGGAGGGTCACATGCCTGGGTTGTGGGCTGGGTCCCTGGTTGGGGATGCATGAGGGACAACTACACATTGATATTTCTCTCACTCTCTTTTTCCTTCCCTTCCCTCTAAAAATAAATACATAAAATCTTTAAAAATAATAATAATATGATAATCTCAATAGATGCAGAAAAAGCATTTGATAAAATTAAACATTCTTTCATGATTCAAACTCAAAAAATTGGATATGGAAGGAACTACCTCCATATAATAAAGGCCATATATGACCAAACCACAGCTAACAATATACTCAGTGGTGAACAGTAGAAAGATATTCATCAATAATGAGGAACAAGACAAGTATTTCTTTCTAATCTCACTGCTCCTATTCAACATAATACTAAAAATCCTAGCCAGAGTTATTGAAAAGGAAAAGAAAGAAAAGGCATCCAAATAAAGAAGTAAAATATGATCTCACCTTTCAATGGAACCTAATCAACAAAACAAACAAGCAAACAAAATATTACCAGAGACATTGAAATTAAGAACAAACTGACTGCAACCAGAGGGAATGGGGGAGGGAATAATGGGGAGAAAAAGGGTCAGGAACATGTATAAAGGACACAAGGACAAGCTAAAGGTGGGAAGTGGAGGTGGCTGGGGTGGGGGGAGTGGTGGGTGGAAAATGGAGACAACTGCACCTGAAACAACAATAAAAAATAATAATTAAAAAAATCTCTTTGGATGAGAAGTCTTATATATAGAAAATCCTAAAGAATCCATCATAAACTGTTAGAACTAACAAACAACTTTGGTAAAATTTCAAGATGCAAAATTAATATACAAAAATTACTTTAATTCCTATGCTTTAACAACATAGTATCCAAAATAACAATTAAGAAAACAATCTTATTTACATTAGCATAACAACAATAAAAGTTTCAGAAATAAAATTTTTACTTATTCTTCTTAATATAATTTATTGATTATGCTATTACAGTTGTCCCATTTTCCTCTTCACTCCCCTCCACCCTACACACCCTCTCCCACCCACATTTCCCCCCTTTAGTTCATTTCCATGGGTCATACTGATAAGTTCTTTAGCTTCTACATTTCCCATATTATTCTTACCCTCCCCATGTCTATTTTCTACCTACCATCTATGCTACTTATTCTCTGTACCTTTTTCCCCTCTCTCCTTCCCCACTCCTCTGTTGCTAACCCTCCATGTGATCTCCATTTCTGTGGTTCTGTTCCTCTTCTAGCTGTTTGCTTAGTTTGTTTTTGTTTTTGTTTTAGGTGTGGTTGTTAATAATTGTGAGTTTACTGTCATTTTACTATACATGTTTTTGTCTTCTTTTTCTTAGGTAAGTCCCCTTAACATTTCATATAATAAGGGTTTGGTGATGATGAAGTCCTTTCACTTGACCTTATCTGAGAAGCACTTTCTCTACCCTTCCATTCTAAATGAAAGCTTTGCTGGATAGAGCAGTCTTGGATGTAGGCCCTTGCCTTTCATGACTTGGAATACTTCTTTCCAGCCCCTTCTTGCCTGCAAGGTCTCTTCTGAGAATTCAGCTGAAAGTCTGATGGGAACTCCTTTGTAGGTAACTGTCTCCTTATCTCTTGTTGCTTCTAGGATTCTCTCCTTCATTTTAATCTTGGGTAATGTGATTATGATGTGCCTTGGTGTGTTCCTTCTTGGGTCCAACTTCTTTGGGACTCTCTGAGCTTCCTGGACTTCCTGGAAGTCTATTTCCTTTGCCATATTGGGCAAGTTCTCCTTTATTATTTGTTCAAATAAGCTTTCCATTTGTTGCTTTTCCTGTTCCCCTTCTGGTACCCCTATAATTCAGATGCTGGAATGTTTAAAGATGTCCTGTAGGTTCCTAAGCCTCTACTCATTTTTAAAGATTCTTATTTCTTCCTTCTTTTCTGTTTGGTTGTTTCTTTCTTCCTTCTGGTCCACTCCATTGATCTGAGTCACAGTTTTCTTCCCATCACTATTGGTTCCCTGTTCATTTTCCTTTATTTCACTTAGGGTAGTCTTCATTTGTTCATCTGCTTTGTGACCAAATTCAACCAATTCTGTGAGCATCTTGATCACCAGTGCTTTGAACTGTGCATCTGATAGGCTGGCTATCTCTTCATCGCTTGGTTGTATTTGTTCTGAGGCTTTGACCTGTTCTTTCATTTGGGCCATTTTTTTTTTTTTGTCATGACACACCCGTTATGTAGTGAGGGGCAGAGCCTTAGGTGTTTACCTGGGTGGGGCAACCCAGTCACTGGGTTGTGATGCAGTATGTGGGGGAGGAATCCAAGTGGGAACAATGGCACCTGCTCTGCTCTCTGCCAGATTTCAGTCACTTCTGCGACTTCCCCCAAGCAAACTGGGCCCTTCTGGTGCTGATTTCCATGTAGGTGGGTTTTTGTATGTTCTAGGACCTGGTGGGTCTCTCCAATGAACTCTCCTGTGAGGCTGGGAGTCTCCTCCAGAACCTCAACCTCCACTGGTGTTTTCAGAAATCAGTGTTTTGAGGCTATATTTCCCCATTCTGGGGCCCTGGTTTGCTCAGTCTGTCTTGCTCCCCAGTTTCACCTGGTTTATCTGCATGTGAATGTGGGGCTGCCAGGTCCACCAGGTGCCTTGTGCGCCTCAACTCTCCACAATCCCCCACGCCTTCTTGGGTCCAGTCACTGCAGCTTTGCTGTGAGTCCTTTCCACCCAGCTGCCTGACTCTGCCCCTTCTACTGGTCTGGATGAATGTTTCTACTTTAACTCCTTGGTTGTTGGACTTCCATACAGTTCAATTTTCTGTCAGTACTGGTTGTTTTTTTCTTTCTAAATTTTTTTTGTCCTTATTTTGGTTGTGTGAGGAGGCACAGTGTGTCTATCTATACTTCCATCTTGGCCAGAAGTCCCAGAAATAAATTTAACCAAGGAGCTGAAAAATATGTAACCTAAAAACTATAAGACCTTAATGGAAGAAATTGAAGACACTAATAAATGGAAAGATATCCAGTGTTCATAAATCAAAAGACTTAACATTATTAAAATGTCCCTTACTACCTTAAGCAATCAATAGGGTCAATGCAATTCCTGTCAAGATTTCAATGGCATTTCTTACATAAATAGAAAAAACAATCCTAAAATTTGTATGGAATCACAATCAAACCCAAATAGACAAAGTAATCCTAAGATAGAAGAAAAGAGCTGGAGGTATCACACTTTCTGATTTCCCACTATGTTATAAAACTGTAGTAATTAAGACACTGCACATTAGCTTCTATTACTTGGCAGTTAAAAGTCTGTGTTAAGACAATGTTACTTGCAGCATTGCTTCCCAACCATACATTTCTTAATTGTTTTTTTTTTTTAATTATTGTTGGATTATTCCAAGTATAACATATTCTCCTTAATGTGAAGCTGAATGATGATGGAGAAGATGATATAATTGCTCTAAATAAATTCACTTTAAGTTTATAATCAAGTTAATCAATGGGCATAGGATATTGACAGACAATTTTATCATACTTCCCTGATTAGTCATTTTGACTTTCTAAGATAAATAGTTTACAGCCTAGTGCTCCCCAGATTGTCACCCTTACTTTACCTAGTAACTTCATTGCACAATTTCTGAAGATGCAATTAGAGAACTATTTCCTTTGGTGGCCTTACATCCCACCAACCTACAAACTTATTTACCCACAAAATCTCCTTCTTTTCCTCTTATGCTGGAAGAAGAGTCCCTTCTATATAAGGCCAAAACTTCTATGTGATTCCATTCCTTTTTCCATACTTAAGCTCTCCATCCTTGTATATATAGCTGCTTAATATTTCCACAGGGAGTTCTAATAGCTATCTTCAAGTTACAATTTACCTGGTTAAACTCCAAAATGCTGGTCTTTTTTCTTCTTACATAATTATGCTAACATATTTCTACCTTAAAGCTTTTGCTAATGCCATTCTTTCTGCATGTATTTTATCAGATAGTTTCATAGATGCTTCTTTTCATAATTTCTATGTCATCTCAAAGTTTAAATTATCCAGAGAAGCCTTACCCAACAGTCAAACTAAAATTATTCTTTTACCAAACTATGGTTATATTCTATTGCACTGCTCTGTTTTATAGTCACCATCCAACTGTTCAGCACTTTATATTATCCTATTTGTCTGTTTGTTTTTTATGATCTCTATAGCAAATTAGGATGTAAGATCCTTTAGGGTAGGTGTTGTATCTTTCTAATAACTTTAAGTATCCAAAACATCTATAATATGGTCTGGCATATAACAGGTCTATATAATTATTAGAGAAGACAAATACCTCAATGTTCACATAAATATTTGGGCAAATAAAGTATTGTAAATAAGCACATCAAGGCCCTGGTTGGATAGCTCAGTTGGTTACAGTATCATTCTGATACAGCAAGGTTGTGGGTTTAACCCCTTGCCAGGCACATACAAGAATCAACAAGTGGATGCATAAATAAGTAGAACAACAAATAGATCTCCCTTTCACCTCTCTCTCCCTTCTCCCTTCCTCTCTCTCTCTAAAAAAATCCAATAACATATCATTTGACAAATTTGGAAAACTTCTGAATAATATTACTCTGACATAATTCTATTGTAGTTTGATTTGTGTGCAACTTTGTTAAATGCTTGATGGGTTTACAAACTATGTATACTTTATTGGCAGATTCATAAAAAGAAGTATTTTAATATAGACATTTTAATCATCCAATATTTTTATTTACATTGAGGTCATGGTGATACATCATAGTTTATTTTAGAACTATCTATGTTACTAGAGTTATGATGACCATGGCTAAAATGATAAAAAAAAGTCTTTATACATTGTATTTGTCCCCCTACTTTAAGCAAAACTAGAAGAAATGCATGTATATATATTTGTGAAATTAGGGATAGATTAAAAATTCAAAGTTAGTTTTTAAGTTGTTTAATAATTCTACCAATTTCTTAAATTTGTTTAGGGCTATAATGAAGACATGTAAAAATATTTATAATGTAACATTTGTGATGGTCCCAGCCTATAACAGTCCCTATCTCAACAATTTTACACATATAAAGCTCCTACCTCCTATAACTACTATCTCCACATACTGAAATGACAGTAATAAAAGTAAGCCCATAAGATGTTATATTCTGTATTTTTCTTTCCTGAAACTACAACATTGGGGTTATATATTTCACACACACACAAACATATATATACTCATATATATAATTCTATATACATAATTATGAAAGTATTTATCAGATTTATTGAAATTATCTGTTTTCACTTCTATCCTATTATCACATAATACCATGTTGTAAACCTAGTAAGTGCTCAATTCAACTTAACATATTAAAATAAATTTTAAACTTTTGAGATGGGGTAAAATTAGATTGCTAATGCCCAAACTGTATTCTCCAACTTTTATAATTGATGGCCATGTGGAAAATCAAGTTTATAACCTTTGTTGTTGGCCATAGTCTCTTATCAAATGGACTAACCTTTCTCTGATATAATAGTACTTGTTCTCAAAACATGTTATATACAAGATTATAACATAATCGCAGGTTACTCATTATAATGATACTGCAGAATGGCTATTTAAAGTCATGTCCCCAATATTTCTTTTTGTATTCATTTCCTCACCATTCCAGAACATCTATTGCATATTCCTTATTTGGTACATTCCTGACCTCACTTCCAGCAATAGCAGTAGTTAGGATGATAGATGGAGTATAAAGGCTATTTGTAACATCCATGGGATGATTTTAGAAATGACATAATAGAATGCAATGTTTACAGTATTCAAGCTATAAGTTGTGACCCCAGAGATAATATTTTGCTTTTTATTGAATAGGTTGTTTTGCCTATTTCCTTTAAAAGCTTTGGTTTTAAAACAGTGTTCTTTAGAAAATGTTCAGGGGATTCAACAAAGTTTAAATTTCTTCTTAACATGTATTTATTGAAAATCATTCATAAAATTTTGCATACTCAAATTTATACACATTGGCTCATTTTCATGCAGAGTAATAAACAGAAAACTTTTCCCTCATATCTTTGCATAGACTTTAAGTTATTGTGAATAGGAACTGAAAGTCATAAATTAATTTTTATTATTATTCTAAACTTTGCATGCCCATCCATACAAAATTGTACAAGCAAGTGTATATTGGCAGCACATATGCTGTGCTCAATAAAAATACCCAGTGTCCTATTGTTAATAGTGACAGCATGGATGGAACGGGAGAGCATTATGCTGTGAAATAAGCCAAGTGATGAAAGACAAATGCCATATGATCTCACCTATAAGTGGAACCTAATCAACAAAACAAACAAGTGAGCAAAATAGAACTGGATACATGGAAATAAAGAACAAACATACAGTGACCAGAGGGGAGGTGGGAGGATGATAATGCAGGAAAGAAGGGGAAGGGTTGAGTCAAGGAACATGTGTGAAGGACCCATGGACAAGACAATGGGTGGCAGGATTGAATGTGGGAGCTGGGGCTGGGTAGGGCAGGGGAGAATAATGAGGAGAAATGGGGACAATTGTGATTGACCAATAAATTTTTTTTTAAAAAAGTGAACTTGTAAATTTCTTTTGATCATATATTAATGTCTAAACACATAAAGAAATAAAAGGAAACTTGATTTCTGTAGCTCTAATCATGTTTACTTTGACATATAAAGTAAATTATGTATTTTGCCTCCTTTAATGCACAAGTTGCTAGTGAAGCTTTGGGTACTGTGTATTGTATGATAACAATATAAAAGCAGATGTAGTATTATTATTGTCTCTAGCTACTGTGGCCTTTAGGAGTGAATTTTTATGAATATTAAGAATTATTGTGTAGCCCTGGCCCATGTGGCTCAGTTGATTGCCTGTCATCCCATTAACAAAGAGGTTGCCAGTTTGATTCCTGGTCAGTGAACCTACCTGGGTTGTGGGCTCCATGTGCCCTCCCTAGTCGGGGCTCTTACAAAGGAAACCATTAGATGTTTCTCTCTCACAATGATGTTTTTCCCCCCTCCTTCTCTCTCCCTTCCTCTCTCTCTGAAATAAAATTTAAAAAAATATTTATTCTGTAAATATATAATAGGGGAAGTGCACTAAATATTGTGTGATATGTCAAAATGTAAAAATGTAAAAATATAACATCTGCACACAATATTATGATTGTATAACTTCAAAATATATTTGATGTTTCCAGTATTTTTGCTTATAAATAGGCAAAAATAGCATTACATAAGCAATGACATTAATTTAGGTTTTGAGAATGAATATAGATGAGCTTTTCTTCAGATTAATGATTTTCATTCTATTTAAATAAAAAAATAGGAATGTGAATGATTTCTTCCCATTTTATAGCCAGCAAAGTAGTTTTCCTGGGCAACTATGGTTCAATCTCAAATCTACTAGTTACTTCTTGTGGCCATTCTCATCAGGATTTTCTTTATCCATTAAAATGGTTATGTCCTCTCATATGACAATGATGTGAATCTGGGGATGGGAAGAACAGTAGTGATCCTTTTATTTACCAGGAGATGGAAAGATAAACCTTAGTTAGCTGCAAAAATCCTCTGAGAATCCATGGATAATTATGATCATTTTATTGGTTCTTCACATAATATTTTCTAGAATTTGTATGAATTAAAAAATAATAGACAGTGATGCAGACACTGACCTGCAGTGTCCATGTCATTATGGATGAAATGAGACAGTTATACAGACTACTGAGTCCGGTGGAGGAAAAGGGACAGCATAGCTTTTCTCTCAAGGAGAGCAAAAGCCGCGGCCTCCTCCATGACAGGCCTTTATTGGGTTTCCTGGCACATTACATAATGGTCCTCAATTACTATGCACAGGTTGGCTTTAGGTGGTTACCTTTTACAGAAAACAAAGGAGCCAATGCTGGTAATCACATCACAGAAGAGGGATATTTGCAAATAAAAAGGCAAAAGTGGTTGAACCAGTTACACTCATAGTTGGAGGGTTTAGCATGGATTTTAAGAAGTTACTTTGCAGTAAATGTCCTCAATTTAGGGTGAGGGAGTTTTAGCAAGAGCAAGACTCAAGGCAACCTAGGCATATTGCAGGCCTGATTTCCAGCAGGAGAACCTATCCGTGGGCGTGGGTCCTGTGCATCTCCGAGTGGGAGCTGGGCCCACACCTTCTGCTTATAGCCTGAAGCAGAATGGTTTCCTACAAGACACACTTTTAAATTTAAAAGGAATAAACATTCAATTTGCCAAATAAATGAATTTAAAGAGTTACTGAACTGTTTACAAGTAACCGTAATGACAATTTTCTCCTTGAAGCACGATTTGCAGACAATGAATTAATAATGTTTTTAAAAATTTGCAAGCCTTAAATTTGGACAGAGGTAGTTTCATAGATCTTTTGCTTTCTCTCTTTTTTAAAATTCTAAGAAACCTAATCCTTGGTCATTCAATTAATCAGATTCAATAGTCTGCATATGCTGGTAGCCATCTGCTGAAAGCTGTCTTCATGTGACATTGCCTTGTAACTGGATTTCGGAATTATTTGGCATGCCTGAAACATAGCCTACCTTCTGCTTCAGGCTATAAAACAGACTCTTAATTTTTCCCCTTCTCTCTATGATAACAATTTATGTTACTAATGTATCAAAGACTTTTCATTTAAACATTCAAATTCTTTGACTATGCAGTGTTTGCTAAGTTTCAAACTTTCTCACAGAACACAGAGGTTTCTGTGTCAATTTTCTACATTTGTGATAATAACAATAAAAATTTTTGTACTTTCCTCAACTTTCAAACCCTTCGATTTCTGCTAAGGGTAGTAAATGCTGAGGAAGTAACTATGAAAATAAAGGTGAGTTTGACAAGGTTTGTTTGAAGATTCCTTTCATTCCATCTCTGGGCTAAGACCCTCTTCAGTTAAAGAAGAATGTATTGCCTGCCTCTAGGCATAAAAGGGGCATCTTTTTCTGCATTTACTGCTTCTTAATTACCTTAAGCTCAAAATAATTTTTATGACAAAAATACATGCTTTAGGGTGATGTATTTGGGTTTTCTTTAAAGCCAGTCCACTTGAGAAAATGTCTTATTCACTCTAACATTTAATGTTACTTACATATACTTCTCTACCACTACCGGTAATTCCCACTTACTGACCAAGATTTTACCTCCTGCTCCTTATTTTGAAAAGATAAAAAAGACACATATAGTATCTTCGATAAATAAAATAGCTCTACTAGTGATGTACCAGTACCAAGGAAAAAGTAAGCAATATTTTACTTGCTGGAAGTAAAACAAAATGTATTAAAAACCAGTATATACCAAAATAACAGGAAAATATAAGTACACTATTTAGGAAACATTTATCCATGACAGAAAAAATGTAAATCGCATTTACTCACTTCTTATTTTGCTTCCATTTCTTTTACCAGGGAGTACCAACTTCAATATGGTGAAGAAGAAATAGACTTTGAGTAAAAAAATAGAACAGAAGATTAATTGCATAATAAAATTTGAGAAATTGTGTTTTCCAATGAATTCAAGTCTTCTTGATTACACATATTATACACCAGAATACTGATATCTCGAAATACAGAGAAAAACACTGCTGACAATATTTGAAGAGGCAGTGGATAAGGGAAATGATCCTATAAAAAATCAGGTCAATAAGACTAATCAGGCCAAGAAAAGTTCAGTTTTCAATAAAAAACAAGATAGTTTCTGCTATAATAAACGATGAAAATGTAATAATAAGGATCTTATTTACTGTAACCAAAACACATTAACCACAGAATGAAATACATACACATTAGCGGAGATAGAAATAAATTCCATCTTTTTGCAGGTAGAAGACTGAGGTAAGTTAAGTACCTTGTCCTATATCACAGATATTAAAAATGGCAGACAAGATTTGAGCACATAGCTATCTTATTTCAGAACTTTCAAACTTAACTTTTGCTATATACAGTCTGTGATAAATATCCAGACAAATTTCTAAGCTGCAATATTGAACATATAATTATGTGTGAGAATAGTGTTCATTAGAATCACTAAAAATAATACAGGCTATCACACTGACAGATGAAGAAATATTTAAATTTTTTCCAAACAGTAATGATTAATATATTGATTTAAGCCTTGATAAAGAAAGTGGTTTGTGAGAAAAATGGCTGATTTATTCCATTCTATATTTTCTTGATGATTCAGATCCAGTTTTTATAGCATGCTAATCAAATTTGCAGATGGCACAATTCTGGGCCAATTATATTAATAGAATTTCAATGTTTGAAACAAGGGCCTTAAATGCTGATGGAATTTAGAACATGCCAAACCAAAATATACCACTCTGGCATATTGACAATTTTGAATTAAAAACATTTGAAAAGCAACAAATACAAGAAAAACGCTTTGACCTTCTTTCTTTTTCTTAAAAGCAGAAAATTACATTCTTACTAAAAAAAAGTCTTCCCTGTACCAGAAAGAAAGTAACATTATTATCATGAGGGAGTAAAGTTCAGCATAAGAATTTTTTATAAACAAACTTTGTTCAAATAATTCTTATCTTCCTTTTGTCTCAATATATTGTTTACTCACTTTTCCACAATTGCCTCTCTTCATTTAACCAAATATGAAAGCAGGTAGTTTCCTCCATTTCTTTGGGTCTTCAATTTTCATAAAGGCTCCTCTATGATGTAGAATTTATATTGAAAAAACTTCCATGTTTTTTTTCTCCTGTTGATATGTCTTATGTCAATTTAATTCTCAAGTCTAGCAAAACAGAAATCTAAGAGAATAAAGATAAAAATTTGCTTCCCCTACAATACCATTACATTCAATTTAATGGATTTCTTCTGCATTGTTATTCAACCAGTCTGTGCTTGAGAAAGCTAATGACAGAAACTCACCATATCCTGGTGTTTTGTGTTTTAATCATGGGTGTTATATTTTCAGTAAAGAAAGTGTTCTCTAATTTTCTACAACAATTTGCCTAATTGTCCCTTACTCAATACAGTAGAAACAGAGAGAATCTGCATTTAAAAAAAAAAGAGGAAATATCTGAAAAGTGATTGAGTGGTTGAAAGTATCAGCTTAATCAAAGAGCTTTTTGATCTTATTTTAAATGAACTGTTTAAATTTCATTTCACCAACTATGTGGATAACTAAAATATGGTACAGAAAACAATAACAAAGATAAGAATAATTAGCCCTGGCTGGTGTAGCTCAGTGGATTGAACACAGGCCTGTAAACCAAAGGGTCACAGGTTTGACTCCCCATCAAGGCATATGCCTGGGTTGCGGGTCAGGTCCCCAGTGGGGGCCACATGAGAGACAACCACACATTAGTGTTTTTCTCCTTCTCTTTCTCCTTCTCTTCCCCTCTCTCGAAAAATGAATAAAGTCTTTAAAAAATGATAATTGAATTAACATTATAAGAGAACAATCCTGGATTATCTGATGGAAAACATTAACAACTTTTTTTAGAAGCATCAGAGAAATAACTACCATTAATTTCCCATTCAGGTAATGACTGTTAATGTTAGATATAATCAGTACAAAATAATCACAATAATAATAATAACCTTAAAATAATAATAATATGGTGAAAGTAATTTGTCATAATTTTATATTTAGGTTTATTGGAGAATAATTTACATGCAATAAAATTCACTATTTTTAAGTGTACAATTCAATGTGTGATAACTATAATCATCATCACAATCACTATATACATTTTCATTACCACAACAAAGTACCCTCTTCACTAATTCCCCAACTAGTACTTCTATAACAAAAAAACAAGAAAAGCAAATAAAGCTTCTTTAAATAGTCTACATAAAAATTAATTCCTATTTCTATGAATCTATAAATGAATATATAAATGTTTATAAATTAATATATAAATATCCATAACAATGAATACACAAAATAAATTAGATAAAAACAGAAGAAAAAATTAATGTACTGAAGAATAAATTTAAAAATTTTAATGCAAAGTGAAATAGTGAAATATAAACTGGAAAATATGAGAGGTTAGGATATTTCATGGAGTGACTTCTCAGAATTAAGACACAGATGTTTTATTCCATTTGTAGAGGAACTCGCTTTAGATGAAATATGGCCCCAACAGCAAAGGTATCTGGGAAATATTAACTCTCTATAACCTCATGCTTGGCTGACTACCCAGGAAACCAGAATGGCACCCAAGGATAAACATCATGTCTTCAGGAAAGAGGTTAATGAATGTATTGAGTATGATAACTTCCTAATATTATCTGTTAAATTAGGAATGCATTGTTGTTGGTTTTTTTTTTTTTTTTGAGGTCTACATAATTACCTACCACATGGTTTCACTATTAAGCCCTTACAGAAAGGGATCCTGTTCTCAAAGAGGTGTGGATTTTTTCCAAGCCCAACACCACTGGTAGCACCTGCTTTGCTTGTGTTTGTGAGTTTCTCTTATTAAAGGTCTTATGAATGTAAGTCTTTGTGTCAGCTCTTCAGAATTGATCCTGAATTTAGACTTTTGGGACTTCCCCCTAGTGCCAACTTAATTTCAGATATCAGAATAATGACACGTTAAATCTGATCCTAATATTATAGAAAAAGTAAAATGCCTTCAAAGCTCATGTACAGGACAGCAAATCTGGTGGATGATTTATTTTAAATATTGCATTATCTTAGAAAGTTATCTTCAGTCATAGCACTGGTTCTATGAGAGAAATGTATTCCAAGTCATAAATAGCTTACATGCAGTTGAATTTTCAGGACACAAAATCTTAACTCATGACACACACTTGCTTTATCAGTGCATTCATCTATTATTTCCTTTTACATCCTTTTATGTTGGGGTCTGCCCTGCCTGGTCTCAGGAAGCTGTTACTGCTCATGGCTAAGGCTGAGTAAGAGGCCTCCAAACTAGGAGACAAAACTTATTTCCCTGGCATGAATGCTGCCTGTTCTGTGCCGGCCCCCAGTGCTTGATCAGTTAGCCAATGACGGGTAAGATTTCCCAAGGGAGGCATTGCCTAAGATAGGCATGATCATGTGGAGGCCTCGGGGAAGGACTTGGGGGGCTGTGGAAATGAAGGGGTGATCGACATCGACCCCTGCCCCCTTGGCTTTGTCAAAGCCTGAGTCCTTATTCTTAGTTGTAAGAAATCCAAGTCTCCTGGCTGCCTTTGTCTCATTAGTGTCTCCTGGTTCGGAGTCCTCTTACTCAGCCTTAGCCATGAGGAGTTACAGCTTCCTGAGACCAGGCAGGGTGGACCCCAACACTTTTAATTCCCTATTCACTTTTCACCTATGGTAGAGTAATAATTTATAATTTTTAAATGGAATACCAAATGTAAAAACATTCTTTATGTAATATATTGTGTGTTTCCTTATTTTAACTACTACTTTGTATTCTAAAACAAAAACAAAAATTCCATGATTATCTAATTCTTCCTAAGCAGAATAGTTAGAACCTGGGCAAATTCTTTCCAAGAATAATGAAGAAATTGAGACAGCTGATTCAGATTGGCCTCATCCAGTACCCTAACTAACCTACCTCCTTCTCCCTTGTAAGACTGCTTCCTAAGCATTAGGCCCTCAGGACAATGAGTTTCTGATCATTATCAAATAATCTTAGGGACATAATCTTGGGTATTTTTCCCACAGAAAGTTTTGGTCAAACTAAAGATAACATCTAGGCCTCAGCTGTGTTTCAGCTCCAGACCAGAAATGCAGCAAAGCCAGATGAAGCAACACAATGACTGACATTGTTACAGAACACAACAAGGGGAGCCTGGGATGATATACTATTATTGAAAGAAGGCCCCGGGTCCGTTATGTCCGCCGCCAGAGAAAAGACGTCTCTCAATGCCAGAGATTCGTGAAAAGGAAAGGAAATGTTTATTTAATGCTATACTAACTTAAAGTAGTGACCTAATGTCTTTACCAAAATCCCAAAGTCCCTTAAAACACCCACAAACAGACATAGTCCTTCCTTCCTTCCCCCTTTGCCCAGCCCAGAGTACCGTATCTCAGGAAAGGAAATAGAAGCCCATGGCTTAGGTAGTCCTCTGGTTCTTCCCAGTTAGCACTCAGTCTTGGCTGGGAGACCTCCCTGGGTTCCCGGCACCCTCCGCTGAGTCACCAGGATCTCTGCTAAAACCAGGTGGTGGTTCCCCCTTCTAAAGCTGTGGGGGTCCCCACTCTGCCAGGCCGCATGGTTCCCTCTCTCTGGGATGCAGGAGTCTCCACTCTGCTAAAGACCCGTGGCTCTCTTCCTCAGGCCTGCTGCGTGGTTCTCCCTCTCTCAGGGCTGCAGGAGTCTCCACTCCCTCAAGTCCGCGTGCTTCTCCTCCTCAAGCAGCATGGTTCTCCCTTCTAAAGCAGCATGGTTCTCCTCCTCTCAGGGCTGTGCATGGCTCTCCTTCTCAGGGCAGCACATGGTTCTCCTCCCAGGGCTGCGCATGGCTCTCCTCTCAGGGCCGCATGTGGCTCTCCACCTCCCAATGGCCGCCAAGTCTGGGTTTTAGATCCCCATGGCCAATCTTCTTCTGCAGCCCCATTTCCAACTCCTCCCACACTCAGCTTCACATGCCAGAACTCGTATCTTTCCAGCTTTACTGGGCTGCCATCATGAGTCTGGGCAGGTGTGGCCCCATGTCCTGGAGCCAATCCTCTCTGAGCTCCCATGCAGGCGCTGTAACGCAGGGGACCCGCGCCCCCCCCCCCCCAGTTACATTTAGGTGGGGAAGTTACTTCTGGGTGGGGAAGTTACTTCCATTCCTCTGGCTTAGAGCTGATCACAGCTACTTAACCTATCTATGCAACCAGCCAAAGGCTATAGATATGTTAAATGACCAACCCAGAGGTTAGCTGCAAGGCTGTTGCTATGCAAAACAGCTCTCAATGGCCCTGCTTCATTTGTACCTTCCCCCAACCCATACCCTGGGTGGGGGGGATGGAGACATCCCCAAATCTCCTGGACACCCCAAGTTCCGGACCCCATTTCAAATGCCTATTTGAGGCCCCCTTCTTGGCTGCACCCTGTAACAACATCAGGACCAGATTCAATGATAAATGAACCCCTACCCTAGCACCCACTGGTTAGTAGAGACCACGATCCCGAAAGGACACATCTGGAAAGCTGATAAATATTCTACTGAGATCCTACCCTGAGACCTTTCCTAAGATCCCCACTTTTAGAAAACATAAAAGCTGTTAAGACAAAGAACCAACGTGTTCTCTCCCTCTCTCAAGCATGACCACTCCTTCACCCCTTTCCTTCCTCGGACACTTATCTTTGCTTTTTTTCTCTCCTGAGCTTTAAACTTGAAAGGTCCCCAAGGGAGCAGCTAGTCCAAGGCTAATACTTTGAACTTGTCTCCAAGGCCCCTTGTTTTGCCTCTATAACTTGTTTCCTGAGTCCATGAAGCCCAGCTGGCTCACTTATTCTGCTTCTGTGACTTTCCTTCCCAAGGGTCAAGGCAGCTTGGCCTAGGCTCACTCCGGTTACCATGATCTTGCCTTTTCTGTCTTTAGTTCTTCCTTTGTTCATTGTCCCCAGCTTTCAAAATGTGCTCTCAAATCATTTGGACTCATGATATCTTTCCTGCCTGAAGTCAAGAACTGAGAGCCAATATTGCCAGTAACATTTCTGTCAATATTTAAATATCAGGATGAAGAATTAGAAGAGGAAAATATTAACTTTTAAAAAAATCTGAAGGTAAAGTGGAGAAATCTATCTCCCATTTTTAATGTTTTTTTAAAAATTTCTGAATAATATAAAAAGAAATAAATTATAAATTAGTTTAAATTTGATGAGAAAATACAACTTATTTCAAAAATTTTAATAGATTTTTTCCTTTTAGTATTCTAATATAAATAAAGGCTTCTTTTCAGTGTATGTGAATTATTCTACTCTGTTCAATTTAATTTGCTTTCCACTGGATTCAGATATGATCATATCTAACTCATTCTTCTAAGTTTTAAAATATGCTTTTGAAATTTTCTATTGTATCTCCAATTCATATTTGAGACTCAAGAATACTAAAAGTACTTTGAATAGAACTATTTTTAAAACTTAAAATTCAAAAAATATATTAAAACCCTGATTAACAAGAATGCCTATGAAATAGGTAGTCTTAATATTTAAATGCTCTGCTTAAGTGACAATTAAGCAAAAATATCATTGTTTACACCTTTGGTTATTTAAAATTGTCTAACATGCTTGTGTCTACTTTGTTTATAACATCTATATTAAAATGAGCTTAATGGAATACCTTTTTAAAAATCCTACAGTATTTTAGGGTCATCTGATTGTGTGATAGTTCATAGTGTATGTGAGTTCAGATATTAAACAAGTAGGAAACTGAGCTATCTGTATACTACATTGGAGTATCTTTTGAATTAACATATTATATTAGTTTCTTACAAATAGGTTGAAATGTCACAAATACTGCTTATATGAGAGTTCTAGTAAATTGGATTCTAGTTAATTTACATTTTTCAGCTAAATATATTCAATTATCTGGAATGTAGCCCTAATAACAGTATCAAAATTCTAACCCATCAGTTGTTCATTTGTGTTATATAGAATAATGTACTACCTCTGATGGATCATATGAAAATGTGACCTTCAAAAATTCTTTCTATTCCTCTAAGCACATACCACCTCTCTCATGAAAAGGTAATCTATTTTCCTTCCCTGTGAATCTGGAGTGGTCTTGTGACTTACTGTGAACAGTAGAATATGATAGAATTGATGCTGTGCTGTATCTGGGCCTAGGTCTTTAGAGGTGATATCTTTTTTGCATTTGCTCTCTTGGAAACCAGTCACTATGTAAAGAAGTCTGAATAACCTACTAAAGGAAACAAATAAGGAGAAACAGGCTTTTCCAAACTTCAGCTGTTCCAGCCATACTAGCTAAGTTGCCAAAACTTTGAGTGAGATCATCTTGGATATTTCAGCCTCAGCCAAGGCCCTTGATCAATGCAACTTCAACAATGACACCAGCACACATGTTGTTGACAAAGTTTATAATAAAGCTAAAAGAACTCACAGAATCTTTAGAAATAATATTTATTTTATTATAAAACCATCATGTGTTGGGTGTTTTGTTATGCTGCAACAGATATATCTGATATAGAAATAAGTATCTGAAATTAGAACACTGCTTTAACAAAAAGCTAAAACATGTGCACTGTCTTTGAGACCAAATGTGGGTTAGAGGCTTAGAAGAGCTATCAAGAGACTATTATACTCTTTCTGTACATTATTTTTTTGGTAAAAACTATGCATCAGAGTAGCCACATTTGGAATACTTTCTGTTATTAGTCAATATTTTTAGATAGAACCTGATCCAAAGTCTAATGTGGGCTTGATTCTGGAGAGTAAATCTTTTCACAACTGCCTCAAGGCACAGAACCTTTTTTAAAATAAACACTCCCTAAAGTCTTGTTTGCATGATCACACACCTATGCTTAGATTTTCCAGTATCTAATATGGCTGCAGTAGTCTTGATAACCAAAGTCGTTTTTTTTTTTTTTTTTCACCTTTGCAAACTTATCCAGGAGCACCATACCCAGAAGATCTCAAGCTATTCTGTATGAATGAACATTCCTTTTTGTTTCATACCCGAATGCTGTACATCTATTTTGGATTGCATGTTGTGTTTGTATATGTATGCTTTGATTCTAAATAACTTACCATGTTTTGGAATTGATTTATATTGAACACAAACTATAAATAAAAAGAAATGTTTAAAAAAGCCAAAAAACAAAAGAAGAGAGAGAGGGAGTCTATTAGTAGAGACAAGAGGAACAGTGAGGAAATCAGTATTCTAAAAGCTGGAAAAGGAATAACCTTTATTATACATTGGTAAAAAGTTCACTAACACTGTCACTCAGAGGTAATATGGATAAAAGAAAATTTACCTAATAAATTTCTGACTCTGGCTGATATTTATGGCCAGAATGTTGAAAGTGCTAACTAGCTTACTTTAGTAAAGTATAATACGGTATTGCAAGAGAAAGGTAAGCTAAATAAGGAAAAATTTTTTGTCAAGCAGAATTTAGAGCCAGAATAGTCTCCCCAGCTGATAATATACTGGGCCCAGCAAAAGTAAGGTCTGCTTGAGTGTGGTTGGTAGGGTAATAATATGGGTGTGTGTTAATACATATGGGTACATATGGGTCTATGTTATAGAATTACATGCTTATGATTTTATAATAAAAGATTATGTAATAAAAAGGAGCATATTTTGTGCCAGACCCTGTATTTTAAAAGTAAGAAGTGCCGAATTGTAGAGATTATAGTAAATTAATAAAGCAAAACCTAAGGAGCAAGCTAAAATTAAGTTGAGTAGCTATAAAAATCTCTGTAAAGACCTTAACAATACTTAAATTTGTTCCTGAAAGATTTTTCCCTTACTAGATAAAATGACTTAATTTTTTAAAAATAATGTTCCATAGCAGCCTGACTCTTCTATAGCAGAATGAGGTAAATAACATAATATATAAATATGACATGGGATAATTTCAAATAAGTTTTATAGAAAATGCAAATGTTGTAACAGAATTACATTTACAAAAGCAGCCTGGAATAAATGTTGCAGATTTTAAAATGTAAAGAAAACCCTGGCTACCTATTTTTCTATTGTTAAAGAAAAGTCTAAAGAAATTATTCAGTTTCAAAAATAGGTCATATTTTATGGAAAAAAATAAAGAAAACTTAAAAGGTAGAGCCAAGAGCCACAGAGAACAGTGAATTAGGGAAGTAATCCCCCCAAAACTGAACCGGAGTTAAAAAACATTTTCTGTCACCGAAAAAAGGAAAACTTATTATAGGTCCCTGCCACAATTTCATAACTTTTAACAAATTATTGTACCACTGTGTATTTCTTTTTCCACTTTTTGGAAGACAGTAACTCTGATGATTATATTAGCACTATATTTCTATTATATGTTGAATGTACAGGGAAGATAACTTGTTTTACTTCATACTTTGTAGAACAAGATTATCTGTGGTTGAGGAGTGTTATCCACTTCTGAACCTAATGGTAATAATGAGATCCTTGATTTTGAGCTGATGCCATAATGATAAATAGCTGTGGAGGGAGGGGGACGTGAGGGCTGCTGTGGGATTTAGGGTATTTTGCATGGGGAGATACGTGGATTGCTGCTGCTAGAGGATGTATTTTGATCAATTGTTTCCGAAATGCCACCAACACTTTTTCATAATTCCATATTCCTTATGTTCCAAGATTTCCAAAGCCATATCCTATAAAAAAGCTCTTGTAACCTCCATTTTTTATCCTTTGAGATCCAGCCATTATATAAGTAATCTCAACTCAAACAACTTAATGATGAGTGAATAAAAAGAGAACAAGGAGATACAGAAGGGAAATTGTCAATTAACCATTCCAGCTGCAATAGCTGAGGTGCTAGATAGGTATCTTGGGTATCTCCAAAACAACTCAGCTCTTAGATAAATGCAGTTCTGGGTAAGAACATGTGGCACATAATTTCCCAGTTGACTACAGGCAACCAAGAAATTTGTGAAAAAAAAAAAAAAGAAATTGTATTTACTTTAAGCCACTAAGTTTGGAATACTTTGTATTGCAAAAATATATGTGACACATTCCATATTTAAAAATAGTCTTGGGAAAGACTGAGGGATGTATTTCAAGGAGAGTTAGCATGATGGATTTACCTATGGGAGAAGTTTTAATTTTTAAAAATTTGTTTTCCCTTTGTATGTAGGAATAGTATGCATTCATCGGGTATTACTGTTCACAAATAAAGTTATTCTAACATTTGATAAACACTGGTAGAATAATTATTTAAATCATTAATAACAAAAGCATTTAAGTGTTTTTATACATATTGGTATGTTACTTTGATATGATAATTAATCCTTTTGTATTTAATTTCAAATTACTTCAGTATTGTTCTAAGAATAACCATATTACTATTTAAAAATATGTTTCAGGATTTTTTTCTATTTTGGTAGTACATTTATTAAAGCTGGGGAAAGTGAAACAAAGGGCTTAGGGTAGAAGAAGCAACAAAAAGGGCCTTGGAGAAAGATTTAGGGGGTTAGCGTGGGATGAGCTGCCGTTGCCCATTGCTTCACAGATTGCAAGTCTCATGGGGTCCCTTAGAGCAGGGGTGTCAAACTGATTTTTACCAAGTGCCACATCAGCCTCGTGTTTGCCTTCAAAGGGCTGAATGTAATTTCAGGACTGTATAAATGTAACTACTCCTTAACAATTAAGCAAGAGCTTGGCGCTTCAGCCAGGTAGAAACAAGGTGCTAGGCCAGATAAAACAAGGTGGAAGGCCAGATTCGGCCAGTGGGCCTTGTGTTTGCCACTTGTGGTCTAGAGGCTCTCGAATTCTTTCTGTGAAGGGGCAGATATTTTAGACTCTACAGATAAGATCATCTTTGTTGCAACTTCACTGTTTCACAGATAATACATAAATTAATAATTTTAACTATGTTGCAATAAAACTTTATTTATGGATACCACAGTTTGAATATCACATAATTTTCCCATGTTACATATGATAGTTCTTTTGTTTTTTATCAAACAGAATATAAAAAAAATATTCTCTTTTGTTAGTTATACAAAACCAGCAGAATGGTTTTAGCCTACAGGCTGTTTGCTGACCACTTGTTTAGTACATTCCTTTTTTACTGATGAATAACATCCCATGTTTAATATTTGTGCATGATATACAACTCATAGAAGGATGAGCAAATTATTGGTTAACTCATCATCTACTATAGTCTCCAAGTAAACCAATTTATATTCTTACATAAGCATATAAAAGTTGCCTGTTTCACAAGTCTGTATGAAGACTTGGTATTCTTAAGCATTATGTTCTTGGCCAAACTAATGTGTAGGAGAACATAAACTTGGATTTTCTTTATTATTTTATATTATTTTCCTTTATAGTCAAAACAATTACAAACTTAGAGAAAATTTTTAAATGCAGTATAAATAACTTTTATTTTCCTAAACTGCTTGTAAGTTGCTAACCTGATATTTCATCATCTCTGAAAATGTTGTGCACATTTGATACCAAAAACAATTTCGTTATTTAACCACAACAAAACCATGGGAATCATACACATGCATATACACAAACACACATGCATGTATATTTATTTATATTTTTATCTAGGAATATTGAAGCCCATGAAATCACTCCAATATTGCCAATTGCAACCCAACATCATAAAAATATTTGTAGTTTTTTCCCTTTCCATTTCTGCAACTCCCTTCTCTCCCAGTGACAAACTTCAAAACCTTCAATACATTTACATATTTGATTACATTTGGTCATTTTCCAAGTATTTAATACATCTTTTTTCATCACCATACCTACTCTTGTGCATTTACCCTCCTCACTGCATGTAGATGCCAAGAGTCCACTTCCAGGCTTCCATCTCATCCCCATTTGCCACTGCAAGGAAACCTCTTCACCTTGTTCTATTGATTCTCTAAGTCTGGTCTCTCTTCTTAATGTAAAAGTTTATCACACTGTTTGTGCTCTAATAACCCATAAAAGGACATTCTCTATATGTGGACATTGTCCATACCCTTTTTGGTTGCTGAATCACTATGCCAGGTTATACACCCCACATTAATACCTTTCATAATCTACTTGGGATATGATATCTTATACCAAATTCTTTCTCCCATGGATATCCTCCTCATCCTGCTTAGGCTCTGATGTCTTCAAACAGGCAGAAGCCCTCATGCATGGATGTACTCTTGACTCTATTCAGTTTCTGTATCTATATGGTATATTTATCCTCACACTCACCATCCCACCACATCCACCACATGAACTTTTTTTTCCTTTTACCTTAGTCAGAGCTCTACTACTCTCCCCTCAGCCATCATGGCTTCCCACTCACTGCAACTATGACTTTTCTTTGCTCTAGCTAATGTTTTTACACACTAATTGTTCAGTAGAGGAAAGACAGGAAAAGAAGTATGGTTCTAAATACAATTTAAATTTTCCATTTAGTAAAATTTCATGTATTAATTCATTATTCAACTTTCTCTTATATTAATTGCCTGTTCTTACATTGGACTGTTTTTCTGTGCAGTTTTTCCTACTTGTATTGATGTTTAAATATATTCTACTCAATAATAATAGCCCAAACCATATGGAAAATCAATAAAACCTAGAGTTGGATATTTTAAAAGATCAACAAAATTGGCAAATACTTAGATAAAGAAAAAAGAATCAAATAACTAATATTCAAAAAATGAAAGGAGAGACATTCCAAGTAATATTATAGAAATAAAACAAGTTATAAAAACACTATACACAATTGTATGGAAAAAATGATAACCTAAATTAAATAAATAAATTACTAGAAACACACAACATGCTAAGACTTAATCAGGCAGAAATAATAGAGAATATGGACAGATCTAAAACTTATAAAGAGGTTGAATAAGTTATTAAAATCTCCTAAAAAAAGAAAAACCCAGAACTTAGTGACTTCACTGTTAAATTGTATTAAACATTTAAAGAAAAATTAACACCAATATTTCTCAACTCTTACAGAAAATAGAAGAGGAGAGAATTGCATTCAAATGCATTCTCATTGGGATATGATAGCATTACCTTGATAGCAATGCCAAAGATACAAGCATATATTGTTTTATTGTGGTCTCCTGCATTGTGCTTCACAAATATTGCTTTGTTTTTTAAACAAAGACAAGGTTTGTGGCAACAAACAAGTCTATTAGAACCATTTTTCCAACAGTTTTTTACTTCATGTCTCTGTGTCACATTTCAGTAATTTTCACAATATTTGTGAAAGAACATTTTTATTGTTCTTGTATTTTATATGGTGATCTATGATCAGAGGTCATTGATTTTACTAGAGCAAGAACTTGCACCAGCAAAAAGATTATGGCTTGCTGAAAGTTCAAATGACCGTTAACTTTTTTAGCAATAAAATATTTTTATTAAGGTACATACATTGTTGTTTTAGATATACTGCTGTTGTATACTTAGTAGACATATGGACATAAGATAGTGTAAATATAACATTTTATATGCACTGGGAAACCAAAACATTCAAATGACTCACTTTATTGTGATATTTGATGTATTGTGGTGATCTGAGTCCAGACTCTCAATATCTCCAAAGTATGGCTCTACTACAAGAAAATAAAGTTGCAGAAAAATTTCATGCAATATATTGATGCAAATACATACACAATACTAGGAAAATGAATCCTATAGTTCATTAAAAAGAGTATTCATCTTGACCAGGTGGGATTTATTCCTGAAATGCAAAGATAGTTCAACATAGGAAAATCAGTCGATGTAATACACCACATTAACACACTGATAGGAAAACTCTACATGAAAATCTCAACTAATGCAAAAAAACCCCACAAAATTTATTATCATGCTTTCATGATAGAAACAAACTAGGAATATAGGGATACTACCTCAACATTATAAAACCATATATGAGAAGGCTTCACCTAACATCATAGTCCATGCTAAAAGCTGAAAGATTTTCTCTAAGATCAGGAAAATGACATAAATTCCTACTCCAACTACTTTTATTCAACATGGAACTAGGAGACTTGAAGCAATTAGACGAGTAAACAAAACTGAACACATCCATATTGGAAGAAGAGGCATACATAAAATTATCTTTTTTTACTTTGTTCAAAGTTGATATGATTTTATATATATATATATAAATATGTGTGTGTGTGTGTATATGAAACTTTAAATATTCCATTAAAAAGGGGTCAGAATAATCAATAAATTCAGAAAAATTGAAGGATACAAAATCAGTATGCAAGAATCAGTTACAAATATATACACCAATAATGAGTAATCCAAAATAAAAATGAAAGAAGAAATTCAATTTATAACAGCACAGAAAATAGTATAGTTAGGAATAAACTTAATCTAAGTGGTGAAAGACATTTACACTTAAAATTATAAAATGTGGCAGAAAGAAATGAAAGAAAATACAATAGTCTACGGCCATACCACTCTGAACGTGCCCAATCTCATCTGATCTCAGAAGCTAAGTAGGGTCAGACCTGGTTAGTACTTGGGTGACACAATAAAGGAAAAGACTACCTGCACTCATGGATTAGAAGATGTAAATTTGTTAATAAGACAATGCTATTAGAAGCAATCTTCAGATTTAATGCAATTCTTATCAAAATTCCAATGCCATTCTTTTAGAAATATAAAATTCCATCCTAAAATTTATATGGACTCTCTAGATTCTCTGAATAGCAAACAAATCTTGAACTATATCAAATTTAGGAGTCTCATGCTTTCTGATTTTATAACTTATTACAAAGACACAGTAAGCAAGATTGTTGTACTGACTTACAGATGGACATATAGATAAATGCATTAGAACAGAGGCTCAGAAATAAACTCTTGTGAATAAGGTTAAATGATCTATTCCGGAGAATGTTTTCTGTGCACTTGAGAACAGTATGTATTCTCATGCTAATGGTGAAATGTTCTGTATATGTCTGTTAGGTTCAATTGATTTTCAGTGTTGTTGAAGTCCACTGTTTTCTTACTAATTTCCTGTCTGAATGATCTTTCCATTGTTGAAATTGGGTTATTGATTGCATCTCCCCACTAGTATTTTATTGCTTTCTATTGCTCCCTTCAGTTCTGTTAACATTTGCTTTAAATATTTAGTTTCTCCAATATCACATGTATATGCATTTATAATTGATATATCCTTTCGATGAACTGATCCCTTTATCTCTGTATAGTGACCTTGTTTGTCTCTTGGGATCAATTTTGACTGGAAGTCTATTTGATCTGATTTAAGTATAACCTCTTCTGGTCTCTTTTGGTTTCTATTTGCATGATATCTTTTTCTGATACTTCAGTTTCAGCCTAAGTGTATCCTTAAAACTAAATTGAATCTCTTGTAGGCAACATATTGTAAGAACTTATGTTTTTATCCATTTATCCACTCAATAGCTTTTGCTTACAGATTTATGATAGTGAGAATAAAGCAATTAAAGTAATTAATGATAATTAAGGACGTACTGTTTCCATGCTGGTTATTGTTTTCTATTTTTTAGTTTCTTTTCTTTATTTAAATATGATGATTTTATTTTTTTAGATTTATTTATTTATTTATTTATTTATTTATTTATTTATTTATTTATTTTTAGAAGGGGAAGGGAGAGAGAAAGAGAGAGAGAAACATCAATGTGTGGTTGCCTCTCATGTGGCCCCCACTGGAAATATGGCCTGCAACCCAGGCATGTGCCCTGACTAGGAATTGAACCAGCGACACTTTGGTTCCCAGCCCATGCTCAATCCACTGAGCTACAACAGCCAGGAGTTTTTCTTTTTATCTTGTCTTGCTGTCTTCCAATTGTGATTTGTTGATTCTTTGCAATGAAAGTAATTAATGATAATTAATGACCTACTATTCCCATGTTGGTTATTGTTTTCTATTTTTTAGTTTCTTTTTCTTTTGCTCCTCTCTTGCTGTCTTCCAAATGTGATTTGCTGATTCTTTGTAATGGTAGGTTTTAATTCTTTTCTATTTATTTTTTGTGTATCTACCTGAGGTTAATATATTTTTAGTTACCATGAGACTCATATGCAACACCTTATCACAGCATATGAAAATTCTATAATTTAGTTCTCTCTACTCACATTTTATGCTATTGGTATTATACTTTGCATGTGTTAATGTGATGTATCCATTAACAAATTATTTTATCCATAGTTATTTTAATCTTTCTAATGTTTATACTACAGATAAAAGTGATTTAACCAAAATACCTTTACCATATTAAGAGAATTCTGAATTTGACTACATATTTACCTTCACCAGTGTTACACTTTCATATATTTTCATGTATTCATTTCAACTTGAAGAATTCCTATAGCATTTCTTGTAAGGCAGACATATGAGCTCCATCAACTTTTGTTTCTCTGGGAATATATTTGTCTCCATTTCTGAAGGGCAACTTTGTTGAGCATAGTATATATTTTTTTTTAATCAGCACTTGAAATATATCCCACTCCCTTCTGGCTTGCAAGATTTCTGCTTGAAATACACTGACTGATAACCTTATGGAAGCTCCCTTGTAAGTTACAAACTCCCTTTCTCTAACTGCTTTTATATTTTTTTTAAATTTTACTATATTTATTGTATAAAATCTCTTTAAACTGAGATTATTTTAGGATCTTCTACTAGCTTCATGAATTTGGATGTCCAAATTTCTCCCCAGGCTTGACATGTTCTCAGTTATAATTTCTTTCATTAAACTTTCTGTCTTCTTCCTCCTCTCTTCTCCTTATGGTACTTGAATAACTCACAAATTGTTTCTTTTGATGGTATGCCATAAATCACTTAGGTGTTCTTCACTATGGGTTTTTGTTGTTGTTGTTATTCTTTGACTAGATAATTTAGGAGTCCTATTTTTTAATCCACAGATTCTTCTGCTTGGTCCATTCTTCTGCTGATTTTTTAAATTGAATTTTAAAATTTCATCCACTGCTTCTTTTAGCTCCTGAATTTCTGTTTGCTCGATCTCTGGACACCCTGTCCCTGCAGAGCTCCCCAACCCCCTAACAGCTGTCATTGAGCTTTTTATGTATGACTCTGTTTGTATTTTGCTTGTTACTTCATTTTTTAATTAGATTTCACATATGAGTAAAATCATACGGTACTTGTCTTTTTTGGAATGGCTAATATCACTTTGCATGATGCTCTTCAGGTAAAACCATACTGTCACAAAGGGTAGAATTTTCTTCCTTTTTACAGTCAAGTAGTATTCCATTGTGTAAATGTACCACAGTTTGATTGTTTGTTTGTTTGTTTCTTTGTTTTACATTCATGTACTCATGGACAACTGGGCTGCTTTTAAATACTATTATAAATAATGCTGCAGTGAACACAGGGATGCATATATTCTTTGGAATTAGTGTTTCAGGTTTCTTTGGATATATTCCCACAAGTGGGATTCCAGGATCAAAAAGCAGCTATATTTTTAATTTTTTGAGGTAACACCATACTGCTTTCCACAAATAGGTACACCAGTCTGCACATCCACCAACAGTGCAAGAAGGTTCTCTTTTCTCCACATCTTCAACAACACTTGTTATTTTATGATTTATTGATTTATAGCCATTCTAACAGGTTTGAGGTGCTATCTCATTGTGGATTTAATCTGTATTTCTCTGATGATTAGTGATGTTGAGCATCTTTTCATACTGTTGATTGTATCTATGTTCTCTTTGAACAATTGTCTATTCAGGTCCTTTGCCTATTTTTTAATTGCATTGTTTGCTTTTTTTTGTATTGAATGTTATAAGTCTTTTATGTATTTTGGATATTAATCCCTTATAAGATGTATCCGTGGATATGTTCTCCCATTCAGTGGGTTGTCTTTTTATTTTGTTGATGGCTTCCTTTGCTGTGAAAAAACTTTTTAATTTTATATAGCCCTATTTGTTTATTTTTACTTTTGCTTCCTTTGCTCAAGAAGATATATCAGAAAAAGATATTGCTACAGGAAATCTCCAAGATTTTACTGTCTTTATTTTCTTCTATGATTTTTATGGTTTTGGGTCTAACACATAAGTCTTTAGTCACTGTTTTTTAGGAGTTCAGAGGCTGTGCTCTGAAATATTTGCAATTGTATCACTGAAGTGGGAATACAAATTACCATAACAGTTCTTCATGTAACTGTGGGAAATGTGGCTTAATGGGTACTTGCACAAATTAAGTGTCTAGCACACTCTATGAAAGAGCACAGGAGGCTGATTCTCTGACTGCCATACAATAACACCTGGCAGTTACAAGTAATAGCTAAGGTATACTCCAAGGCTTATACTGGGGAAACTGAAAGATGATGGGAACTTGAACCAACTGACTGCTGCTGCTATAGCAATATTGACAGAAACTGGAAAAAAGAGAAAAAAGTATTTCCAATGATATTTCAAAAAACCTATGCTTTTCTAAGTGGTAGGTTTAAAATAGGGGGAGGTTAAGAATAGTATTAAGAAATGGAGAAGCCAAAGAACTTACATGTATGACCCATAGGCATGAACTAAGGTGGGAGAATGCTGGTGAGAGTCAAGGTACAGGGTGGAAGGAAATAAAGGGGGGAAAAATAGGACAACTGTAATAGCATAATCAATAAAATATACTTTAACAAAAATATGCTTTCCATTGATGTCCACAAATTAATCTAATTTTATGCAAGATATTTCTTGAGAAAATTATAAACTATTATTAAAGAGTCTAGAGAAGGCCTTAAACCATGGAGACATAGTATTTTTAGAATGAAAGACAACATTTTAAAAGTGGATCTATAAATTTTTTTCTTTTTTTTATTTTAATCATTGTTCAAGTACAGTTTTCTCCCTTTTACGCCCACTCCAGCCCACCCACCCAACCCTCCCCACTTCCTTCCCATTACCACCCTCCCCCTAGTTTTTGTCCATGTGTCCCTTAAATTTGTTCCTGTAAACCCTTCCCATTCTCCCCTGAAATTCCCTCTTCTCTTCCCTCTGGTCACTGTCAGTCTGTCCTCTATTTCAGTGTCTTTTGTTATGTTTTGCTTGTTTCTTTATTTTGTTGTTTAGGTTCCTGTTAAAGGTGAGATCATATGGTATTTGTCTTTCACTGCCTGGCTTGTTTGGCTTAGCATAATGCTTTCCAGCTCCATCCAAGCTGTTGCAAAGGGTAGGAGCTCCTTCTTTCTTTCTGCTGCATAGAATTCCATTGTGTAAATGTACCAGAGTTTTTTGATCCATTCATTTACTGATGGTCATTTAGGTTGCTTCCAGCACTTGACTCTTGTAAATTGTACTGCTATGAACATCAGAGTGCAAAGGTTCTTTTGTATTGGTGTTTTAGTGTTCTTAGGATATAGTCCCAGCAGTGGAATTGCAGGGTCAAAAGGCAGATCTGTTTTTAATTTTCTGGTGAAGTTCCACACTGCTTTCCATAGTGGTTGTACCAGTCTGCTGTCCCACCAACAGTGCACTAGGGTCCCCTTTTCTCCACAACCTCTCCAACACTTGTTGTTTGTTGCTTTGTTTATAATGGCCATTCTGACTGGTGTGAAGTGGTATCTCATTGTGGTCTTAATTTGCATCTCTCTGATAGCTAGCGATATTGAACATGGTTTCATGTGTCTTTGGATTTTCTGTATGTCCTCCTTGGAGAAGTGTCTGTTCAAGTCCTTTGCCCATTTTTTAATTGGGTTACTTGTCTTCTTAGAGTGGAGTCATGTAAGTTCTTTATATATTTTGGAGATTAAACCCTTGTCTGAGGTATCATTGGCAAACATGTTTTCCCATACAGCTGTTTCTCTTTTTATTTTGATGCTGTTTTCTTTAGCTGTGCAAAAGCTTTTTATTTTGATGAGGTCCATTTGCTTATTCTTTCCTTTATGTCCCTTGCTCTAGGGGACATGTCAGTAAAAAAGTTTCTGTGTGAAATATCTGAGATTTTCCTACCTACGTTCTCTTCTAGGACTTTAATGGTGTCACATTTTATATTTCAGTCTTTTATCCACCTTGAACTTATTTTTGTATAAGGTATAAGTTGGTTCTCGAGTTTCATTTTTTTTGCATGTAGCTGTCCATTTCTCCCAACACCATTTGTTGAAGAGGTTATTTTTATTCCATGTTATGTTGCTGCTTCCTTTGTCAAATATTAATTGACTGTAGAGACTTGGGTTTATTTCTGGGTTCTCTGTTCTGTTCCACTGGTCCATGTGCTTGTTTTTATGCCAGTACCAGGCTGTTTTGATTACAGTGGCCTTGTAGTATAGTTTAGTGTCAGGTATTGTGTGGATCTATAAATTTAATAAAAAATATCCAAACAAGGATGTTTATCCAATGGGAAACACTATATCTGAAAATCATAAATAAAATATAAATTGCCAAGAAAAACCAAGATAGTTTTAAACAAGAAAATTATGTTTTCCACAGATTACAATATATGATTTTATATTATGATATATGGTAATGCAGGCATGTTGCTATTGTGTTCAATAAGAATAAATAAAGTAACTTGATAGAGTAGAGTACTTAGGAACACCTACACTCATAAATGGAAAATTGGTGTAATAGAAAATGTCTTTCTAATCACCAGTTACTGTAATAGCAGAAACAATGAGTGAATTTTAACTATATCAAAAATAAAATTAAGTATATATTGTGTACTATATTCAAAAATAAATTTCAGATCAATAAAAATCTGAATTTTGAAGCATACAGAGGATCCACAGTGATATGGAGTCAAGATGGCAGAAACAGACTTTGAATTTTGACTACCTCTATAAATTTCTGGGGTAGTGGCAACAGAAAAGTAGTCTAAATTTCCAGTCTGTCACATTTAACTTCCATTGGATCACAGGAAGAAGGCACTCCATAAAGCAGAATCTGCCACCTCTAGTTTCTCAGATTGTCATGATTATTAACTATAAAAATCAAAGCAAAATATATCATAAAACTTGGCAAGTAAAAAACTGGATAAGCCATGGAGTCAACTTGCCATTTGAAAGTTTTGTTAAAATAGAAGATGTGATAGCCAATGAAAATCAATATGTGAAAAATTAATAAATATTGCTTGTATTGAAAATAGCCAGAAGAAACAACTACAGAAGTTATGAATGTTAGCAATGTCAATCTACCAGGATCTGATAGCAAGATCAAAATTTCTAAAGAACAATAAGTTGAAAGATTGATTTTTTATTCTGTAGCAAAGATGTAGTTACTGGAAGATTGAGTAGTTATTGAACAAATAATGACATCAAGAAATTAGGTTCTTGCAGCTGTGGGACAACTAGTGAAAGCTAGTACACATCAAGTGCTTGTATAAAAGTTAGTCAAACTGTAAATGAATGATAGTGTTTGCATCTCTAAATGGAGATAAATCAAATGATTTGAAAGACACAGCAATAAAGACAAACTTGTAAATAGCTTGGGCCATTCTAGAAAAATTATGTTTCTCATAAGTGGAAAAACATGTTTCAGTCATTTTAAAAGTGAATTAACACATGAAAACAAAGGAGTCTTTGACAAGAGGAGTGGAACGGAAGCAGATAAATAGAATGTAATTGACAATAAAATAAATTTCACCCATCTGTGTTTTATTAGTATAAAATAATTCAAGATGGATATTGAGAATGTATAAAATATTTTAATTTTTGATCCAAAGACAATCATTCAGTGATGTTAGATTTACCTTAGAAGTCTATTTTGTAATTTTATTGGTGCAATTAGCAGAAACTTGAATGGGATTGGATAAATTTATTTCACTGTTGATATATAAATTCAACACAATAATTTTTTTAAAGAAAGTTTTACTGAAGAGATAGAATACACTGTATTGGAAATTAGAGATAGCATCAATAGCTTAAGAAAACTTAATGGTAGAAGAAGAACTTTCTAGCAGCAGATCTAATAAATATTCTGCTAAATATGTGTGTATATCTGTTTATATACTTTTATTTAAATACAATATGCATACATATACAAAAGTGCATATATTCGAGTACAGAATGCAGAATTTTCAAAAATGAAACACACCTGTGTAACCAATTCCCACTCTAACAAACACACCAGCAGTACTCCAGAAGTCATACATTCTCAACCAATCACTTAAGTACAGCAAGATAACTAACGTCCTGATTTACAACAGCATTGATGAGTTTGAGCTGTTTTATACTTTATACAAATGTGATCATATGACATTGAAGGAGTTAGGAATACAGCACCCCAAAATACTCCACTTTGATATATTAATATTTTTAGATGATGGCACTAGGAAAATAGCAAATGTAGGGAAAAGTTTTCTCTGAAACCCCTTTATCTGCCTAATGAGAGTTCCTACAAAAGGAACTCAATTGTCATAAATCCCCTATCCCAGAGCATCATTAAAAGTAACTGCTCTCTAAAGGTTCACACCACACTCAGAGAAGCTATCATTTGTCTAAGGGCCCTAATCTTTCCTAAAAATAATTTACTCCCCTTTTAAGTTGCTCACAACCCCTTCTCCTTTCCAGATGAAGACTCTCAAAAATCTTCCCTGTTTGGAGGTATTCACTTTTCTTCCTGTGATACCCCTGTAAATGTAACATTAAAAATAATAAATGTGTATATCTTTTATCCATTAATCTTCCTGTTGTCAGTTTATTTCATAGGCCCAGCTATTAAACCCATAAGGACAGAAGGAAAGTCTTTCCTCTTCTACAACATGAACTCATATGAGTGTTGATGTGGACTGAATTGTGCCTCCCCCAAATCTGTGTGTTGAAGTCCTAACCTCCGATATGATGGTATTTTAAGATGAGGCTTTTCGGTGGAAAATTAGGGTTAAGATCATAAGGGTGGAGACCTTATGGTAAGATTAGTAGCTTTATAAGAAGAAAGGAGCAAGAAATCACTCTCCCTTTACCGTCTGGGACACAGTAAGAAGGTGGTCCTAATCAAGCCAAGAAGACAGACCTCATAAGGAACTGAATTGACTGAGACTTTGATCTTGGACTTGTCAGTATCTAGAACTGTGAGAAATTAATGTATTGTATCTTGTTTAAGCCACCTAGTTCATGGCATTTTGTTATAGCAGTCTAAGCAGACTAAGACAGGTATGGCTTATATGTTACTCAGTATCATGTATGTTAAATTCATTCAGTTTGTAGAATATAATTTCAGTGACTTATTGTCTTTGCTGTAATGTATTCCATTGCATGAGTAACATGTATTTACCCTTTCTACTATTAAAGCACATATTGACTATTTCTAGTTTTTTACAATTATGGGCATTACTGCCACAAAATTTTTGCTACACATCTTTTGAAACTTTTTGAAACCTATGTATCTACTTTTGTGTTGTGGAATTGATGGGAAATTATACACATGTTCATCATGAGTACATTCTCAGGAACATTTTTTAAAACGCTATACCAAAAACTTTATGAGTATTCCAATTGTCTTATATCCCTTGGAATATGTGCTTAATCCTTTTTTTTTATTTTAGCAATTCAGATAGGTGGTTGGGGTTATCTTCTTATAATTTTCAATGTCATTTTTATAATTAATGACACTGAACATCTTTCCACATGTTTAATACCTATTTGCATATATTCTCTTGGGAACTATCTATTTAACTATTTTGCCCTATTTTCTATTAAGTTGTAACTTTGTTTTTTTTTTTAATTCTTTTTTTAGGTTATCTTTTGTGTATTCAATGTTAATTTCATATTGTATTATGACTAATTTCTCCAGCCTGAAGATCTTTTTGTTTTTGAATGGTGTCTGTTGATAAACAGAACTTCTTAATATATGTTTACACCAATGTATCATTTTCCCGTTATGATTGGCAACTTTTTGCCCTGTTAAAGAAATATTTGCTTACTTTAAATCAAAAAATTGTTTTTCTATTATTTTATATAACTTTTTAATTGTTCTTTGAAAATTTAGATACAAATAAGATGGGGCTGTCTTTGTGAATGTGATAAGATATAGAATCAAGTGTCTTTTTCATTTGATGAAGATTCCCAAATGACCCATTACGCCTTTGAATTTTGATTGTATTACAATGAACCTATTGATTAATTTGGAAACATTTAACAACTTAATAAAATTAATTTTTCAATACATATACATATTACATTCCACCATTAATTTTGATATTTTTATATTTCTGTTGCTAATATTTAGTTTTTAATTTAGCAATCTTTTACACCATTTATTTGATTAATTTTGATGCTACTTTAATTTGCTGTTGGTATCTATTTAAAAATTAGTTTTTATATATTGCCTTTACCCAGTATATTTTCTAGATTATAGATTATTTTGGAATTTTATGTACATAGTCATACTTTCTCTCTTTCCAATCCATGTTTCTAAAGAGATTTTATTTATTTATTTATTTATTTTTAGAGAAAGTGAGGGAGAAAGAAAGGGAGAGAAACATCAATGTGTGGTTGCCTCTCACATACCCCCAACTGGGGACCTGGCCCACAACCCAGGCATGTGCCCTGACTGGGAATCAAACCCGTGACAGTTTGGTTCCCAGGCTGGTATTCAGTCCACTGAGTCACACCAGGCAGGACTCAATCCACTTAACTTTTATTATTTTCATTGCCTTACTGTGTGAAAATGAAACAAGAAATAAAATGTAGAGTAGAAAAGCTGATAGCAGATGAATATTCTTGTTTTGTTTCTTATGTTCAGGAAAAAGTTTTCATTATATCACTTTGAATATGGTAAACACTGTAGATATTTTTGTAGATATTCTTCAACTGATTATGAAAGTTCAATTCTGTTCTTTGATTGTAAATATTTGTGTTTTTTGTTCTATTTTATTTAGAGTAAATGAGTTGTGATTTTTTCAAATGAATTTTTTATTTATCAAAGGTCATATCATATCATTCTTTTTTTACTATTTTCTGTTAACAAGGTGATTTAAATAACACTGATAGATTCTCAAGTGTTAAACTATTCTTGAGATACTTGGGGTGAATCCCATGTTATCATAATTCATTATTACATATGTATGAATGTATGTATATACTTTTGTGCATACATTTAATTTGTTAGTAATTTGTTAGGCACAAGTGCATTTATTGTCATGAGAGATATTTGACCATAATCATGTATTATAATGTACATTTGTGTTGTGAAATTTACTTGTTCAAGTTTCTTTATGAAACTTCTTTAAAAGAGAATATTCAGCACATAAACAATTAGAAATTAAACAAAACCATTTATTGGTTACAAAATCCATAGGTAAATTAATAATAAATTATGCTTAAATGCATGTTAATTATGTTCTCTTTTTTATAATATATTTAAATGTATCCTGTTCTACTTCTTTTTTAAATCACTCATCTTTGAATGTGTTGAATTTTTTCAGGACCATTTATTGACCAGTGGTTTGCCTAGTGGAGAGGCATGAACTGTGTTTCATGCTTTTAACAATTTTCCTTGTTATCCAGAGTCATTTGTGTTTGTGTATGCAATCATTTAGGTGTTATTTCTTTCTAACTATGTCCAATGGTTTACAATATCCAGAAGGTTCACAATATTGTCTTTTTTCCTGTTATAAGGGTAGACTGCCTTTGAAAAATTGACCCTTTTATATACTTAAACCTGCTTCTTTATGAAATCAAAGTGTTTGGTTGGTGTTAAAGAAAAGAAATATTCAATGGCACTTGTTAAAAACAGCAAGGTAGATTTTATTCAGGATCATCACAACAGATATAGGGACCACTGCAATGGGATTTTACAGTGGGGCAGAGAGATTGGGCTCAACTCCAAATACAGCAGTGGCAAGTCAGAATTTATAGCCATGGAGCAAGGTGGAGACTAGTGGATTGAAATTCACTAAGGGGAAATATCAGGAGTACGGGAAGTAACCTAATCTAATAGGATTCTTGCTAAAGACAGGTAAGGGTGATCAGCTATCATTTGAAGGTCAGATATGAAAGGTGATCTGATAGAGTGAATCCCACTGAGGGTGGGATTTCTGATAAAACTGAGTTATCAGTTTCTTTTTTTTCTCTCAAACTAAATTTTACAAAGAAGTACACAGATAGGCCTAGGTGAAGTTTTAGGAGCCTGACTGGAGTTTGGTTAAACAAAAAAAAAAATTGTTACTGAAAAAGTCTATCAACTGGTACATCCTATGCCCATTGGTCTATAAAATATATTTTGATTTTACCTCTCACACATGTTCGTGTCTTTATTTCTGACATCAACTGCTATGGGGATTTTCTCGACATGACTCTTCTGGTACCTCTGCTCAAATTGTACTGCTTTTAGCAGCATTTTAAAAACTTTTGTGTTTGTTTTCTCATGTTTTTTTGTTCTTTTGTTATTTCTTAGTGATTTTTAAGAAATGAAAAAATTCCTTATAGTGCCATGTCCATGTGATATGGGAATCATATTATGTTTTTTTCAATATTATTTAGCATTTTATTATTTCTCTTGAAATATCTGTAATTATTTGGCAAATATATGTTTAACTTTAAATTATCAATTTTCCACAACATGTTTCTCCAGTTATTAAAGCCATTTTTATGCCACTCAGTAAAGTTTTTTAGTGTTTTTCTTAAAGGGTAGTGTATTCCTTGACAAGCTGCACCCCTACTCTATGCTGGCACATCTTTAACTCCAGTTCTCTGCTTACAACTTCATTGTATTGATTCAATAATGCTTGCCTAAAACAATCTAATTAAAAATGGGCAAAAGACCTGAATAGACACTTCCCAAAGAGGGCATACCAATGGCCAAAGACAGATGAAAATATGCTCAATGTCACTAATCATCAAAGAGATGCAAATTAAAACCACAATGAAGTACCATTTCACACCTGTCAGAATGGCTATCATAAATAAGTCAACACACAAATGCTGGTGAAGATGTGGAAAAAAAGAAACCCTAGTGCACTGTTGGTGGGAATGCAGACTGGTGCAGCCACTGTGGAAATCAGTATGGAATTTTGTCAGAAAACTAAAAATGGAACTTCCTTATGGCCCAGTGTTTCCAATTTTGTGAATGAATAATAAGAATCCCACAACACCAATTAGAAAGAATATATGAGCCCCTATGTTCATAGTAGTGTTATTTGCAATAGCCGAAGCCTGGAAACAAAGTGCCCATTAGTAGATAAGAAGATAAAAAAGCTTTGGTAATGGAATAGCACACAGTTGTAAAAAAAAAAAAAGTTTTACCCTTTGCAATACTATGGATGGACCTGGAGAAAATTATGCTAAGTGAAATAAGCCAATCAGAGAAAGGCAAATACCATATGATTTCACTCATGTGTGAAATCTAATGAACAAACTGAACTAAAAAGAAAACTGAGAACAGACTCATAGATGGAGAGCAAGATGATAGCTAACAGAGGTCTAGAGGGTGGAGGGTTTAAGCAAAAAAGAAAAAGGACTCATGAACATGGACATTAGTGTGGTGATTGCAAGGGAGAGGGGTATAAGGGGACTAAATGGTAATAGAAAAATACAATAAAGATGTTTTTAAAAGTTGTGGTATATTTACTCAATGCAATTCTACATGGATGTAAAAAAGAAGGAACTCTTACCCTTTGCGACAGCATAAATAAACCTGGGTGATATAATGCTAAGTGAAATAAGCCAGTTAGAGAAAAACAAATACCATGTGATCTCACTTATATATGGAATCTAAGGAACAAAATAAACTGATGAACAAAATAAAAACAGAGTCATGGATAGATGGAAAGACTGATAGATCTCATAAGGGAAGGGGGTGGGAAGATTGGAAGAGATTAGCCAAAGAAAATATATGCCTATATGCGTAGTCCATGAACCCAGACAACAATGTGGGGAACATGGGGAGGGTGGGGCTGTGTGGAGGGGCCTAAGGTAGAGGGAAATGAGGGACACCTGTAACAGTGTCAACAATAGAAAAATTAAGTTAAAAAAGTTTGTCTATTAATCAATGTTACAAGTATATTCTTCTTCCTTTTCTGTGCAATCATGATTTGTGATATAACATCATCAAAACATAAAAAACTCCAGAAAATTAACAGAAAAATATTTGGACTAATTTTTAACTTGTTACTATTACAAAGCTTGCCTTACCTTTTTGACCAGCAAACCAATAAAGAAAAAAAAAACTGATTATTTTAACTATCAATGGTTTATGAATATTATTGTAAATAATTGTAATATAAGCATATTACTTATAACTTATATGTATATAAGAGTACTAGTAATATAAGCTAATACAGACAGTCTTGGTTGGTTGCATATATTCCCCAGAACTAATGCCTATCTTTCAAATTGTAAAACACTTAATGGGACAACTTAAATTACTTTTTAAAGGTCACTATTTGCATTTGCTTTTGTAAGCCTTGTTTCTCTTATGTGAGATGAGTATGAGCATGTGTTTCTGCCAAGTTTTGCTTTTTTTCTGGAAAGTTTGGAAGAACAGTTTGCTAATTAAAAAGGCTTACATATTTCCCAATATTCTATCATCCATTCCATTGATCTGAGACACTTCTGGATGAAATCAATATCTGAATTTCAAGCATACAGAGAGAAAGTCAGTTTTCCATTTGAAAATCCTAAATATTACACAATAGCTATGACAGCATACATATGGAGATTTTTATAGTCCAATTTTAATAACTCTAGGGAAAAATCACTAAAACATCAAAAATAAAAATAAAATCCAAAAGGTATTAAGTATAGATATTGTCAGTTATTTTAACATTGAGGAACATTTTCTTTTGGCATTCAATACACCCAACACTGATTAGTAGGAAATTTATATTTGAGAATTTAATGTAATTTGAACAAGAGTTCATTAAAATTTGAACTAAGTATACTAAATATAAATTTCTTATATTTTTAAAATTTTTATTTGTAAATTACAGTTTGTATTAAACATTATTTTGCATTCAGGTGTACAGCATATGAGGTACACAATTATATACATTTTAAATGATTTTTATTGTATTTTTCCCATTACCGTTTAGTCACCTTATACCTCCCCCCCACAGTTGCCACAGCTGTCTTTGTACATTGAGTCCTTTTTCCTCAATCTAATATACAGATCAATCTGATCAGATCCCTGGGGTGATGTAGGGAGGGGCCATAGGAAGAGGTTGCCTGAGGCAATGGTAAACAATCTAGGACAGAATTGGCTGAGAAGCTGAATGCTTCAGTGCATGTGGAATTATGAGCAAGATCTGGAATAAAAGAAGGGCTCTTTGAGGGGCACCACTCTCTCTGGCTCTGAGGCTTTCTTCTTCCTTGAAGATGCCTGGATGATTGTGCTGCAGCTGCCTGCATTTCCCAGTGGGTGATATTTTGGGTGGGAAGGAATTTGGGGCATAGCCTAGGATTAGGCTGGCCTGGCAGAGGGTGGCAGGTTTATTCTTTGGGTGTTCCCTCAGAGCCAGAGGGAACAGGCTCTGAGGCAGAAGCCTGCCATTCTTCCAAAATTGTGTAACTTTTGTATATTGTGTTGTTCTTCTTTGTAAACTAACAAACAATCCTATATAAATCCTATAGAAATAAGATTACTAAAAACTAACTGGGGGAATGATAGGACAACCCAAGTGTTAGAATTTAGACTTAATTGATAGGTTTAAGTGATTAAAGCTGTCACTTGATAGGCTTAAGTGACTGGTTTTGAATAAAGACTTTCCTTTATCACCACATCTTTGCCTCTGGCATTTTACCTAGAGGATGGCCACAGGCATCAGGACCCCAATTACTATCCTGTAACAAATCCCTCTGCCCCTAACCCTCCACCCCCTTAGCTGTCATCTGCTCTATAAGTCTGTACCCATTTTCTTTTTTAGTTCAGTTTGTTTGTTAGATTCTACGTATGAGTGAAATCATATGGTATTTGTCTTTCTCTGACTGGCTTATTTCATTTAGCATAATGTTCTCCAGGACCATCCATACTGTCACAAAGGGTAAAGTATTCTTCTTTTTTATGGTTGACTAGTATTCCACTGTGTAAATGTCCCATAGTTGTTTTATCCACTCATCTCCTGATGGGCACTTGGGCTGCTTCCATGTCTTGGCAATGGTAATATACATCCACATTTACAAAGTGTTCCCCCGATATTTTAGGCCCACTGCAGCCAGGTAGGTACTTAAAGTTCTTATATATTTATTAAATCTAAGACTCCAGGTTGGAATTTATGTTAAAATAGATTTACTCTATGAACTGGAGAGATATAAAGCAAAATTTATAAAAATTCATAATTCAAAATTTTCACTAATCTCATTTGCCTGTATTAGCTAAAATTTTATTGAATGTAATTTTGCTACTTTTATTAAGTGTGTTTATATGTGTGTGCATTTTAAACTTAGCAATTTTACCATTATTGACACAGTTCAGGAGACAAGAAACAGATGAGATCAGATCTTTTAATATAATGTCTAGTTCAGGGTAATTTTGCATTCTTCAAAACAGTTTAGCTAAGGAGAAAATAACATAAAAATCATACTTATGTTTCATTCATTGTATTTATTTCTTATGGATTTTGATCATTTTCATTCCCAAAATAACTGCAATAATTGAGCTGGTTTCATAAAAGTTAATCTGCATGTTCCTATCAAATTTATAGTAGGAATTTAAAAATTTTTGGCTTTGTCACTGACCTGAATGTAACTTTAAGCAAGTAATTTTTCTGTCTCCTCTGCCAATATCTTACTAGGGTTAAGATTAATCATATTTGCCATCTATTTACCTTACAGTAAGAATAGAGAGGTGATCATTGAAAAGTGCTTTGAAAGCTACATGATAAATAAATACTCATTCTGATTTACACATTATGTAAGCTACTGATAAAATAATAAAAAAAAAAACAGATTCATCCCTTTTAAGCACTCAGGAAAAAAACATGATTATGGATAGGGCCATTGAACAGAATAAAAAATCTTTTTGAAATATAGCTCAAGACCTTTGGTGTAATCCTCTGTAACAGCAGGAAACATTTCTTATTTTATAAAGATTTTGTTTAGTTTTTTAGAGAGGGGAGCAGGAGGGAAAAGAGAAGTACAGAAACATCAGTGTGAGAGAGATGTATCGATTAGTTGCCTCTCACACGCCCCCCAACTGGGGACCAAGCTTGCAACCCAGGCATGTGCCCTGACTGGGAATCGAACCTGCAAACTTTCAGTTCACAGGCCTACACTTGATCTATTGAACCACATTGTCCAGGGCTATCTTTTCTTATTATTTTAAACAACTCAACTCTAAACTATTCAGAGAGCAATGATAATAATTATATGGCATCAATACAGCTACCTGGAATATTCAGTCAAAAATTATTTGCAAATATTTATTTTACATTTTTAATGAATTCAAATAATTCATTTGAATTTGTCTGATTGTTTGGTTATAAAAAGATGTTCTAAGAGAGTTGCATGTGAATTTAATGCTATGGTTGCTTTGAAATTTTTTGTTCATTGGTTTTCATTTTATTTCTTCAGTTTTTTATAAAAATGTCCTCACACAAATTTCTCCATCAATGATTTGGCCCCTTTAAGTATCTGAAGTAAAATAAAAATGAATATTACCTTAAAAAGTACTTTTTAAAAACATATTTATTGTTGTTCAAGTATATTTGTCTCCATTTTCAACCCATCATGGCCCCTGCCCCACCCATCCCCACCTCCCACCTTTGAAACTAGCCTCCTTTGGTTTTGTCCATTTGTCCTTTACACAGGTTCCTTGATGGCCCTCCCCCTATTTTCTCCCATTATCCTTCTCTCCCCTCCCATCTGGTTACTGTCAGTTTGTTCTTTATTTAAATGTCTCTGGTTATATTTTGCTTGCTTATTTGTTTTATTGATTAGGTTCCACTCATAGGTGAGATCATATGGTATTTTTCTTTTACCACCTGGCTTATTTCACTTAGTATAATGCTTGCCAGTTCCATCCATGCTGTTGCAAAGGATGGAATGTAGCCTTCTGCTACATAGCCTTCCATTGTGTAAATGTACTATAGTTTTTTATCCATTCATTTACTGGTGGGAAGCCATTGTGGAAAACAGTATGGAACTTCTTCAGAAAACTCAAAATGGAATTGCCTTTTCACCCAGCAATTCTACTGCTGGGATTATACCCTAAGAATCTTGAAACACCAATTCAAAAGAACCTAGGTACCCCAATGTTCATAGAGCACAATTCACAATAGCCAAGTCCTGGAAGTAACCTAAAAAGGACTTTTTAAAAGGTAAACAGTACATAATCCTGTAAGTAACTATAACATAATAAATTGGTAATTTGGATAAGTGAGATGGTTCTTATTTCTTTAAACCTTGGATGTGTGGGTCTTAAGTGGAAAGAGTAAATAGGTTTTATTGTAAACTAACTAAATGATTGTTAATTGCTCTCCTTATAAATGAGTACCTTTACATTTAGGTTTATTTAGAATTTACATTAATACATCCTATTTATGGCCCAGTTCAATCCAAGTTGATTAGTCAACATTGAGAGAACCCTAATACATATGGTAAGAATGAAACTTGGAGCAACATCAATAGCTTATAAATTTTATGTTTTTGCTAAATATATTTTCTCAGTAGGTACAAGTGACTCCCTAGGCATTAACTCTATGAAGTATCAATTAAAGCTCCATTTTAATTTATTAAATAGTTTCTTAGCATGTTGACTTACTTTACTTTCAAAATGTGTAATTATTTCTAAGGAGACATACTAGTAGAAAGAACTTGGTCATGTTGTTCTAACTCCTGAGACTTACTCTGATCTCAGACTTTCTCTCAATGTAAAGGTTTATTATCAAGGCCAGTGAGCAGTATTTACCCTCTCTTTTTTTCACTTATAATTTTTAACCATCAGTTGGTAAGTACATTTAAAAACTATGTCAATTGTAATAGATAAACCCATTTAGGCTATAAAATTCTATTAGAAAACAAAAAGAACATCTTTAAATTCTACATATGGGTTTTAATTCATTCTACTAACATCTATTTCTTCATTAAGATTTTCTGTAATTTAAAGTTATACATTTAAAATAACTTTAAAACATGTGCAAAATTCCTTTAACAGACTGTCATAAAAACTACTTTTCACCCTGGACAATGTGGCTCAGTTTGTTGGAGTACTGTCCTATAAACAGAAGGGTCACAGGTTCAATTCTAGGTCAGGGCACATGCCTAGGTTACAGGCTCCATTTCCTGTCAGGGTATGTAGGAGAGGCAACTGATTAATGTTTCTCTCTCACATCAATATTTCTCTCCCTCTCTCCTTCATTTCCCCTCCTCTAAAATCAATAATCTTGACCTTGGCTGAGGATAAGAAAATAATAAAATAAATAAATAAAAATTACTTCTCAAAAATGACTGCTTTTTAATTGACATTTAAGTGATATGAAAGCACATTAAAAAGAAAGCACAAAGTTGCTAGAATTGCCTCAAAAGGATAAATATGGTTTGCACTAGAAAAAGGAATAGAAAGTCCAGCCAAGTGGAGGAAAGTAGCATATTCAAAGATATGGTTATAACAATCAAATATTATGTGTAGAATGTATGAAGTATTTTCCTCTAAAACTATTCTAGGAAAATTCATATTCTATCTTATTGAATACATTAAAATATATTTTCTAGATATTTTGATTGTTACTCATGCTTTCTGCCAATCTATTTTTTATTTCTCAGACACTTCTAATATTATGGTTTTCACATTTGGCAATTGTGGTCATATGGTATTCATTAAATCATATTCAAGTGTCAAATATTTATATTAGAATTTAGAACATATGTGACTTGGGTAGTTCCTGTATTAGCAAAATACCTATTTTCCCAAAGAATTAATATACCTATACTCTGAAAAAGCAGATAATTAAGTGATTTGAATCTGCCTTTATTGCCAGTTTGAAGTTATTAATAAGTATTTGTGATTTCATCTTTAAAAGTGCCTGGAAGTAGTCATCAGTAAAGTGAGTGGAATAGAATGATTAACTTTCCTATGCAGAAATCAGATAACACAAAACTTTAAAAAATCACTTGAATTTGCCCTTTTCACTTTACCTTTGAGAAAACAATTATATACTTTGTCATTAATTCTCTCTCGTCATAGTTAATTACACACTTTAGATGAAAAAAATCCATTTAAAGAAAATTATGTAAAATCATGACTTGAATTCTAAGTTAATGCTCCACTTTGTATATGTGGTGATGGACTCAAAGATGTTAAAATGAAAGCACTTACTTTAAATATTAATGAGAAAAATACAGTTTGATTATTGTGTTATTATCTTCTTATTTACTTAGTTTGACTTTCTCTGGGGTAGAACTTGAGGTGTATATATGTTCTGTAGCATCACTACAGTGGAATGGGAGTCAAAGCCATTTTCTTTTGTATATACTATTCTACCTTATCCACAGGGTATAGCTTCCAAGACCCCAAGTGGATGCCTAAATCCATGGATAGTACTGAACCCCATGTATATTATGTTTTTTTACTATACAAATGTACATACATACATACATACATACAAATTTTCACTTAAAGGAACCATTTCACAGCTTCTCTTTGCCATATCTGAGCCAGGAACATCACTAGTCTTATGCTTTGGATATTATTAAGTAAAATAAAGGTTACTTGAACACAAACATTGTGATGCACGCCAGTCCATCTGATAACTTAGCAGATGTCTACTAAGTGACTAATAGGTCTGGTAGGTAGCATGTACATTATGGAGACACTGGACAAATGGATAATTCACATCCCCAGTGGGGCAGAGCATAAAGACTTGAGATTTCATCGTGCCAATAAGAACAGTGCAATTTAAAACTTGTGATTGGGGAACCAACTGTATGGGAAAACATATTTGCCAATGATACCTTGGACAAGGGTTTGATCTCCAAAATGTATAAAGAATTCACATGACTCCACTCCAGGAAGACAAACAATCCAATTAAAAATGGGCGAAGGACTTAAATAGACACTTCTCCAAAGACATACAGAGGGCCCCAAGACATATGAGAGGATGCTCAGCATCACTAGCCATCAGAGAGATGCAAATGAAAACCATAGTGAGATACCACCTCACACCAGTCAGAATGGCCTTCATTAATAGATCAACAAACAATAAATACTAGTGAGGATGTGGGGAAAAGGGAACGCTAGTACATTGTTGATGTGAATGTAGACTGGTGCAACCACTATGAAAAACAGTATGGAATTTCCTCAAAAAACTGGAAATGGAACTCCCTTTTGACCTGGCAATTTCACTGCTGGGATTATACCCTAAGAGTCCTGAAACACCAATTCAAAATAACCTGTGCACCCCAATGTTCATAGCAGCACAATTTACAATAGCCACATGCTGGAAGCAAACTAAGTGCCCATCAGTAAATGAGTGGAACCAAAAACTGTGGTATACAGTAGAATACTATGCAGCAGAAAGAAAGAACTCCTACCTTTCATGACAACATGGAAGAACTATATAGTATTATGCTAAGTGAAATAAGCCAGGCACTGAAAGAAAAATACCATAAGATCTCACCTGTAAGACAAATCTAATGAACAAAACAAAGAAGCAAAATAGAACCAGGGACATGGAAACAAGGAACAGACTGACAAGGACCAGAATGGAGAAGGGGGGGGGGGATAAAAGAAGAAAGAAGGGAAAGGGTCTAGTTAAAGAACACGTATAAATGATCCATGGACATGGGTAACAGGGTGACAGGGTAGAGATTGATTGTGGGAGTGGGGGAGGGACCAGGCAGGGGAGAGCAATAGGGGAAAATCGACATAACTGTAATACAATAACAATAAAAAATAAAGTAGAAAAAAATAAAACTTGTGATTGTTTATTTCTAAAATTTTCTGTTTGATATTTTTACACCATCAACCAAAACTGAAACTTCAAGAAGGGAGAAGTACTGTATTTACTTATTTTTAAATGTTTGCTCCATGATCTTTTCTGCATAGAATCATTGACCTTTTTTCCATGCTAGAAGGTCACCAGAGAATTGTTTAAACTTTAAACTTATTTTTCATTTGTCTCTTCATTAGTAAAAAAGCAGTTTTGGCAGCATTAGAAATATTATTTTTGTTTACAGTGGCTGTACGAGGCCTCATGTTCTCCATAGGCATCACCCATGCTGAAATATGTATTTCTGTGAATTCCAAACATTAGACTCATAAAAACATTCAATAGTACTTCACCAATATATGAATGAAAGAAAATAATGAATCTTAACTTTTTAAAAATTATCTCCTTCTGCTCTGGTTTTTGCAGCTCAATGGATTGAGTGCCACCCTGTGAACTGAAGGGTTGCCAGTTCATTCCTGATCGAGACACATGCCTGGGTTGTGGACCAGGTCCCCGGTGGGGCCAGCGCATGAGATGTAACCACACATTGATGTATCCCTTTCTCTCTCCCTTTCCCTCTCTGAGAATACATAAATAAATAAAGTTATCTCCTTCCTTCTTTTTAAAAGAAATAAAGCCTTCCTTGCTCTGTTAATTACCAAGATCCACTGTTAGGTTCAAGAGGATGATGGGTGAAAAGGAAAATGACAGAACGAAGGCAATTAAGATGGGTCAATTTTCATTTTCATAGGTGAATATGGGTTGGAGAAAGATGGGAATAAAGGAAAGGAAGATGTAGAGGGGGGAAGTGAGTGAAGAGGAATATGAGAAAAAACAGCTGCCTTGAAAGGAATTGTCTTGAATGTGGCACTTCAGGGAAAAGATACATCAAAATATTAATTACTATCATCCTATATCAATATAATGATAATTATTTTGCCCCCTCAAAAAACTTAGACTCATCATCTGCATTTTTTGTAAAACTCCTGTTGAATATTTTTTTAAATTGGGAGCTGATATCTTTCTGAGAAGATCGTTAAGATGAGAATAAAACTATTTGTTTTAATTGATTTAAGTGTTTACAAGAATAATCAATTTGTACATAGGCAGCTATCTAATATTAATGGGGATGTTCTGGAAGAACAAGAGCCTAAGATTGCCAACTAAAGAGTCACCTGAAACCTTTATACATATTTATAAGATATGTTTCCATTTGTGATTTATGTAGTTGATCTCTGAATATTTACTTTGGTTGTTATTTTTTTTAATCACCCTTTAGCTTTCTAATAAGCCAAATGCCTTTGGCTTTGAGTTTATTTGTGCTTCAACAAAGCGGACCTCTGTTCTAGCTATACATACACATGTTTTAAACATATAGCAAGCACATCAACAATTCATATCTAGTCAAATGTAAGAGTTTGATTCAGAAATAAAAGCAAAGTTATAGCTATATTACATACTATATTTTTTTCATTTTCATAATTTCCTATAACCATTGTTTTAATATATTTTATTCTTTTTCCTCTCAAATTTTTCTCTAGCTGTATTCCAACCTAGTTCAGAAACTAATAAACTTACCAGGGTTCACAGAGTGGACATTGCCTAAAAGTCAGATCCAACCTTCTTTCCGCATGAAACCAATTTTAAGTCACTTGCAAATTCAACTGACTTTAGTAGTTTTTATATCAAACCTGACCCAAGGCAGGGGGAAATTAAAAGACACATTTAACTCAATTATATGGTACTTGATGTTTGAGTCATCTCTCTCCTATATCATTCCATTCCAAATTGTATTGATCACAAGGTGGCTGTTAATTTAGTTTTCTGTAGGGAATAACTATCTGTACCTATAAAGTACTGAAGCCTTTAAGCTCCAGCTTGCTGTTTTTCTAAAGTACTAACATTTTCAATTTAAATTCTGAGGATCTGAAAAGTTTCAATCCATAGACATCATGTTGTACTGTGACATCCACTCTGTAAACTTTATTGTTTAGAAGGCATGAGTTCATTTATTCAATACATGAGCACTAATTTTATGTATATCAGGTACTGAGAATACAGTATTGTTCAAGATATGCACAGTTTTGCTTACTAATAATCCTAAAATTGAATAAGGAGGTCTATTGGGAACCACCCTGCCTGACTTCAGAAGCTGTAACCCCCCCCCCATGGCTAAGGTTGAGCAAGTGACCTTTGGACCATAAGCCACTAAGGAGACAAAGCTTATCTCCCTGGCAGGGGCACCACTTCTGCTCCTTTTACTTCACCCTGCCTGGCCCCCAATGCTTGATCAGTTAGCCAATGATGGGTAAGATTTCTCAAGGGAGGAATGACCTAAGATTCCTCAAGGGAGGAATGACCTAAGACAGATCACGTGGAGGCCCCAAGGAAGGACTTGGTTGGCTACAGCAAAAGGGGGTGATGGATCCTTGCCACATGGCTTTGACATAGCCTTAGTCCTCATTCTGTCTTCAAGAAGTCTCTTCATCTCCTGGCTGCCTTACTTCCCCTGCCTGACTTAAGCCTGAGACAATGACAGAGGGAGGTGTGGCCCTGTGCTGGAAAGGGTGGGTTCCCTGGGTGATCAGGCCTAAGAAAGAATATATAAAATCTTGTGAAACCTGCTTTGCTAAGAATGCTCTCAATTAAATGATAAGGGTTTGAGCAGGAAATGAGTTTGTTTCTCAAAGTTTTGTAGCCCTTTAGCTAACAGACCCTGACTCAGAATAAGCCCTTGTAGTTCTTTGTATGCTATCTATTGTTTGATCCTTACTACCTGACAATGATTAATGAGCTTTACCTGTATTCTTGTGCAAATTGAACCCAATAAAAGTTTGTCAAGGCAAGAGTCGGCATGCTCTCCCCTTGAGAGAGTAGCCATGCCATCCCTTTTCCTCCACAGGACTCGGTAGTCTGTGTGAATGTCTTGTCTCATCCATAATGACTCAGACACTACGGGCTGGTGTCCACATCACAGGTCAGCCTACAGGAAAATGAAGCTAGGCAGCAAAAGCTCTGGAGCACTCAGAAATAAATATAATTTTAGTCATTCATCTATTTACTGAATACACACACACACACACACACACAATAAATTGCCTCTAATGTCATATACTACTTTTTGAATAAAGTAGACATAATCCTGTCCTCATGAAACATATTTTCTGTTGTACCTCTTCATACTGGTAAAAGTTTGACCATGTAGCACTTCAGATTGACTTATGTTTCTAAATCTCTGTAGCCTCGTACATATGGTGTTGGCAAAAATAGTGATAAAGAAATTTCAGAAGGATTTAATTAAATATCCTTGGCAGGAGTATCCTCATAAGGTATTGTCTTTATAGGCAGTCACATTGTTATTCTAAAAGGTTTACTATTTTTGTTCATTTAGATCTTTAGGTGCCAGGCAGGGGAACAGATCTAGATATAAATATAAATATATATTTATATTTATAGAAATTTAGATATAAAGGCATATTACACACCTAAGAGCAGAGATATAATAAGATTTCAATAATATTTTTTCTCACTGTAGGTGATTTTTATTTGCTTCTTAATCTGCAACAAAGGATATATATGTTTCATACCTCTCTGATACTCTTCTTTATTCTTGAGAGTGAGAATGCAGTTGGCCCAGACTGGGTCATCTATTTACTCCCATTCCAATGAATCATGGTTGTAAGCCTGTGGACACACGTAGTTCCAGGGAGCCAAACTCCGTGGATGAGAGGAGAGATTTCAGACAAGTTGAATTGTGTAATAAACAAATACATATTTAAAAATTGATCTAATACTATAGGGTGGTAGTGATAGTAGTAATAGTAGTAGTAGTAGTAGTAGTAGTAGTAGCTACAGAAGTGATGACAACAAAATTTTTAAAAGCACTTTTACTGTGGACTTTGTACTGTTTTACTGATATTAGTATAATAATAAAAACACATACTTACTAGTTGTTTACTATTTTAACCTCTTTAAGCATACAGTTCAGTGGCATTGAATACTTTTATGCTGTTATATTGTTATCCAACCATCAATACCATCATTCTCAAATATTATCATCTTTCCATGTTGATATTGTATCCATTAAATACTGACTCCTCAAACATTCCTCTACCAAGTAACTGGAATACACCATTCTACTAATTGTTTTTATAAATTTGACTACTCTAGATATCACATATAAGATGAATTGTACAGCATTTGTCCTATTGTGTCTGGCTTATTTCAATTTAATTTTTCAACTAAAATTGTAGCATTATATCAGAATTGCATTGATTTATTTAAAGCTGAATAATATTCCATTGTACCACATGTTGTTTACCCACTCACTTATTAATGGACATATGCATCATTTCCACATTTTGTCTATTATAAATAATGCTATTAACATTGGTGTACAGATATATATTCAAGTCTTTACTTTCAATTCTTTTGGACATATATCCAAAAATGGAATAACTTGATTATGTGGTAATTATATGTTTAAGTTTTTGAAGAATAGTCATAATGTTTTCTGCAATGACTATACTATTTTACATTTCCACAAGCAGAACACAAGGATTTCTATTTCTCCACAACCTTGCCATAACCTGTTATTTTCTGTTTTGTTTTTCTGATAATAGACTTCTTAATGGGTATGAAGTGATATCTTATTATGGATTTCACTTACACATCCCTAATGATAATTGATGTTGAGTTTCTTTGCCTGTGCTTATTGCAGATCTGTATATCTTCTTTGGAGAAATGTCCATTCAAGTACTTTGACCATTTTTAAATTAGATTTTTTGTTTTTTATTGTTGTTAATTTGTAAGAATTTTTTATGGAGTCTGGATATTAATCCTTTATCAGATATTATTGGCAACTGTTTCCACCCATTCTCTATGTAACCTTTTCATTCTATTGATAATGTTCTTTGATGAAGAAAAGTTATTAATTGTGATGAATGTTATTTATTTATTTATTTATCTATCTATCTATTCTTTAGATTTCATATCCAAGAAATCATTGCCAAATCCAACGTCCAATATCCTAAAGCTTTTTTTTGTATGTTTTCTTCTAAGAGATTTACATTCCTTGTTTCCTTCTGAAGTCATATGATCTATTTTGATTCCATGCTTGTATATCATGTAAGGAAAGGGTGTAACTTTACTCTTCTGCATGTGGATACCCAGAGTTCCAAACATCCTTTGTTGAAAAAACTGTCCTATTCCCACAAAGCAGCCTGACATCATTGTCAAAAATCATTTGACCATATAAGCAATGTTTTATTTTTGAGATCTCTATTCTAATTCATTGATCTATATGTTAATGTTTATTCCAGTACCATATTGTTTTGATTACTGTAAGTTTTTAGTAACTTTTGAAGCCAGGAATGTGAGACCTCTAAATTTTTTTTAAAGATTATTTTGGCTATATGGAGTCCCTTGCACATCCATACAAATTTTACAATAGATTTTCCATTTCTATTAAAATCATTGTTTGGATTTTAATATAAATCGCATTGGGTAGTACTGGCATCTTAACAGTATTAAGTTATTCAATTCATAAGCACAGAATGTCTTTCCATTTTTTTTCCTAAGATGCATGAAGGGCTTTTCTATGTGCCAGAGGACATAGGCAATGATTTTAATTTAGTAAGCCCAGGACTGTTTTTGAGGTCCTTTAAAAACCCCTTTGATTATAAATCACATTGCTTAGGTGAGATCATTCTTGTATAATTTGGCAGAAATAAACTACTGGTTTGTCAAAGCAAAGTCATCACCTTCCTGTCCCACCTATTATAACAGTGGCCCATTATACTAATAATTGTATGTGATATATGCTAATATTATAAGTAAGCTAAAAATAAAAAAAAACATATTTAACGTGTGAGACAAATAATTATTTCGATGATATAAAAGGTTAAAGAGAGAAAAACAATTTGTTCTGGTGCTGACACATATGGTCATAATTGTATAGCTCTATATCATGTCTGATCTTGGAGTATGAGAACTAATAGGGTACTATGTTCTCTTCCATTTTGGGTTCATTACTGGAAAAAATAGGTGTATAACTACTAAAGATAAGAACCATAAGTGGGAGCAACTTTCTTGATTGAATTCAGTGCTCTATGAATTCTCTGTATCTCCAGAAAATAGCTGAGTTGCTAGCCATGCTGTAAAGTGGGTTATGTAGTTCAATGGAGTGGAATCACATAAACTCCTGAGTGCCTTATTAGCTGACTGGCCTAAAGTCACTATATTACAAGGACCATTATATGTACTCACACATATATGCACAAATGCACACACTGCTATTCCAATAAAATGTCCATGAGGCATCACAAGACTCTGAATAATTATACAACATTTCAAATGGTGTTTAGGAAAGTTAATTGTAGTGGATTTGAAAATATTTAGTTCTCTTTGGAGAATATTTTATCAACTTCAACAATGTGAAAAATTCCATCTGTGTACAGGATTATTTAACACTTAGAAAACTGTTCATAATGACATTTCTTATAGCAATTTGATTTAAGTTTTTGTTTTGTTTGTTCTGTTAACTCACATTGTTAGAATCTCATTCAGCTAAATCAGAGGCCTTATTACTCTAACTTTTGACTTTATACAAGGTATTTTTGCCTTTATAAAGAGTATTTCTGGCTTTAAAATGAATAAAGATATAAATAAGTGGACTGCTATCCAGTGTCCAGCTTTAAATACATGGGCCTCTGATAATTTTGGACACACAAGATATAATATATAGCATACCCAAATGTCAGGTGGTGGGTCCTATGACTGATTTGTTATACCTAACTTTGAAAAGACTAGAACTGCATCTATGTATCTAAAACTGGTTAATTGTATGCAAAATACTGCCGACTATAAAGTTGTTGTAAACAGATTCTATATGACAAACAATAAATGTTGACACAAAAACATTAACTTTACAATTTTCTTTTACACTTTTACTTTTCTGGTTTTGGCCAGTTAAACCTACTACATTTCCAGTAAACTGAAATCATACTACATCACTAGGTGGAAAATATTATTTTCTCCATATTTTATATAGAATGAAAATATAAAATATTTTCTCTATATTTTATATAGAATAGTTCGAAACTGAGCAAATTTCATTGGATGTGGCCTCCTGTTAACCCTTCAAAAGGCTGTTGTGTGTGAATTTCCTTTCTACCTATTTGTACATACTGACAGATATAATATTTTATTTTTATGATTCTAAATCTAGTATCATGTACAATGATTAATTAATCTATTCAAAATATTAGGCATCATGCTTACAGAATCATAATAGTATAAAAATAAAAGTAAATTAAATGAAATGAAGATTATTGTGCCCCAAAGTCCAAAAATTTGGACTTCCTCCAAAACTGAAAACCCTTTAAACTCATTATTTCATAAGGTAATACTAACAAATCCCCAGCCTTATGTATATAGAAGGAAGTTTTCTATAGATTACAAATTTTATATTCACCAGATCATATTTGAAGTTACCAAAGCATAGAATCTCAGAGTTAAAAACAACCGAGTTGTCTTCTATTCAAATATCTTACACAATTAAAAAATTCCCCTTATAGGTTAACTTCCAAAATATTTGAGTAAAGACTTTGGTGTGCTTTCTCTCTTTTAAAAATGAACATATGTATACAACATATAGAAGATACTATTTCACAACTCTGACAGTTAACCAAAACCATAGAATAAACTGATCATGATTTTCCCAAGTTAAACTCCTGAATCTCAGCAAGATGCAAGAGACCTTGACATTTTAATTTGTGTCTATTCCTATCATACCTGCCTCACATGCTTAGTGGTATAGTAGCCAAAAGCTACAGACAGTGGAGAAATCTGACCTCATTGGAGTCCTTTTAAATGCACCATCCCTACAGCACAATAAATATTTCATCCTAACTTATTGGTTCCTGGGAAATCAGTATTTTCAAATTATGGTTACTATTTTATTTGACTGTTATTTAAACTATAGCAAACTCTGGGAACATATCAGCTTCCTGACTGTGATTTCAGATTTGGTAGAGTCTGGCCAGGAATTTAAAAACATGTACTAGAAAACTACATGATAATAGAGAGTTATGGAAAGCTCTGACACATTTCTGGTACTCTAATAGGAGTCACTCATGCAGAAAGCTGTGTACATGCCCAGTAAATACCTATCATAGGAATAAGTCCCAGTTAGTCACCTCTGGATGAGCTTGATATCATGGGCAAGCAAGAAGCAAAATCTAAAGCTGTTTTGTAAATTTCCTGAAGATTTAAAGCACTCGTTTTCAAATATGTCCTCTTGGAAAAAGGTGGATATATTATAAAGGAAAGGTATTAAAGAGATCTTCTGATAAATCCCTACCTGACTACTGAATTATACTGACATAAGTGTGATCACTAGGAAGTCCAGGCTTAAAAATAAAACATGAATGTAACAACAACAAAACATCAGAGCATTCAGTGGCTAAACACTGCCAGTACACAGACTCTATTTTACTAGACTAAGTTAATAAGCAGCAACAAGAAAGTAAAAAATAAGAACAAATTAGCAACAACAAAAAACATTGTGTGGATTGAGGAATATGAGAGCAGGCATGCAACCATATATTATCCAAAATATCTAATTTTCAAGCAATAATTAAGAGACATTTAGGAAATAGCAAAATATGTTACATAGAGAAGGAGTGAAGGTAGTCAAGAGGAAAAAGTCTTGGAGAGGCTCAGATTTGGGACTGTGTAAAAAATACTTTATTGGTTATCATAAATATTCTCATAGAATGAAAGGAAGCCATGTCTAAAGAATTTTTTAAAAAATTATTTATTTATTTATTTATTTTAGAGAGAGAGGAAGGGTGAGAGAAAGAGAGGGAGAGAAACATCAATGTGTGGTTGCCTCTCACGTGGCCCTCACTAGGGACTTGGCCCACAATCTGGGCATGTACCCTGACTGGGAATCGAACTGCAACTCTTTGGTTCACAGCCCATGCTAAATCCACTGAGCTACACCAGCCAGGGTTCTGAATTTAAGAAAAGTATGGGAACAAAGTGTTGCCAAATGTACAATATATATAAAAACATGGAGTGTATAAATAAAAGAATAAAAGAAATTCTGGAGTTGAAATGAAACATTTACTAGAAGGGCTAAAAAACAGATATGAGCTAGAAAAGAAAGAAATATCAAACTTGAAAACTGGTCAATAGAGATTATATAGTCTGAAGATCAAAGAGAAAAAGAAGAATTAAGAGAAAGAAAGAGAGCCTTGGAGACCTATGCGATGTCATCAAGCATATTAAAGTACAGGTAAGTCCCAGAAGGAAAAATTAAATGCATATGATAGAAAAAAGTACTTAAAATAGTGTATGGAAGTATCTCTAACTTTTATAACACATTAAGTGATATATTTCATAAGCCTAAAAGTTTCTAAGTAGGAAAAACTCAAATGCACATCATGATCAAATTAATCAAACTCACTGACAAAGAGAAAATGCAGAAACTGGCAAAAGAAAAAAAACACTCATGTAAAAAGGAACCTTTAATAAGATTACCAGGTAACTTATGAGAAAACATGAAGGCCAAAAGTCAATGAGAGGACATTCAAAGTGTTTAAAGGAAATACATGTTAACCAAGAATTCTACATTCAGATAAACAATCCTTCAAAGATGAAGAAGAAATTAAGACAGTATTAGGTAAATAAAAACTGAGAGAATATGTTACTAGCAAGCTACTTTATGAGAAATACTACTGTGATTTGTTCAGGCTGCAATGAAAAGACACTAATCAATAATTCAGACTCAAATGAAGAAATAGAATGAACAAGTATAGGTGACTAGGTAAATATAAAAGACATCATACCTGTATGTTTTGTTTATAACATCTTTTTTCTCTAATCTGACTTGAAAAATAATTTTGTAAAGTAATCATAAAATTAATAAATGGGTTTATAATATATATGTAATTTGTACTACAGTAAAAGTACTGAGGAAAGTGGAAGTGAAGTTCAGAGGAATTAAAAAGTAAACTAGAAATGATCTATTTAACACAAAGAGCTCAGGATACAGGAATGGAAAACAAAAAAATGTTAGATATATAGAAAACATAGAAATTGGCAAAGATAATTCTTACCTTACTAGTAATTATATTAAATGTAAACTGAATATTCACTCCAATTAAAACAGATATTGATAGAATGGGTGAACAAAAATTATCCATGTACATGAGAAAAGGAAGAAACACAACCTTAAGGAATAAATATGTCAAAAAACATAATAAAAAGATATATGCAATTTAGGCTTTAATCACTGGAATGGCTAAATGAATACTAGATGAAGTAGACTTTACAACAACAATTTTTGTTGCAGAAAAGGGCATTATATAATGATAAGAGAATCAATCTACCAGGAAAATATAATGATCATAAAGATATATGAACCTGAAAATAGGGCCTACAAATATATAAAGCAAAAAACTTAATTGAAGAGTTAATAGACCCTTCAACAATAATAGTTGGAGATTTCACTAACATGCTTACAATAAGAGATTGCTGTGTGATACTGACACACAAGGTAATAGAAGACTTGAACAACATTACAAATCAACTGATCCTAATAGATGTTTATAGAATGCTCCACTGAATAACAGTAGTATGCACATGCTCAAGACCATGTGGGCATTTCTTTACAGTAGATATCTGTTAGACCATAAATAAACTCCCAAAAATAAAAGGATTTGAAATAAAGGAATATTCTCCAACTATAATAAAAGTAAATTATAAATCAACAACAAAAACATGAAAAAATGACAAATGAGTAGAAATTTAAAACACTATTCCTAAATAACTAATTCATAAAAAAACCCAAATTACAAGAAGAGTTAGAAGATACTTTCTGGTAAATGAAAACAAAAACACAATAACCCTAAACTTAAATAATATAGCTAAAAAAGTACATAGAACAAAATTTATAATTGTAAACATGTAAAAAAGAGGAAATGTCAAATAAACAGCCTACATTCCATCTTAAAGAAATAGAAAAAGAAAATCAAATCTAAGAAAAAGCAAGCAGAAGAAGGAAAAGAATAAATATTGGAGTGGGAATAAATGCAATAGAAAGTAGAGAAAATCAATAGAAGCAAACGTTGATGCATTAAACAGATCAACAAAACTAGCATACTTTACATAAACTGCCCAGAAAAAGACTCAAATTACTAAATTACTAAAATCAAGATTGAAAGAGGGGACATTACTACTATACTGACCTTAAAGAAATAAAAAGAAGAGCCCTGGCTAGTGTGGCTCAGTGGATTGAGTGCTAGCCTGCAAACCAAAAGGCTGCTGGTTCAATTCCCAGTCAGGGCACATGCTTGGGTTGTGGGGCAGGTGCCTGGTTGGAGTCATGTGAGAGGCACATGATCACTGTATATCCCATGCATTGATGTTTCTCTTGCTCTCTATATCCTTCCCTGCCCATCTTTCTAAAGATGTAAAGTAAATCTTTACATCTTTCAAAGTAAATAAATAAAGTCTTTAAAAAAATAAACAGAAAGAAGGAAGTACTATGAAACTGCATTGCAAAATTTAGATAATTTAAATGCCATAGGAAAAGTCTGAGAAAGACACAAATTATCCAAACTGACTGAAGAAGTAAAAAATTTAAAAAGATCCATAAAAGCAAAAATATTAAATCAGTAATTTAAAAAACATAAATAAAATATCAAGAGCAAATGGCTGTGATGAGACACCAGCTATTCTGAGTTGCTGCATAGGTATTTTACTATATAACAACCCTGCTCATGCCCAGAGTTTGAACATTTAGATAAGGACCTGAGTTTTGGATTCTTGCCACAAGAACTTGCTTTGCTCTTCTTGGGGCACCTTTTAAAGTAACCACTTAAAGTTGAGTCCTTGAAAAGTTAGTGGTCTGTGTCCCTAATCGCCTTATGTTTAATACCCGGCTTTCTATCTCCTATTCACTCCTGAAATGGAGGTTTGCTCTTGCCCTGACTCATTGCACCTCCTCCTCTTGTTCTGAGATCTGTGGCAATAAATCTTGTGGCTTTACTTTCTTGTGTGAGTGTATTGAAACTGTGCCTTCAATGAAAACGACCCCAGTGTTTTCACTTCACCAAAGTGGGAGCTGGGGTGCTGAGGAAGCTATATCCCAACCCCATGTGGGGGCTTGTGCCTCCTCACATAGCAGGCCACAATTTCATATTTTAAATTTAAAACCGCAGCTATGGCTCCCTGCCTTCAGCACAATAGCTTCACTGGTAAATGTGCAAAGAAGAATTAACACTGATGCTTCAAAAACTTTTCCTCCTAAATGGAGAAGTAAACACTTCCCAAATTATTTAATGAGGCCTAAACCAGGCAAGGACATCACCCCCACCAAAAAAAAAAAAAAAGGAAAAGAAGAAAGACAGAACAGAAAACTATAGAATAATATATTATGAATATTGGTAAACATTTCTCAACAAAATTTTAACATATTAAATTCAGTAACATAAAAAGGATTATACATACAATGAAGTGGAATTTATTACAGATATGTAAGCTTGATTCAACAAATAATCAATATAATATACCTTACTAATAAAGGAGATAGACCTCATAAGTCATCTCAATAGATGGATAAAAAGCATTTGACAAATGCCAAACTTTCATGATATAATTACACAGACTAGGAACAAAAGAGAATATTCTCAAGCTGGCATCAAATAATTATTTAAAAAATCACAACTAGGTTAACTGCATAGGATTCTACAAAACAAATTCTGTTATTCTTCTGTGAGATTTCTTTCACTACAACTTTTTTCATAAAAAATATTTATCCATTAAATATACATGGCATAAAATTTACCACAATAACCATTTTTTTTTACTCTGTATGACATTCACTTTTTTAAAATTGTTGTTCAAATACAGTTGCCTCCATTTTCCTGCCACCACTTTCTCTCTTCCCACCCTCCCCCACCTCCCACCCTCAATCTTTCCTCCCTTTGGCTTTGTTCATGGGTTCTTTATACATGTTCCATGATGATCCTTCCTATCGTCCCCTGTTATCTCCCTTCCCCCTCCTCTTTAGTAACTGTCAGTTTCTTCTTCTTTTTAAAAAAAATTTATTTATTTTTAGAGAGGGGAAGGGAGAGAGAAAAAAAAGGAAAGAAAGATCAATATGTGGTTGCCTCTCATGCACCCCCTACTGGGGTCCTGGTTGGCAACCCAGCCATGTGTCCTGACTGAGAATCGAACCAGCCACCATTTGGTTCGCAGGCCAGAGCTCAATCCCCTGGGCCACACCATCCAGGGCAGTTTGTTCTTTATTTCGATGTCTCTGGTTGTATTTTGCTTGCTTGTTTGTTTTGTTGGTTACATTCCACTTATAGATGAGATCATATGGTATTTGTCATTCACTGCCTGGCTTATTTCAATTAACATAATGCTCTCCAGTTCTATCCATGCTGTTGCAAAGTGTAGGAGCTCCTTTCTTTCTGCTGTGTAGCATTCCATTGTGTAAATGTACCACACTTTTTTGATCCATTCATTTACTGATGGACACTTAGGTTGCTTCCAGCACTTGGCTATTATAAATTGTGCTGCTATAAATATTGAGGTGCATAGGTTCTTTTGAATTGGTGTTTAATGATTCTTAGGGTATAGTCCCAGCAATGAAATCACTGGATTAAAAGGTAGTTCCATCTTTAGTTTTTTTGAGAAATTCCAGACTGTTTTCCACAGTGGTTTCACCAGTCTGCATTCCCACCAACAGTGTACTAGGGTTCCCTTTTCTCTACAGCCTTGCCAGCACTTGGGCGTTGATTTATTTAGGGTGGACATTCTGACTGGTGTGAAGTGATATCTCATTTTGGTTTTAATTTGCATATCTCTGATGGCTAGTGATGCTGAGTATCCTTTCATATGTCTCTGGGTCCTCTTTATGTCCTCCTCGGAGAAGTGTTTATTCAGGTCCTTTACCCATTTTTTAATTGGATTTTTTTGTCTTTGTGGAGTGGAATCATGTGATTTCTTTATATATTTTGGAGATCAAAGCCTTGTCCAAGGTATCATTGCCAAATATATATTCCCATACAATTGGTTCCCTTTTCATTTTACTTATGTTTTCTTTACTTGTGCTGAAGCTGTTTATTTTGATGTAGTCCCATTTGTTTATTGTTTCCTTTATGTTCCTTGCTCTAGGGAACATCTTAGTGAAAATATTGCTGCATGGAATATCTGATATTTTCCTGCCTATTTTCTCCTCTAGGACTTTTATGGTGTCACTACTTATATTTAAGTATTTTACCCATCTTGAATTTATTTTTTGTGTATGGTGTAAGTTGGTGGTTGAGTTTCATTTTTGCATGTAGCTGTCCAGCTGTCCCAGCACCATTTGTTGAAAAGACTATTTTTAAGCACACAGCTTAGTTCATTAAACACATTCACATTGTGGTATAGCCATCACCACATCCACCTCCAGAACTTTCCATCTTCCCAAACTGAATCCCTCCATCTTTTGGCATTTGAAAAAAAAATCATCTTTCAATCTCTTTGGAGTTGCCTGGGTAGACAAGTGAAGTACACAGTGTTGTCTCCAAGGCAGGCTGCTATCTGAGGGTCCTTGTTGGCCTTCTGCATACAGAAGGATCCTAGGCCGGTGTGTCACAGTTAGAAGCATAAATGGTCAGTACAAAGCAGACAGGGGGAGGTTAAGAATAGTATATGAAGTAGAGAATCCAAAGAATTTATATGTATGATCCTTGGACATGAACTGAGGTGGAAGGAGGGTACAGGGCAGAGGGGAATAAAGGGGAGAGAAAATGGGACAACTATAATAGCATTATCAATAAAATAGATTTAAAAAGCAAAGTAGAATTGTGAGAAATATGACAAATTCAAAAACAAGAGAACTATGGGGCAGCTGGAAGAGGGTGGAGGACCTATGAGTGCTGAAGGAACAACTGTAACTGTGTATCATGGGGTTTGGCTGTTTGTCACCCTAATACATGACCCAAAGATTTGTGTTGAAGAAAATAGGTTTTTATTAACAGGGTTCAAATTTTGGGGGGCACTGAGAGCACTTGTGCTCTGAGCCCCTCTCACCCACAAGATCCAGAACTTCTCTTGTTCCCCCCAAATTACAAGCCAAAACCAGGCCCAGAGTTCCCCATTTCCTTAACCCTTTCACGTAAACAGATCTTCATCGTGTCTGGAATGTGCCCCTGTGGGTTTCAGAGTCACATCTTCTGGCAGCAGCTCTCTCCTTCAGCATCTGGGATGGGCTATTCTTAGTCTCTATGTAGCAAGCAGTCCAGGATCCATGTGCTGTGCTGCACTGGATCACAGTGTCCCAGATGCTGGAGCCCAGGTAGGCACACATTCCAGCATGAAACCCTGCAGGGCCTAACCCCTGGTTGGTCCAGGATCTTCCTGGTCCCACAGAGTATTCCCATGTATGCAGGAAGCAAGGGCCAGAGACCCAGAGTGTCAAAGTGCACCTGCAAACAAAGGTCCCAGGCCAAAGCTCCACAGGTCAAGAGCCAAGAGAGAGCCAAGAGCCTGCACCTAGGGACAAAAGCCAGAGAGAGCTTCTCTCCACCTCCTGTTTGAAAAGTCCTCTCTTCTGGAATCCCATACACTCTGGAAGCCAGCAGGAGTGTCCAGCTTTTTAATCAATGGCTACATGTGTTTTTGCCTTTTTTCCAGGTGTGGGCAGAAGTCTCCAGTCACTCTGGGTTGGGCTTCCATCCCCCACAGCTCCAGTAAGCACTGTGTATCCCCATTGTGTCAAGAGGTAGTAGCCCCAAGGCTGTGGGTTGTTAAGCCCCAGCTCTGGTTTCAATCCCCAGTCTCTCTGCCCTTCTGCCTGCCAACTGAATTGTGTTTACATTAGCCTCTTGCCTCAGGCAATTCCCCTTTTTCTGGAGGCCCAAAGTAGCTTTCCAGAAGGCAGGCTGCTTTACTCTGCTGCCTTAGCACCCTTCCTGCTCTCTGCCTTTCCTGGCAAAATGGGGAGCAGCCTCTGTGCTGAATGTGGGGATCCCTGCCTGAACTGCAGTCCCTTGCTTTCCAGTGATTTCTGCTCTGACCTATCCCATTACACCATCTTGTCACTCAATTCCAGGAGGACCAAGGCCTTGAGGATGTGATGACAAGGGTGTTTAGAGACCAATCTGTGGGTAAAGGGAAAGCAAAGCCAGCTAAGGTGGGGATGCATGACAGAGGGCAGAGCAGATTTGAGGTGCAAAGCAGGCTGATACCTACACACCACCTGAGTGTTTCAGCCAGAGTCCACTATTCCCTGAAGGCACCACTCTCAACTCTGCAGAATCATCCTGACTAAAATGTAAAATGATACCTAGAAAAGGCAAATCTATGGAGACCACTGCTTGTATGGTGGTATGGGTATAGAAATGCCATTGATTTTCTATATTGATCTTGTACCCTGCAATCTTGCTGAACTCACTTATTGCATTATAAGTTTTTAGTGTACTCCTTAGGGTTTTCCATGTACAACAGGGGTGTCCAACCTGTGGCCCAAGATGGCTATGAATGAGACCCAACACAAAATCATACATTTACTAAAAACATTTCTTATTTTTATTACTATGTTTAATATTGTTTCATTACTTACATATGTACATTTTCTATGGTATTGATCACATACTTGGGACCTGCTCTACAATTTTAAAAGATTATCAAAAAGGATGTTGCATGATTAGGATTATTATGAGGACTTTTTTGCTTATCTGTGGTGGTGGATATTATGAAAATTATACACAGACCTTTGTTTTGCTCATTAGTTTTCATTAGTGTTTGTGTATTTAATGTGCGGCCCAAGACAACTTTTCTTCTTCCAGTGTGGCCCAGAGATGCCAAAAGTTTGGGTACCCCTGATGTATAAGATCATGTCATCTGTAAATAGAGATCATTTACTTTTTTTTATTCTGGATGACAAGACAAAATTGTTTTTCTGTAAATCGTATCTAATTCACTTCTAGAACCTGGAAACACATGTAGTAAAATCTTTTCAGAGAAGAAATTTATCTTAAATCAGTTGACTCAACATGGGACTATGGGAAGAAGCTGGTTGGTGACTGCATTATAGAAGAAATTAAAAATACTAGATTTAAAAGGAACTAAAAATAATATGACTGAAGAATATCATGTCATTCTTGTCATTTTGTTACAGAACAACAAAGGGGCTAAGGGGGGCTGAGGGCAATGTACTATTACCCAAAAGGGACCCCCCAGGTTCGTTATATCCACTGCCTTAGGAAACACATCTCTCAATGCCAGAGATACATGGAAAGGAAAGGAAATGTTTATTTAATGCTGTACAGACTTAAAGTAGTGACCTAATATCTTCATCAAAATCCCAAAGTCCCTTAAAACATCCACAAACACACACAGTCCTTCCTTCCCCCCTTTTCCCAGTCTGGGGTACCATATCTCCGGAAAAGAAATAGAAGGCTGTGGCGCAGGCAGCCCCTAGTTCTTCCCAGTAATCTGTCTCAGCTGGTAGGCCTCCCTCAGTGCCCGGCACCATCAGCTGTGTTGGCGGGATCTCTGCTAAAGCTGGCTGGTGGTTCCCCCTTCTAAAGCTACGGGAGTCCCCACTCTGCCAAAGCCGCATGGTACTTCCTTCTATGGCTGCCACATCTGGGTTTAAATCCCTGAGCCAATCTTTGTCTGCAGCCCCATTTCCGACTCCTCCCACAACTGGCTACATTTGCCAGCACTCTCATATCCTTCCGGCTTTCCTGGGCTGCCTTCGTGAGTCTGGGCAGGCATGGCCCCATGCTGTGGAGTCAATCTTCTCCAAGCTCCCATGCAGGCATTATCACTTGGGGGACCTGCCCCCAGTTACATCTTGGCGGGGAAGTTACTTCCATTCCCCTGGCTCAGAGGATGGCCACAGCTATTTAACTGGTTAACTGTAACCAGTTAAAGATTATAGATATGTTAAATGAACACACCAGAGGTTAGCTGCAAAGCTGTTGCTATGCAAAACAGCTCTCAATTGTCCTGCTCCATGTGTCCCTTTCCCCAACCCACACCTGTGGAGGGTGGGGGTGAGTATATCCTAATATTTCCTGAACATCTTCAGTTCTGGACCCCATTTCAAATCCCTATTTGGGGTCCCCTCTTGGCTGCACCCTGTTACAATTTGGCCTACCAGAAAGCTGAACAAAATGAGATGGAAAGCCAGGACTGTTTCTCTGGTTCTGCTGGGAGTTAGCAATTGAAATCTCAAAGTAATACATATTTACAGTCACTTTTATCTGTTCTGGAAGCTGGATTTGAATAGATATAATGAACTTCACAACCCCCCCATTATCTTTCTAACTCCATCTTTTACTACTGTCCCCCTTATTACTCTGATGGCACCACTGTGGTTTCCTAACTGTATGTGCAATGCACAGACAAATCATTTCAAGGCCTTTGCATTGGCTGTATGTGGAAGATGCTTCCCGCAGATATTAATGTGTTTATTCCCTCACCTGCATTTTTTACATAAAAAGTGCCTTCTCAATACATAAGGCCTATCTGGATCAATTTACTAAGAAATCCTATAAAGTAAACTTGCCGTTTTACCATGCCCCAAATACTTTGTCCCCTTAACTAGTTTATTTTTCTGAACATTTATCATGATCTAATATACTATGTATTTACTTATTTGATTATTTATGGTCTGTGAACCCTCCTGTGCCCTACCACACACATGCACACATATGTGTGTGGGTGAGCATTAGAATATAAGCTCCATAAGAGCAGGGATTTTTGACAGTGCTCACTACAGTACCTGGCAGGTGGATAGTCCTTCAACAATTATTTGTTCAAAGTATGCAGTATGTAACAATGTTGTAGAGAGATAGTGAGAGACTCACATGGGTTTCATTCTGGATGCACTTAATGAAAGCTCACTTTCGAATTCTTAATGCTTTCTGTTCCCCTAAAATCATCAACATCTTTTAAAGAGTCCTGAGTATCTCTATTCTACAGAGTTATTGTGCCCCAGACTGCAAAAACAGCTATTGTCAACATAGAATCTATCACTTGAAAGTCAGGAGATTAAGCAGTGTTAGAGAAAAAAAAAAAAGAGCATAACCTTTGTTTAGGTGTCATTGATAGTGGGTCCTTAACAGATAGTAATAAAAATGGTAACAGGGAATTGGGTCCATTTTTATGTGGCATCTTGATGAGGACCACTAAAATAATTTGATTAGTTGATGCTTTGTTTTTCCTGGGTCTCTCTCAGATTTTCTTGGCCATGTGATCCTCCCATTAAACTTGTAATATCTATTATCTAGTTTTCAATTAACAGAATGTATTCTATAAAAATGCATATTGACTCTTTCACTTATACCAGTATATTTTTAAATTAATAGTTATGATTTCATGCATTTTCTTTCTTGTTTTTGTGGTGGTTTGTTGAGTGCTCACTGTAGAGCTTCAGTGTAGGGTGAGAAACCTATACAATCCAGTAGAAACATTTAATAACCAGGTGTATAGAAGGAGTGCACCAATTTCTATTTCAATAATTTCTTTCTGCAACATGGTCTTTAACATATTTTTTAAATTTCTTAAAATAATTATAGGCTTACAGAAAGTTGAAGAAAAATACTGGGAGGCCTTGTGTAATCTTTATCCAGATTTCTAGATGGTAACATCTTACAGAACTATAATACCTTACTAAAACCTAGAAATTGACACTAGTAAAATTCACAAAAATTATTTATATTTACCCCTTTACATGCCCTCATTTGGATATTCATGTATACATGTCTTTATACCTCAATGTAATTTTCTCACATGTGTACTATCATGTAACCACAACCACGATCTAAACACAGATGTGTTCCATCACCAACCACAAGGTTTCCTTTTGTTCATTTAATCAACTTGTAAATAGCTATGTTCTACCATCTTAGTATCATAAAAGAATATTCATGACATGTTTGTAGGTAGTAAATAATACTCTAGTTATTATATGTCTCTTAGACTTTAGAGACCAAGTGTTTGCTACAGTGAAATTATTAATGGATTCTTAGGAAACTGGATTATTTGCCTTTTAAATATGGGAAAGTGTTACACAGGGGTATAATCTGTTAATATAAGCTGTATTTAGGTCAATATATTTTTTTTTAATATTTAGAAAACAATTAAAATTGGTTAGACCAGTTTGTTTTTGCGGGAATGCTATATAGCAGCTTCACAACATTCTTCTGACTCTATGATCCTCAACAGTGTCTTCTTTTCAGGATGAAGTTTTACAAAAATAAGACATCTCTGCTGTTGTAAATATATATGTAAATACATATATGAAAATATATACAGGTATGCCATATATGCACATATGTGATATATATATATATATATATATATATATATATATATATATCACATATATGCCAAAGAAAATCTATCTGTGTGCTAGATTTACCCTGATAGCCTCCAATTTTTAATCTCTCTTTTATAATGTGGTTCAGAAGATAAATTTTTCAAATTTTATGTAAAGCCTCTCCACCCACAGTAACACCTCTCCATAGGATTTATGCCAGTATGTCATCGGGTAGAAAACAAATTCAATTGACAAACAGTGTTTGCTTCTCAGAAGCATACTCAATTTGATAACCAAGGTTTTGTAACTGATTTAAGCTTATTGCACAAACTCTTTTCTTTAAAAGACCTGCCTGTGACCATACAAATTAATTCATTTCGAGGACACTTTATTGATCTACGAGACAAGTCAGAATGTTTCTGAATGTAAGTGGTGGACACTGCTAATTCTTAAACTGACATAATTATTACAAATTTCATTGTGAAACTTTAATTGTTTCTTATAGTTTATATTGATATTCTATCAACAGTGGGGGTAAAAGATAATGTTTTAGAATTTTTAAATATATTTTATTGATTATGCTATTACAGTTGTTCAATGTCCCCCCTTCACCCCCCTCCACCCAGCACACCCTCTCCCACCCACATTCCCCTCCTTTAGTTCATGGCTGTGTGCCATACTGATAAGTTCTTTAGCTTCTACATTTCCCATACTATTCTTACCCTCCCCCTGTCTATTTTCTACCTACCACCTATGCTACTTATTCTCTGTACCTTTTCCCCCTCTCTCCTCCTCCCACTCCCCTGTTGCTAACACTCCATGTGATCTCCATTTCTGTGGTTCTGTTCCTATTCTAGTTGTTTCCTTTGTTTTTGTTTTTGTTTTAGGTGTGGTTGTTAATAATTGTGAGTTTGCTGTCATTATACTATACATGTTTTTTATCTTCTTTTTCTTAGATAAGTCCCTTTAACATTTCATGTAATAAGGGCTTGGTGATGATGAAGTCCTTTCACTTGACCTTATCTGAGAAGCACTTTCTCTGCCCTTCCATTCTAAATGAAAGCTTTGCTGGATAGAGCAGTCTTGGATGTAGGTCCTTGCCTTTCATGACTTGGAATACTTCTTTCCAGTCCCTTCTTGCCTCTAAGGTCTCTTTTGAGAAGTCAGCTGACAGTCTGATGGGAATTTCTTTGTAGGTAACTGTCTCTTTATCTCTTGCTGCTTCTAGGATTCTCTCCTTCATTTTAATCTTGGGTAATGTGATTATGATGTGCCTTGGTGTGTTCCTCCTTGGGTCCAACTTCTTTGGGACTCTCTGAGCTTCCTGGACTTCCTGGAAGTCTCTTTCCTTTCCCAGATTGGGGAAGTTCTCCTTTATTATTTGTTCAAATAAGTTTTCTACTTCTTCTTCCTCTTCCCCTTTTGGTACCCCTATAATTCAGATGTTGGAACATTTAAAGATGTCCTGGGGGTTCCTAAGCCTCTCCTCATTTTTTGTTTTTGAATTCTTATTTCTTCATTCTTTTCTGTTTTATTGTTTCTTTCTTCCTTCTGGTCCACTCCATTGATTTGAATCTCAGTTTCCTTCCCATCACTGTTGGTTCCCTGTACATTTTCCTTTATTTCACTTAGCATAGCCTTCATTTTTTTCATCTAATGTGTGACAAAATTCAAGCAATTCTGTGAGCATCCCAATCACCAGTGCTTTGAACTGTGCATCTGTTAGGTTGGCTATCTCTTCTTTGCTTAGTTGTATTTGCTGTGGTGCTTTGAACTGTTCTTCCATTTGGGCCATTTATTTTTGGTCTTGACACACCTGTTATGTAGTGAGAGGCAGAGCCTTAGGTATTCACCAGGGCAGTGCTACCCACGTGGCTGGGTAGTGATGCTGTCTGTGGGGTAGGGGTCTGAGAGGGAAAAATGGCGCCTGCTCTGCTCTCTGCTGGATTTCAGTCCCTTCTGCCACTTTCCCCAAGCAAACTGGGCCCTTCTGGTGATGATTTCAATGTGGACGGGTTTGTGTGCATTGTAGGACCCTATGAGTGTCTCCAAGAACTCTCCTGTGAGGGTTGGAGTCTCTCACAGCACCTCAACCTCCACAGGTGTTTTCAATCAGTGGTTTGATGCTTTATTTCCCTGCACTGGGACCCTGGGTTGTGTGGTCTGTCTTTCTCCCCAGTTTTCCAGGTTTATCTGCACGAAAATGTGGGACCGCCCAGTTCATCAGCTGCCTTGCACTCTGCACCCATCTACAATCTGCTACCTGGCCTGGCTTACTCACTTACACCCCGCGCCTGGGGTCTTCCACCAGCTGCCTGCCCACCCGGGGTCCATCAGCCACCACTTTTTTTGCCTTGACCCCTCTCTACCCAACTGCCTGACTCCACCCTTCTTGCTGGTCTGGATGAATGAGTCTATTGTAACTCCTTGGTTGTTGGACTTCCATGCAATTCAATTTTCTGTCAGTACTGGTTGTTTTTTCGTACCTAAATTTTGTTGTCTTTATTTTGGTTGTACAAGGAGGCACAGTGTGTCTACCTATGCCTTTGTCTTGGCCAGAAATATATTTTAGAATCCTGATCTAACATTTTACATATCATTTTTATCTTTATGTCATTCTCCCATCAACCTATATACTTCATATATCCCTAATCAACATGTATACAGTACCTGCATATAACTAACTGATGCAAGGGTAAATAATAGTGTTGCAGCATACTCCCTTTAAAAGTATATTGTATTGATTATGCTGTCGTAACAGGGTACAGCCAAGAGGGGAGCTCCACATAGGGATTTGTAATAGGGTCCAGAAGAGCTTGGAGATAATTGGCTCCACACCACAGGGCCATACCTGCCCAGAATGCTGGCAGCTGTGGCCAATTGTGAGAGGAGCCGGAGATGGGCCTGCAAAGGAAGATTAGTGCTGGGATTTAAATGGAGGCATGGCAGCCATTGGGCTTCTCTCTTTTTGGGACCACGCATCTGTTTGGGACCACATGCCTGTTTAGCACCATGCAGCTTTGGTGTCTTGATTGGGATCATGTGGCTTGGCCGAGAGTCAAGACCATGAGGCTTTGGAAGTGCTCCCTTTTTCCACATGGAGGGTGCAGGGAGGACTGTGTGCATTTGCAGGGAAGTTTAGTTTGTGTTATTTCACATAAATAATAAATTCTGTTCCTTTTCACTGATCTCTGGTATTAAGAGACATCTTTCGGGTGACTTCCGGCAAGATGTAGGAATAGGTGGACGCACCGTACCTCCTCGTACAACCAAGATTAGAAAAACAATAATTTACAACAATAATTTACTATCAGAATAACACCCAGACCCGGCAGAGAATTTATCTGAATGGAAGTCGGGCAGCCAAGAAGTTGAAGTAGACGCGTTCAGCGGGACTGGTAAGAGAAGACGAGCCGGGCGGGCGGGCGCCGGGCTGGCTCAGGTCGGCGGCACGCGGAGGTCAGGGGAAGGTTTGGCGTGAAATCGGCGCAAAAGCCATCAGGGGGCGCAAGAACGCAGCGGTGATCCCTGAGTATGCAAGCTGTGGCTGGCAGACCCAGAGGGGTAGCAATTGTGGACCAGGGCAGAACTCGGGGCCCAGAAGCCCAGACAAGGGTCTGAGTCCAGGAGAACGGAACTACTGCCATTGTTTTCTCCTGTTCCGCTCCTGCTCCTGCCCCACCCCCACATATAATGTAACAATCTAGCGACTGGGGTGCCCAGCCCCGGTGAGCACCTAAGGCTCCGCCCCCCACCGTAACAAGAGCAACCAGACCGGAAAAAAAAATTTAAAAATGGAGAGATAGTGGAAAAAAATATGTTTTCAACAGAGCAGATCAGTCCCCTAGGACTCATCCTTCTGAGCAACCAAGAATTAGCCAATCTATCAGATGCACAGTTCAAAACACTGGTGATCAGAAAGCTCATGGAACTGGTTGATTTTGGATGAAATTTAGATGAAAGGATGCAGGTTATTATAAAAGAGATGCAGGAAGATACGTGGAGGAGAGCCAATAGTGAAAGGAAGGAATATGAGTCTCAAAACAATACAGTGGACCAGAAGGAAGATAGAATCAACCAAGCAGGAAAGCACGATGAAACAAGAAATCAAAAAATTGAGGAAAAGATTAAGAGCATCCAAGACACCTTTAAACGTTCCAATATCCGAATTATAGGGGTACCAGAAGGGGAAGGGGAAAAGCAACAGATTGAGCACGTATTTGAACAAATAATAAAGGAGAACTTCCCCAATCTGGCAAAGGGAACAGTCTTCCAAGAAATCCAAGAAGCTCAGAGAGCCCCAAAGAAGTTGGACCCAAGAAGAAACACACCAAGGCACATCATAATTACATTAGCCAATGTAAAAACGAAGGAGAGAATCCTAGAAGCAGCAAGAGATAAGGGGACAGTAACCTACAAAGGAGTTTCCATCAGACTGTCAGCTGATTTCTCCAAAGAGAGCTTACAGGCAAGAAGGGGCTGGAAAGAAATATTCCAAGTCATGAAAGACAAGCACCTACATCCCAGGTTGCTCTATCCAGCAAAGGTCTCATTTAGAATGGAAGGGCAGATAAAGTGCTTCTCAGATAAGGTCAAGTTAAAGGAGTTCATCATCACCAAGCCCTTATTTTATGAAATGCTAAAGGGACTTATCTAAGAAAAGAAGAAAAAGAAAAGACATGTATAGTAAAAGGACAGCAAACTCACAAATATTAACAACCACACCTAAAGCAAAACCAATAGAAACTAAGTAAACAATTAGAACAGGAACAGAACCACAGAAATGGAGGGCACATGGAGGGTTAGCAGCAGGGGGCTGGGAGGAAGAGAGAGGGGGAAAAGGTATAGAGAATAAGTAGCATAGAATGTAGGTTGAAAATAGATAGGGGGAGGGCAAGAATAGGACGGGAAATGTAGAAACTAAAGAACTCATAAGTATGACACATGGACATGAACTAAAGGGGGAAATGTGGGTGGGAGGGGGGTACAGGGGGATGGGAGAGAAGGGGGAAATGGGACAACTGTAATAGCATAATCAATAAAATATATTTAAAACAAAAAAAAAGAGACATCTTTCCTCAAGCAGCGAGCAAAACGAACCCAGTAGGTGAGGAGGAACCTCTGGAAAAAAGGGGGGTCTTTATGTCATTCAGCACCCCCAAAACTGTTCTGTAACACTATTACAGCTTTCCCAATTTCTCCCCACTACCTGCTCTCTGACCTGTGCCCCCCAGCCCTCCAGCATTCCTCCCCCCTTAGTTCATGGCAGCATGCTCTTAAAAAATTCTTCCACATTGACAGTCAGTGAGTGTGTTGCTCAACCACTTATAAGTCCATGCATCTTTACTGTCATTCAGTCCTTATGTCTCCATTTTGGCCACACATAAGATGATCAACTATCCTGGTTTGCTCCAAACTCAGGAGTTTTCTGGGATTTAGGGCTTTCTGTTCTAAAATTGGGACAGTACTGGGAAAACCAAGACAATTGGTCACTCCCTTAGTTTATGATTAAAGAGTGTTTTCTTCATCATATTAAAAAATCCAGAATTCTATTAGCCCTGTGAAATTATAAAATGCATGTAGAGAACTGGCTGTTACCTTGTGTTCTTTTTCTAAATTTACTTTGGCATTAAGGCCATTCTGTATTTGGATAGGAAATTATATGTAATTTCTTCCTTGGGGGGACTTTCTGAAGGATACTTTCTATTTAATTAAGTGTATTGAATCTCAGAGAGTGACTGATTGAAAAGGAACTCATTTAAGCTGCTTTAATCAACAGTCCCCTAGTTGGTACTTTGTAAAAATAGTTAAATCTCAGAGAAATCAACCTTAAGAGTAAGAGGGGAGGGCATAAAACTAGTTCATGATCAAAAAACGGAGATACAAAGCTTCCTTTGAAGTTTGGTTCTTATGTTAACTAATCCTCATCTACCAAACATACTTTCCATGCATATTGCTGTGAAAAATATATATTTAAAATGGAGCTCAGGGAAATTGGGTATTTTCCCTTTCTAAGTACACTAAAAACTATATTGATTTATAGCTCAATTATTCTAAAGCATTCTACAATTTTATGCTAGAACAAATTCTGCATGCAATATGTCTGATTCTCTCTAGTATACACCTCTACTCCATATTCCAAATAATTCCAAAGAACTCTTAGACCACAACAGAGATACCAAAAATAGAATGTACAAAAGAAAAAAGAAATATGCTTCTCAGAATTATTGCTTGTTTTTATTCTTTTATAACTTTCTAATAAAGTCATATTCACCTCTTTAAACTGCAGAGGTTTCTGTGGAATTTATCTGAGAAATACCTTCAGGACAATTTTTTTTTCATTTTCCATTATGCCTTCTTTTTCAACATCACATGAACAAACTTATTTATAATTCATTACTTTGTTCTCATTCATTATTTCATTCTTAAAAGTTAACAATAAGCCCTTACCTGGCTGGTAAGGTTCAGTGGATTGAGTGCTGGCCTGCAAAACAAAGGTCACAGTTTCAACCCCCAGTCGGCACATGCCTGGATTGTGGGCTAGGTCCCCAGTAGGGGGAGGCAAGCACACATTGATGTTTCTCTCCCTCTCTTTCTCCCTCCTTTCCCCTCTCTCTAAAAATAAATAAATAAAATCTTTTTAAAAAGTTAACAATAAAACTATGCTTTTCCATTCCATTCTTCAAGTTTGTCCAAAATGAATAAACATGGTCTGTTTTCAATATTTTTTTGCCATGATATCTGTTAAAAACTGATTTGGTAAAACTTTCTTTTTTCTATCTATGACCTTTGTCTATGCTCTGAAACATGATGATCATTACTGAAGAACAGTTAGAAAATGCATTGCACTTTTCAAACAGGAAAGTGGTTGAAAGTCAAGTATTACACAGAATAGTCTTCAAGACAGCAATTTTGCCTGATTAAGAATCTAGGCTTTCCATCATGTGGGTGAGCAATTATGAACCATAGTTTCTTTTCACTTGCTCAAAATTATTTGAAAACATGTTTAATTGATAGTTTTCATGAATATATTTGTTCATGAAGCTAAGTTTGAATTCTTGTTTGATGAAATCATTTCAGTTATATGTGGACTAAACCATAAGTATTTGAAGTATTTTTATATACTAAGAATTATATAAATAATTCCAACAAAATTATTTTTAAAAGTTAAATTTTACATTTATTCCATGTTTTTCTCTCCAAAGAATAAGTTCTTAGTAAGTTTAAAATAAACATTTTGAGCTTAAAAATAATTTATTAATGCACTTTATTATTCATACCTATGGCTATGGAGTAAACTTAAATTTATTATTATTTTCATTTATTTAAAAAAGATGACATTTTGTATTTTACTATCAATCTCAAATAATTAATGAGGAAATTATACATTTTATACACTGAAGTTATTTTTAGAAGTTTACAAATAAGGATTAAAATATATAATGAATGATTTTGAAAATGGCAAATTTAATCACTCATATAATTTAGATTATATATATTGAAAATGATAAATGAAAAAATGTGGAAATGTGAAAAGGTAAATATAGTACTCAGTCCTTCAAGGTGTAAGTTTTTCAGATTGGATTCTTTCACTTAGTAATATGCATTTAAGGTGCCTCTATGACTTTCCATGAATTGATAGCCCATTCATTTTTTGCACAGAATAATATTTTATTGTCTGATATACTACAATCTATTTATTTGTTCACCTCCTGAAGAACATCTTGGTTGCTTCCAACTTTTGGCAATTATGAATAAAGCCTCTATAAACATCTGTGTATGCATTTTTTGTGTGGAGATAAGTTTTCAACTCCCTTCAAAAATAACCAAGGTGTGTGATTGCTGGATCAGATGGTAAATGTATGTCTAATTTTTAAGAAACTGCCAAAACGTCTCCTATAGTAACTGAACTATTTTACATTCTCACCAGCAATGAATGATAGTCCCAGTTGCTCCACTCCTTCACCAGAATTTGGTGTCAGAGTTCTAGATTTTAGCCATTTTAATAGGTGCATGGTGGTATCTCATTCGTGTTTCAATTTGTATTTTCCTGTTGACATATGATGTGGATCATCTTTTTACTTGCTTATTTGCCACTTGCATATTTTCTTTGGTATGATGTCTGTTAAGGTCTTTCACCTATTTTTTAATATGGTTATTTCTTCTGTTGTTGAATTTTTGATAGTCCTTTGAGTATTTTGGATAACAATCCTTTATCAGATGTGTCTTTTGGAAAAAAATGTTCTATTTTTCATTTTTTTTAATCCTTCCTATCTGTGGATTTCTTAAGCATTTTCTAGAGTTCTATGTTTATTAATCTCCAATATTCTGTGTGATGTTAACCTCTTGTATAGCTCTTTCTGTTTTTTTTTTTGTAGTCATTACATCTTATACTCATAATTTATGATAGTATACTGGTATGTTCATTTTATCTGTTTTTTGTGAAGTGCAGAAATCTTAACTTCCTTTACTCTTCTTTTTTATATTAGAATTTTCATATATATATATATATACTTTACATTAATTTATGATCACATCAAACAGGGTCTTAACTTTTTTCCAACTGTCAGACATAATTAAAAGATTAAAGAGAAAGAAAGCCTATTGTATGTAGCCCTATATTTGTATATCATGTTCTTTTTTCCTTTGAAATATGTCGAAATCCCTTTCATTATGTTTTATTTAAAAATTTTATTTTCCATTCTTTTTTATATATTTTATTGATTATGCTATTACACTTGTCCCATTTTCCCCCTTCATTCCCCTTCACCCTGCACACCCTCTCCCACCCACATTCCCCTCCTTTAGTTCATGTCTATGTGTCATAAGTTCTTTAGCTTCTACATTTCCCATACTATTCTTGCCCTCCCCCTGTCTATTTTCTACCTACCATCTATGCTACTTATTCTCTGTACCTTTTCCCCCTCTCTCCTCCTCCTACTCCCCTGTTGCTAACACTCCATGTGATCTCCATTTCTGTGGTTCTGTTCCTATTCTAGTTGTTTGCTTAGTTTGTTTTTGTTTTAGGTATGGTTGTTAATAATTGTAAGTTTGCTGTCATTATACTATACATGTTTTTTATCTTCTTTTTCTTAGATAAGTCCCTTTAACATTTCATGTAATAAGGGCTTGGTGATGATGAAGTCCTTTCACTTGACCTTATCTGAGAAGCACTTTCTCTGCCCTTCCATTCTAAATGAAAGCTTTGCTGGATAGAGCAGTCTTGGATGTAGGTCCTTGCCTTTCATGACTTGGAATACTTCTTTCCAGTCCCTTCTTGCCTCTAAGGTCTCTTTTGAGAAGTCAGCTGACAGTCTGATGGGAATTCCTTTGTAGGTAACTGTCTCTTTATCTCTTGCTGCTTCTAGGATTCTCTCCTTCATTTTAATCTTGGGTAATGTGATTATGATGTGCCTTGGTGTGTTCCTCCTTGGGTCCAACTTCTTTGGGACTCTCTGAGCTTCCTGGACTTCCTGGAAGTCTCTTTCCTTTCCCAGATTGGGGAAGTTCTCCTTTATTATTTGTTCAAATAAGTTTTCTACTTCTTCTTCCTCTTCCCCTTTTGGTACCCCTATAATTCAGATGTTGGAACATTTAAAGATGTCCTGGGGGTTCCTAAGCCTCTCCTCATTTTTTGTTTTTGAATTCTTATTTCTTCATTCTTTTCTGTTTTATTGTTTCTTTCTTCCTTCTGGTCCACTCCATTGATTTAAATCTGTTTCCTTCCCATTACTATTGGTTCCCTGTGCATTTTCCTTTATTTCACTTAGCATAGCCTTCATTTTTTCATCTAATGTGCGACAAAATTCAAGCAATTCTGTGAGCATCCCAATCACCAGTGCTTTGAACTGTGCATTTGTTAGGTTGGCTATCTCTTCGTTGCTTAGTTGTATTTGCTGTGGCGCTTTGATCTGTTCTTCGGTTTGGACCTTTTTTGTTTGTTTGTTTGTTTTTACATGCCTGTTAGGTAGTGAGGGGTGGAGCCTTAGGTGTTCACCAAGGAGGGGCAATCCAGTCAATGGGTTGTGATGTTGTATGTGAGGGCAGGGTCGAAAGGCAACAATGGTGCCTGCTCTGTTCTCTGCCGGATTTCAGTCCCTTCCACTGCATCCCCAAAGCTAACTGGGCCTTTCTGGTGCTAATTCTCGTGTGGGTGGGCTTGTGCACATTCTAGGACCCCATGGGTCTCTCCAGCAAACTCTCCGGTGAGCCTGGGATTCTCTCCCAGCACCTCAAGCCCCATAGGTGTTTTCAATCAGTGTCCAAGGCTCTATTTCTGGGCCCTGGGACCCTGCATTGTGCAGTCTTCCTTGCTCCCCAATTTTACCTGGTTTATCGGTCTGGATGAATGTGTCTATTTTAACTCCTTGGTTGTCTGGCTTTCATACAGTTCAATTTCTGTCAGTTCTGTTTTGTTGTTGTTGTTGTTGTTTGTTTGTTTCTAAATTGTTGCTGTTCTTATTTTGGTTGTGTGAGGGGGCACAGTGTGTCTATCTACATCTTGGCCAGAAGTCTATTTTCCATTCTTTCAAGATAAATAGAATAATACACTCTTAATTCTTCTTTGTCTGAAAATGTCTTGATTTCCTTTTCATTCCTTAAATATATTTTCATTTGATTTAAGATTCTGGAAAAATCATGTGTCACATCTTTCTACACTCCATAATTTCTAATCAGAAATTCACTGTGACATGAGTTGATTTTCCCCTATAGGTAAGGCATTGTTTTCTGTATTTACTTAAAAAAAATGTGTCTTTAGTCTTCAGACTAAATTTTACTATTTAGTGTCTTGCTGAAAATTTTATTAGTTTTTTTCCCCTTTTTACTGTTCACCTGACTTCTAGAATCTATAGGTTTATAACTTTTGCCAAACATGTTTTCAGCTATTGTTTCTTAGAGTACTTTTTCATATTTATTTTTCTCCTTTTCTTATAGAATTCCACTGACACAAATGTTATGAATTTTGTTATAATAGCACAGTTCCCTTATTCTTTGTTATTTTTTCTATTTTGTCTCTATTATTTAGACTGGGTTATTCCTATTCTTCTATCTTCTAGTTTACTGATCAATTCCTCTATTCCTTCAATTCTGCTATTAATCCCATCTTTTCAGTTTCTTATGCTACTTATTTTTTATTGTAAATTTTCATTTTGTTTTTTAATATCTTCTTTTTTTTCTGTTTCTTTGTTGAGACTTCTATTTATTTCCTAAGATTCTTTTTTCCCATTTGTTTTATATCTCTGAATAATTAAAGCATGATTGTTATGACTGCTTATAACTTTCATCACATAATTATAAGATCTTAGTCAATGGTGTTGGCATCCCTTGATTGCCTTTTCTTATTCCATTCGAGATCTTCCTGGTTCTTGGCATTATAGGTGATTTTTCTATAGAAACCTGGACATTTGGGGTATTATGATATAAAACTCTGAATCTACTTTAAATTTTCTGTGTTAGCTGTCTTCTTCTGACACTGTTCCACATAGCACGAGGGATGACTTACAACTCTCAGGTTGCAGCAGTTCCACCTTATTATTGTCAGGTGGAGGTAAAATTTCAGGTCGTACACTTGGCTTCTGTTGGCACCCAAGAGGGGAATCCTCCTTAATATTGGGTTGGAGTGCGAGTACTGGCTTGTGAATAGGGTCCCCACAGACACTTCATTGGCTAGCAGGTGAAGGAGTGCATTATTACTGTTTCCCATGTTGTCTCCTATCATATTACAAGGAGAGGTTGTCTCATTACTCAGGGGAAATGATGCAAGTTCTAATACTCTTATAGGCCTCTTCCAGTATCACCTTAGTGGAGAGAGAAAGTTGCGTGTCTCCTTATTGCTGAGTAGGGGTAGAAATCCATCCTTCTCATGTGGTTGTCAGTGATACCACACAGCAGGGAACCTCATAACCACCTAGTAAGGATGAAGTCCTGACAGACTGAAAAGCCTTATCTGATACCACCCAGTGGATATTTGGAGGTACTTCATTACAACAGGCTAAGGGTTGAAGTCTAATCCTCTTACTGGATTTGGCTGGTGTGAATGGGATGCACGACAAATTTTTAAATGCTGTTTGGCTGCATTTTACTTTTGTGATTAGGTTACCTTATCTAGCAAAAGTAATGGCATTATGCTGATATAATAAAGGTCAATAAATTACTTGATTTTCAGTTAATCAAAGAGAATTCTCTTTGAGAGAATGTGAGAGAGATACCTTTATTGTCTTTAAAGAAATAAGCTTCCATATTCTGAACCATGTGGCAAGGAACTGTGGATAACCCCTAGGAACTGAGAATGAATCCTAGCCAATAGCCAGTGTACATTTTTCACTTTTTTCCAGAGGCAGAACTGTGTGTGTGTGTGTGTGTGTGTGTGTGTGTGTGTGTGTGTTTGTACCTTCACTAAGTTTCATGAAATTTCCCCTTTGCCCTCAGGCTACACTGCTTGGTGCCCTTCTTATATTTTTAATGACTTTTTAAAAAATATGGGTAATAGTAGATAAAGAGTTATATTTAGGCTTGCTTAAAGCTGCTGGTCCCCTTCCAAAGTCAATACCTTTAGGGAAGTTTTCTCAAAATTATCTCTATTTTCCTCTTCAAACCCTGAATGAAAATTTGCAAAAAAACCCCACAAGAACGTGCAATATCCCCATTTTGATGTCCCCCAGCACTTTACATTATCATGTTATCTCACACTCAACTTAGGAATTTATTAAAAATGTCTACTTGAATCTTTGTACTGGTTTATATGGAGTTCAGTTGTTTCTATCTATGATAAGCAAATGCTTAAATCATGTTTCTCTCTGAAAGTACCTTACTCCAGAAAACAGGTTGGTTGGTTTCCTGGAGAATTCTATGGTCAGATAAGATCAACACATCAGAGATTTGCATTTTGTCCATGTTTTTGAGAGTGACAGCCTTTGAACTTTCTATTGCTCTGAATGGAAATTGCACACATTAAGTTTTTAGTTTCAGCAATGTTATTTTATCTTCTATTAGTGATATTTGCTTGTTTTTATAACAACTTATTTTGTTTTTAATTTCCTCTATTATTTCTTTAAACATTTTAAATCTTTTTTTTTGTTATGTTATTTTCTGTAACATAAAAACCAACAGTGTATTTGGCATTTATTGTATTTGTTAACTCTAGTCCACATTGAACTATTTTCTCTTGTGTTTCATAATTTTGAAACTTTTGATTATGCTTTCATATATGGGTAAATTTAGATTGTGGGAATTAGGAGTACCTTGTTTTCTGGGTCTATTCCTTTAAATATTTTCTATGCATCACCTTATGGTACTATCAACCAAGACCTATTCAATTACAGGTTTATTGTATCATCTATATAGCCCTGAATTGCACATCAATATGATAATAGTCTATTTTACAATTTCTCTGTAAGTGAACTTATTTGTGAGAAGTCAAGTATTAGGTATTTTATCTTGTCTCTGGATTAACAGATTTTTCTTTTAAGATGACCTTTATATTATTTTATTTATTTTTTAAAATATTTTATTTATTTATTTGTAGAGAGAGGGAAAAAGAAGGGAGAAAGAGGAGAGAAACATCAATGTGTGGTTGCCTCTTGCACACCCCAAACTAGAGAACTGGCCTGCAACCTAGGCACGTACCCTGACCAGAAATTGAACCAGAGACCTTTCAGTGCAGGCCAGCAATCAACCCACTGAGCCACACAAGCCAAGGCCTTTATACTACTTTAAATTCTAGTAGGACAGTTTTTTAAATATTTTTAAGCAGGGATAGCAAATTATGGCCCATAGGTTAACTCTGGACTGTAGGCTACATCCAGCCTGCCAGGAATGGTTTTTACATTTTAATAAGACAATCAAAGAAGAATATCTTATGGTGACCACATGTGACCTGCAAAACTCTAAAATATTTACTATCTGGCCTTTAAAAATAATCCCTGATGCTTGATTTTAAACAGCATATAAATCCCAAAAATCACTGATGAAAAAAACAGAACAATTTGACCCAATGAAAATTTTAAATTTCTCTCTGATAAATGCAGATATATGCAAAGTTAAAAGTTCCAAAATGAGAGCAAATATTGGTACTATAACATGAAGATAGTTTTTATTCATAGAATATAAACAGCTTCTACAAACCAATGAAATAATAGTCTTTTAGAAAGCAATTTGAGGAGAACTTCTGACCAAGATGGAGGCATAAGTAGATACACTTTACCTCCTCACAAAACCAAAAGAAGGACAACAGCAAATTAAAACAAAACAAAACAAAACAGAAAACAAAACTGCTAGAAAATTGAACTCTATGGAAGTCAGATAACCAAGGAGTTGAAGAAAAAACATTCATCCAGACTGTTAGGAGGGGCAGAAATGGGCAGTGGGTGTGGAGAGGATGCCTAGCAAGGGAACAGCTAGAGGACCGGGATGTCCCACATTTGCGTGCAGATAAACTGGGGGAAACAACTGAGGGGTGAGACAGATCATGCCACCCAGGGTTCCAATGTGAGAAAACAAAGCCTCAAAACCTCTGGCTATAAAAACCTGTGGGGTTTGTGGAGGCGGGAGACACTCCCAGCCTCATAGGAGAGGTTCCTAGAATGTATACAGAACCACCCACCTGGTAATCAACACCAGAAGGTCCCAGTTTGCTTGTGGGTAGCAGAGGCAGTGACTTAAAGCCAGCTGAGAGTTGAGCAAGCAGCATTTTCCTCTCTCAGATCCCTACCCCTCATACAGGGCCACAACGCAGCAATGAGGGTTGCCCACTCTGGTGAACCTAAGGCTCTGCCCCTTACAATGTAACAGCTATGCCAAGACAAAGAAATATGGTCCAAATGAAAGAAGAGAGCAAAACTCCAAAAATACAACTAAACAATGAAGAGATAGCCAACCTATCAGATGCAGAATTCAAAACACTGATAATCAGGATGCTCACAGAAATGGTTGTGCATGGTTGCAAAATAAAGGAAAAAGTGAAGGCTATTCAACACAAAATGAAGAAAATCATACAGGGAACCATCAGTGAAAGGTAGGAAACTGGGGCTCAAATCAATTATTTGGAGTAGAATGATGAAATAAACATTCAACCAGAACAGAATGAATAAAGAGAGGCTTAGGAACATCCAGGACAGGTTTAAATGTTCCAACATTGAAATCATAGAGATGTCAGAAGGAAAAGAGGAAGAGCAAGAAATTGAAAACTTATTGAAAAAATAATGAAGGAGAATTTTCCCAATCTGGGAAAGGACATAGACTTCCAGGAAGTCCAGGAAGCTCAGAGAATCCCAAAGAAGCTGGACCCAAGGAAGCACACACCAAGACACATCATAATTACATTACCCAAGATTAAAGATAAGGAGAGATATCCTGGCTGGTGTGGCTCAGTGAATTGAGTTCCCACCCACAAACCAAAAGGTTGAACCAAAACATCTCTGGTTTGATTCCCAGTCAGGGCACATGTCTGGGTTATGGGCCAGGACCCCAGTGGGGAGTAGATGCAAGAGGCAGCCACACATTGATGTGTCTCTCTCTACTTCTCCCTCCCTTACCCTCTTTCTAAAAATAAATAAATAAAATCTTTTAAAGAAAGATAAAGATATAATCTTAAAAGCAGAAAGAGAAAAGGAGACAATTATCAACAAAGGAGTTCCCATAAGACTATCAGCTGATTTTAAAAGCAACCTTGAAGGCAAGAAAGGACTAGAAAGAGGTATTAAAAGTCAAGAAAGGCAAGGACCAACATCCAAAATTACTCTGTCCAGCAAAGCAATCATTTAGAAGGGAAGGGCATATAAAGTGCTTCCCAGATAAGTTCAAGTGAAAGGAGTTCATGATCACCAAGCCCTTATTATATAAAATGTTAAAGGGACTTATGTAAGAGAAAGAAGAAGATCAAAAACAATGAGCAAATAACAACAAACTCACAACTATCAATAGTGAATCTAAAAACTAAAACAAAAACAAACCAAGCAAACAACTAGAACAGGAACAGAATCACAGATATGGAGATCACATGAAGGGTTTTCAGTGGGGAGGGGGAGAGGGAGAATGAGGGGAAAGGTACAGGGAATGAGAAGCATAAATGGTAGGTACAAAATAGACAGGGGGAGGTTGAGAATAGTCTTAGAAATGGAGAAGCCAAAAAATTTGTATGTATTACCCTTGGACATGAACTAAGTGGGGGGATGCCTGTAAGAAGAGGGGTGCAGGGCAGAGGAGAATAAAAGAGGGAAAGAAAATGGGAAAACTATCATAGAATAATAAAAAATATACTTAAAAAAGAAAGCAATTTGACAATATATATAAAATTTAAAATATACATATGCTTTGAGCTAACAATTGAACTTCTAGTAGTATGTAACAGTTGCTTATGTTATGTTAGCCAGTATGCTCACTACAGAATTGTTTATAGCAGTGAAAAAGTGCAAGAAATTTATTTAAAGTGATTAAGTAAATTATAGCATATCCCTACCATGATATAATAATGTGTAAATTTTAATGAGTTTGTACTATAAACCTGTAAATGTTTTAGATACATTAATTAATTCATCCATTCAATGCCCATGACTACCAATGTGAAAAATTCTGTTATGTTCTACAATGTATGGAAGAGAAAACAGGCTCAGTGAGGTTAAATAACTTACTATAACTAGGACAGTTTGTGAGTGGTTAGCAAAACCATTCTGATTTCACAGTTCACACTCCCTTAATCACTGTTATATTGCCTATCCATGTAATGTAATCTTGTTATTAAAATAAAAATATTAACCTATATACAGTATGCAAAGGCCTTTAAAATATATTTTAATGAGATAAGAATAATCATAGTCTACTCTCTATGTTAAAAACTATAGCTCATGGATACACACATACATTTGTGTGTATGTGTACATACAAAAAACACCCAGAAATATGTACACCAGAATATTGACAAAAATTATCTCTTGAGAAGAGTATTAACAGTTAACAGTAGGTGGTAGTAGTGGAGTGAGGAAAAGCTCAAATATAATGTACTCATGTAGAAAAATGCCTATTGCTTGAGTTTGTATGATGATACTATATTAATAAAATTATTAGTTAATAAAACAAATAATACAGATTTTATTGTGACAAAATATTATTTACCTTTATACTAACATTTTAATATGAACCTTTGAATTTAATAGGATGATAAATGCTTAAATACAAAATGATACCTTAGTGACCTTTTTAAGCAGTTATGTATGAAAAATAGAAGATATGGATGATGGTCACTTGGGTTAGAATTAATAACCTCTTTAAAACCTCAGTGTAATGCTTGAATTTAATGAAAATCCCTGTCCTTATTTTATTGCACTATTAGCCTGCTAAAGAATTCTCAGGCTTAACTATGCTTCTTTGCCTTTTGGGAAGCAGAAAAAATAGTCTTTTTGTGCAGGGCAAAAATTAGAGATGCTGTCATGCTACCAGTTTAAATACAGAGCTGAAATTCTCTGAGATTTCTTACCATTCTAGTATCATATATGCATACCAAAATATGAAGTAAAACATTGCACAAGATGTTTGATATTAAGCAAAACATTTAGAAATTGTGTTAATTAGACTTTTTATGACAATGCAGTTATATTTTGTATAATTATTTAAATAATTTTAGGAAATAGCTAAAAATAACATTTATAGATACAGGTATACAGCAATGCACAAGCCATGGATGCACAAACTCACTGAACTTGTGTTTTAGAGCTTTTAAATAAATTTTTGGACCAATTATATATGTAGAATATTTAAAAAGGAAAAAATAACTTATTTGACATAATCAGTCTGTTGAGATAATAGAAGTAGGAATATATTTTAAGAGCTTAATTCTCTGATGTATTCAGTTTCAAAAATGGTTGAATATTTTTCATAATATTAAATTAACATACTTTTAAAAAACAGTTGAATTATTTCTATGTTCAAGTCACTATTCTGAGCTCAGAGTAAAATAGAATAAACTATTTTAGAAAATAGCCTAATTTAGCCTAGCACAGCCTAAATTTAGCCTAATAAGTTTATTAGAAAAACTTATTAGGCTAAGGAAGGAAAGAAATGTAGGAAATAAATATGTAAATAAATAAACTGTTATATTATCAAGCTAAAACAGCCTATGAATACATGTTTTTGGAGAAAGCAAAGTAAGGTGTTCAAACAAAGATTTGATAAGTTACACATTTTAGATGGGTTTTAAATGATTTTAGAAACTCTATCCATAAAAGGTGTAAAAAAAAAAAGAGTACCATGGGTGTAGTCACAGTGAACTAATATATTATATATTCTATATACAATATATTTTAGCATATGAGATTATATATAATTATATCTATTATACAACATGAAATATATTAAGTATAATATATTAAGGAAGGGTGAATATCATTATGTGTCATGTAGTGTGTGAATGTGTGTTTCTATAGGGTATGTAATTTTAGGAAAAGAGTGGGAAATGTGTTACAATAATATGGAGAATAAAATACAGTAAAATTGTGTTGGTATTTTTATACCATGCTAAGAAGAAAAAAATTATTCAGACTGGAAAGTGTTGAAGTGTTTCAAACATGAATTTTAAAATAATAAATTTGGGATTTAGAAGTAACACTAATGACAGAAAACATTGAATATTGATGGGCCCACTCCTTTAGATATGAAGACCAGCTTCAGTGCTAGAACAAAATTCAAAGCAAGGTTTTAAAACAGAAGATACATTTGGAGTTATAGGTAAGATAAATTTAGTAGGGTATGATGACCTAAAATGCTAAAATGAGTTTTATAATAATTATAGATTATTATGAGGAAAATTGTCAGGAAACCATAAATAAAATGAGGGCATTTCATGACTGCCCATGAGTTGTTTTTTTTTTTTAAAGAATGAATCACAAGTGGCACAACATATAAACCCATGTCATTTTTTAAATTTACTTTAATTAATAAACTTTATTTTCTGGAGCAGTTTTAGGTTTACAGAAACTACTGAGTCCTAATACACTCCCTAATTTCCCTTCTCACATTTACCCTTCATATTAACATTTTGCATTAATGTGATTAAAATTAATGAGTGAAGAATTAGCAACTAAAACCCACAGTTTACATTAGAATTCACTCTTTGTGTTCTACATTCTATGAGTTTTAAAAAAATGTATAATGAGATGCATGCATCAATCCAGTGTCATACAGGATAGTTTCACTTGTTCTAAAAATCTCCTGCTCTCCAGCTATTTATCTTTCCCTTCCTCCTCACTTTCAATCCCTGCCAACCACTGGCCTTATTACTGTCACCATAGTTTTTCCTTTTCCACAGGGTCATAAAGTTCAAATCATAGAGTATGTAGCCTCTTCAGATTGGTTTCTTACACTCAAATATGCATTTAAGTTTCCTCCATATATTTTCGTGGCTTGAAAGCTCATTTCTTTTTAACACCGAGTAAGAGTGTATTTCATTGTCTGGATGTATCACTGGATGCTTATTCATTCATCTATTAAAGGACATATTGGTTGCTTTCAAATTATAAGTAAGCTTCTATTTTTGTGTGAATGTAAGTTTTCAATTCATTCTGGTAATACCAAGTAATGAAATTGCTGAATCTACTGGTATGAATATATTTTGGTTTGTAAAACACTGCGAAACTGTCTTCCAAAAAGGCTGTACTGTTTTGCATTTCCACCAGCAATAAATGAGCTTCTTTGCTGCTCTACAATCTAGCCAGTATTTGGCAGTGTCAGGTGTTCTGGACTTAAGTCATTCTGTTAGGTTTGTAGTGGTAGCTCAGTGTTATTTTAATTTGAAGTTCCTTGCTGTCTTTTGATGTTGAACATATTTTCATATGCTTTTTATTATTCATATGTTTTCTATGTTGAGAGGTCTATTCAAATCATTTGCCCATTTCTAAGTGGGTTGTTTATTTTATTATTGTGAAGTTTTAAGGGGTTTTTTTTGTCTATTTTGTGTACTACTCCTTTATCATGTATTTGTTTTACATGTATTTTCTCCCAGTCTGTGGCTTGTCTTTTCATTCTCCTAAAAAACGTTCTTCACAGATGAAGATTTTAATTAAAATAAAGTTCTAATTTTCCTGTTTTTTTTTTTTTAATGAAGTATGCTTTTGGAGTTGTATCCAAAACATGATCACCAAATTCAAGGTCCCCTAGATAATCTCCTGAAATAGTCAAGGAGTTTTATATTTCTGAGTTTTACATTTAGTTCTGTGATCAATTTTTAATATTATTTTATATTAGTTTCAGAGGTACAGCACAGTGGTTAGAAAATCATATACTTTACAAAGTGGTCTCCCCAATATTTTCAGTACCCACATAGCACCATATATAGTTATGACAATATTGTTGACTATATTTTTCATAACATAACTTGCATCTCCATGACAATTTTGTAACTACTGATTTCCATCTACTTCTTAATCCCTTGACATTCATCGTGCAAATGAACCCCAAATCCCTCTTCCCCTCTGGCAACCATTAGTCTCTTTTCTGTATCTGTGAGTCTCTTTCAAATTTTTTTTTGTTCCTTAGATTCCACATATAAGAAAAATCACGTGGTATTTTTCTTTCTTTGACTGACTGCATAATACCCTCTAGGTCCATCCATGTTATTGCAAATGGTTTCATTTCACATTTTATGGCCAATTAATATTTCATTTTATATATGCAGAACAGCTTTTTCATCCACTCATCTATTGATGGGCAGTTGGATTGCTTCCATATTTGGGCTACTGTAAATAACTCTTCAATGAACATAAGGGTGCATATACTCTTTTGAATTAGGGTTTAAAGTTACTTCATATATATGTGTATATATATTCTACATATTCTACATATGCATATATGTGTAGAATATGTATATGCAGGTGTGGAATATGTATATATGTAGAATATATATACACATATATATGAAGAAACTTTAAACCCATATATAAACCTGTATATATATGAAGTAAACTTTAAACACATGTATATAAAGTAACTTTATATAATTATATATTATATATAATTATATATATTTATGTATAATTATATATAAATATTATATATATACATTGTATATATATAATACAATGATTATAAGTATATAATAATTGGATCAAAAGGCAGCTCCACTTTTAGTTTTTTTAGGAAATGTCATACTGTTTTCCATAGTGGCTGCACCAGTCTGCATTCCCGCTAACAGCTCATGAAGTTTCCTTTATCTCCAGTCCTCAGCAGTACTTGTTGTTTGGTGATTTATTGATAATAGCCAGTCTGACAGACATGAGGCAACCTCTCATTGTAGTTTTAATTTACATTTCTCTGATTATTAGAGACCATGGGCATCTTTTCATGTGTCTATTGGCCATCTGTATGTCCTCTTTGGAGAAGTGTCTATTGAAGTCTTCTGTCCACTTTTTAATTGGATTGTTTTATTTATTTATTTTTTTTGGTGTTGAGATGTATGAGTTCTTTATAAATTTTGGATATTAACTCCTTATAGGTTATATCACTGTCGAATATGTTCTTCCTGTTAGTAGGGAGAACATATAGGGTATGGGCAACAAGGTTGTCCTTGGTTTTGTTGATGGCTTCCTTTGCTGTGCAAAAACCTTTTAGTTTGATGTAGAACAACTTACTTATTTTCTTTTGTTTCCCTTGTACAAGATACAAGGAACATTGTACATAGGACAGTGACACCCCAGTCACCTTCAAAGTAAGCACCTTGGGACTTCACATAGTTCTCCCAATCACCATCTGCTGCCCCATCACATGTTCCTGAATCTCATCAATGGTCTGAAATTTCTTCCCTTTCAAAGATGATTTCAGTTTTTGGAAAAGCCAGAAGTCACAGGGTGCCAAATCTGGGCTGTAGGGAGGTTGAGTCACCTGGGTAATGTGATGCTTCACCAAAAAACTCTGCATAAGCCATGATATGTGGGTGGGCACATTGTCATTGTGAAGTTGCCAGTCAGCAGTTGCTCATAACTGTAGCTTTCTGAATCATCCAAATCATTTCCACAGAGAATGCTCAAACTTAATGCAAAATTTGATGAAGCTTCGTTGCTCTATTCTCTCAGTCATTTTGAATGCAATGGCTACATAGTACACATGCTCACTCAGTGGCATCTACTGCCATGCCTGACTGGTACAGTGAAATTGTCATTCAACATGTGCATGCCAGTCCACTCACCTTGGCCACCAGGTTACATCAGTGTCATGCAAACCATTCTCTTTATATTAACAATAGCTGGACTTTTTCCAGACAGACCATATATATTAGAAAACCTATGGCTAAGAGAAATGTCAGAGATTTTATTGTCTATCTTTTCTTCAGAGTATTTTATGCTTTAAAGTCTTACATTTAAATCTTTAAACTATTTTGAAATTATTCCTGTATATGGTGTAAGAAGGCAGTCAATTTTCATTTTTTGCATGTATCTCTCCAGTTTTCCAAAAAAACATTTATTGAATAGACTGTCTCCATACCATTGTATGTTCTTGCCTCCTTTGTCAAATATTAATTGACCCTTCTGGCATAGGTTTATTTTGGGGCTTTCTATGCTGTTCAATTGAGCTGTATGTCTGTCTTTATGTCATTACTATGCTGTTTTGATTAGTACAACCTTGTAGTATAGTTTGATATCAGGTAGTGTGATGACTTTAAGTTTGTTCTTCTTTGTCAGGATTATTGAGGCTCTTCAGAGTCTTTTGTATTTCCATATAAGTTTTTGGAATATTTGTCCTAGTTCTGTGAAACACACCATTGGTATTTTGATAGTAATTGCATTGAATCTATAAGTTTCTTTAGGGAGAAATAAATTCTCCCTATCCATTGATTTCAATGGTGTGTTCAAATCCCCTACTATGACTGTATTACTATCAATTTCTTCCTATACATCCATTAAGATTTGCTTTATATATTTAGGAGATACTATGTTGGCTTCATAAATGTTTACAAGAGTTATATCCTCTGGTTGCATTGATCCTTTCACCATTTGAAATGTCCTTCTTTGTCTGTAAAATCTATTGTTTTAAGTCAATAGTTTTTGTTTTAAGGTCTATTTTGTCTGATATAAGTAATACTACCTAAGCTTTTTTTGTTTCCATTTGCATGAAATATCTTTATCAATCTCTTTACTTTCATTCTGTGTGTGTGTGTGTTTTATTCTGAGGTGGCTCTCTTGTAGACAGAATTTATATGGGTTTTGTTTTCTTATCCATTGAGATATCCTATGTTTTTTATTGGAGCACTTAATGTGTTTAAATTAAAAGTTATTATTGATAGGCACTCATTTATTGCCATTTTATTATACAAAATTATGCTCCTCTTTTTTTTTGTCTTTTTCTTAAAGAAGACCCTTTAACATTTCTTCTAATACTGGTTTGGTGGTAATAAACTCTTTTAGCTTTTATTTTTCTTGGAAACTTTTTATTTCTCCTTCAATTTTAAATACTAGTCTTACTGGGTAGGGTAATCTTGGTTGTAGTTACGTGCTTCTTATCACTGAATATTTCATGCCAGTCTCTTCTGGACTGAAAAGTCTTTGTTGAGAAATCAGCTAACATTCTTTTGGGGAAACTCTTGTAGGTAACTAACTGTCTTTGACTTCCTATTTTTAAGATTTTCTCATCATTTTGTTCTTTACCATTTTAAGTATAATGTCTATTGGTGTGGGCCTTTTTGGGTTCATCTTGTTTGGGACTCCCTGTGCTTCTTGGTCTTGTGTGTCTTTTCTTTCACCTGGTTGGGGAATTTTTCAGTCATTACTTCTTTAAAGAAGTTCTCAATCTCTTGCTCTATATTTCTTTGGTATCCTTATGATATGGATGTTTTCATGCTTGCTGTTGTTTCAGAGATCTCTTCAACTATCTTTATTTTTTAATTACCTTTTTCTTTTTTCTGCTTGGATTGGTTGTTTTCTGTTACCTTTCTTTCCAAATCACTGATCTGATCCTCTGTTTCCTCTAGTCCGCTATTGATTTCTGCTAGTATATTCTTCATTTCAGATTATTGCATTCTTCATACTTAACTTTCTTTATTGCTCCTATCTCCTTTTTTATGCTTCCTGTGTTTTTATTTAAGTTCTCACTGAATTCATTCATTCTTCCCCCTAAGTAAGTTGAACATTCTTTTAAACATTGTTTTGCACTCTGTATCTGGTAGATTACTTGCCTCCATTTCCTTTAGTTGTTTTTCTGGGCCCTTTCTTTTCTTTCATTTGAGATATATATTTGTCTCCCCATTTTGGTTACCTCTCTGCATTTTTTGTATGTATTTAGTAGAGCTACTACATCTCTCAGTCTTGTTATGGTGGCCTTATGTAGTAGGAGGAAGTAAGAGTTTCAGGGACTTAGTGGCATAATCTCCCTGATCACATGAAGTAGATGTTCCAGGAATATCTGTTGTGTGGGTTATATGATCTCTCCTTTTGTAATTGAGTCTTGATTTCTATTGGCTTGTTCATGCATGGGGTTGACCTTCAGGTTGGCTGACTACCATGATCCACACCAACCATAATGTGGATGCTGTTGTGTGGGGGCTGATGTTGCAAAGTGGAATTCATTCCAGCAGGGTCTAGTATCTGTTAAGATCACCCCTTTGGATGTGCTCCTTGTGGATCAAACTGGATTGTGTTCTAATGTGGTACAAAGACCACCACAGAGTGTCTTGATTCTGGGGCCTTGTGGGAGAAACTTTGGGTAAGTCAGTATCAGACACTGGTTGTGATTGGTCTTGAGGTATTAGAAGCTATGAAGTGATCCACAGTTTGTGGCTTCCCCTGATGGGTCTAGGTACACATAGGAAGGGCTAAGTTGCATACCAAGTTTGGCTTCCACCAACACCAATGCCACAAAGGGCCAAGTCACCCTGAGATTCTCCTCCACTTGTTTGCTGCCCATTCAAGTCAATCACTGAAAGAACCTCTGGCTGTAGGTGAGGTTAAGAGGCAGGTTAAAAATTTCACACTCTTCCCCTTCTATTGGCTTTACATGTATAAGTCTTTATTGTTAGAGTGGTATTTGTTGAATCTTTATCATTTTTTAGATTTATCAGTTTAGATAGGGCTTGACTCTCCCATTAAGCAGTAAAACCACTAAGACTAATTCTGATCTTCATATGCACTCATGGATCTCTCCTTAAACAAAATATATGTTTTCTTAAAACATAAAGGTATTGCTCTCATATGTATTTCTCATGTTAAGAATGTACATGCATGTGTGTGTGCTAGGTTAAAAATGGTGTTTGTTTTTATCTTCCTGATATTATATGCTTATTGCCACTAAATTTCCATAATAGTATTCTTCTTATTATTTTGTTTTATACATCATACTTTTAAAATATTTTATTTATTTACTTTTTAGAGAGGGGAAGGGAGAAATAAAGAGAGGAAGAGAAACATCAATATGTGGTTACCTCTTGTGCATCCCCTACTGAGGACCTGGCCTGCAAACCAGGCATGTGCCCTAGATTGGGAATCAAAGTGGCCACACTTGGATTTGCAGAACACCACTCAATCACTGAGCCATACCAGCCAGGGCCATCATGTTGTTTTTATAGTGAATATTATATCTAGAGATTAACAATGTTCATTAAATATGTGCTATAAAAAGTAGCTAGTGGCTGAAAATAGTAGCAACTTTTTAAAAACTGGATTGCTTACATTTCTTCCAGGTGCTAGAGGAAGATATTCTAGATCCTCTTGGGCAACGACACTTGATTTCAGAAAGAAAGCATGGACTGCAGCATGTGATCATAAGAGATACTACAGGAATTAGTAGACAGTATTTCCCAAGATTAGAGCAATACATAAAATCAACATTTGTAAACATCTGTTTGATTTTAGCTGTTTCTGAGAAAGAGAATCTACTTGAGATATAAAACTGAAGCAAACACACACACATGCACACACAATATTTTTCCTGTGTGAACACCTCAAATAAAAGTAGTGTTTACGTTTTTTTCTTTGAGGAAAATACATTTCTTTCAGTGCACTAAGGTGTAAGTGGGAGGATGAACACAATACTGTCCATTTGAATACAACTTTATCAGACGTTATGCATTTATCTGCAGAAGGCTCACTTTTCTGTGCAGGATACCATTGGAACTTGTTTTGGGAAGCATATGAATAGAAAGAAAAAAGGTACTCTAGAATTTTCCTACCAAGACTTCTTGCCTCCTATCATTTATCTCTCTCATCTACAATTTCCACCACAAGGAAGTTTTATTTATTCAACTAACCTGGAGAAATATCGAGGTCAAAAGTTATAGTCATTCCTTTATTTTTTCAGTTTTGGACATCCAACCAGAATTATGACAAAAAGATAGCAATATTATGTTTACTTATATCATTATTATAAAAGACTGACAGAATATTTTTGGAAATTTGGAAATAAAAGTGAAAAAAGTAAAAAAAAGTCAACATTAATAAAAATGATGAAATATTTGTATATGTATCCAATACAACTGCAACTGGATTCATTGGATGCTCATGTGTCTTAATGATCTCTCAGTTGTGATAGAGTTTATGAAGATATAATATACAAATAAAATTGACTGAGAGATTACCAGAGATAGCTCATCATTACTTGAGTGGTGAAACCAAAAGAAACCTTTTCTCATGAAAGTTTTTGTCCTTTCCTGTAAGAAAAATCTTACATAGTTACTAGTTTTCTGAAAAAAAAAAAACATCAATAACTAGGGTCTACCAATAGTCATCTAACAAATGTGTTAGTCAAGAAAGAGATTTAAAGAATATGCAGATAAGAATGGTAGAAAGAAATAAGAGAAAAAGATCTGAAGCTTTTATTTAAACATTTAGTTAAATGATATGAAAAACACCACCATCCACATTGCTTCAAAATTAAAGTTTGATACAGTTGTCACTACATTATTATGCAAGCATTAGATTTTTGGCACTGAAAAACCATTTTTACATCTTTACCATTAAGGTTTTAGATACAATTTAGATTCTGCCAATGAGATGCACTAGAAAGAGAAAGCAGACATATGAGAGAAGTAATTTGTCTTTATTATAAAAGGTAAGAATTGTCAATACCAAGTTTTCCAGGCATGACTAATTTTCACCGTCAGGCAAGACCTTATCTTTCCCTGTTAAGTCACATGTCAGAGCTGGAGGGAAAGTGTGACATTTTAGGTTGTTCCCTACAGTTTCCTGACTACAATTGCATTAATGAATCTGAAACCTACTGGTGTTCCACAACTGATTTCCAATACTTTCAAAGGTTTTAAGCACTAAATTCCCTGTAAATTCCCCTTTTCTATAAGTACTTGGAATAATTTTTATGATGCATAACATATGGTGATATAATCTCATTATTATAATATTTGAGGAAATGACTATTACTGGCAAACAAAATTAACCCCATTATATTTTCCCACTTTTTATTGTTTTTTCCCCATTACCATTTATCCCCCTTATGCTCTTTTACACCTTCACCCACCCCTCTTCCCCACCTGCAATCTCCACACTGTTGTCCATGTCCATGAGTCCTTTTTTATTTTTGCTCAATTCCTTCACCCCAAACCACCAGAGCTGTTACCCTGCTCCCTATCTGTGAATCTGTCTCTATTTTGCTTGTTATTTCATATTATTCATTAGAGTATACATATACATAAAACCATATGGTACTTGTCTTTCTCTGACTGGTTTATTTCACTTAGCATAATGTTTGCCAGGTCTACCCAGGCTGTCACAAAAGGTAAAAGTTTCTTTTTAATGGCCAAATAGTATTCCATTGTGTAAATGTGGCATGGCTGTTTTATTCAATAATCTACTGAAAGAAGAAAATGCAAATAAATGGAAGTACATAACTGTTCATAGATGGGAAGAATTAACATCATTAAAATGTCCATACTACCCAAAGCAATCTACAAATTCAACACAATTTTCATGAAGATACACATGAGGTATTTAAAGAACTAGAACAAATACATCAGAATCTTTTTTAACAGAATTTTAAATTTATTTTTAGAGAGAGGGGGAGGGAAGGAGAAAGAGAGGGAAAGAAACATCAATGTGTTATTGCCTCTTATGTACCCCCACTGGAACATGGCCTGAAACCCAGGCATGTACCTTAATGAAAATTGAACTAGCAACCATTTGTTTCACAGGCCAGCACTCAATACACTGAGCTACACTAGCCAGGGCTCAGAAACATATGGAGCCATGAAGGACTCCAAATAGCAATAGCAATCTTGAGAAAGAAGAACAATTTTGGAAGAATCACACAACTAATATCAAACTATGCTATTAGGCCATAGTAATCAAAACAGCATGGTACTAGCATAAAAACAGGTACATAGATAAATGGAGCAGAATAGAGAACTTAGAAATAAACTTACACTTTTGTAGTCAATAAGTGCCAGAGGGAGCAAGTACATGCAATGAGCTAATGATAGTTTATTCAATAAATGGTGTTGGGAAAATTGGACAGATATATACAAAAAAAAAAAAAATGAAACTAGACCACCTTCTTACACCACACACAAGAATAAATTCAAAATGGATTAAGAACTTAAATGTTAGACTTGAAATCATAAATTTCTTGAAGGAAACACTGACAGTAATATCTCAGACATTCCTTGTAGTAATTTTTTTTTCTGATTTATTTCCTCAGGCAAGGGAAACAAAGGAAAAAATAAGTAAGTGAAACTACATCAGACTAAAAAGATTTTGCACAGCAGAGGAAACCATCAATAAAATAAAAAGAAAACCTACTGAGTATGAATATGAGAACATATTTGCCAATACATGTGATATGGGGTTAATATCCAAAATTTATAAAGAACTTATAAAACTCAACACCAAAAAGAAAAACCAATCTATTAAAATTGGGCAATGGTATTTAAATAGGAATTGTGTTGAATGTGGAGATTGCTTTGGGTAGTATGGACATTTTAATAATGTTAATTCTTCCAATCCATGAACCCAGTATATGCTTCCACTTATTTGTATCTTCTTTCATTTCTTCCCTTAGTGTTCTATAGTTTTCCAAGTACATGTCTTTTACTTCCTTGGTTAAATTTATTACTACATACTTTATTTTTCTTCTTGCTATAGTAAATGAGGTATTGTTCTTAATTTTTCTTTCTGATATTTCAAAGCTGGTATACACAAATGCCATCAATTTCTGAATATTGACTTTGTATACTGCTGTTTTGCCAAATTCACTTATTGAGTAGTTTTTTTGTTTGTTTGTTTTCTATGTACACTATTATGTTATTTGAGCAAAATGACATATTTCACAGATTTAGAGCAAATATTTAAAAATGTATATGAAACCAAATATTACACCAAATAGCCTCAACAATATTGAGAAAGAAGAACAAAGTAGGAGGGACCACAATACCTAATATCAAACTATATTACAAGCTCACTTTAGTCAAAACAGTTTGGTACTGGCATAAGAACAGACACATAGATCAATGGAACAGAATAGAGAACACAGAAATAAACCCAAGTCTCTACAGTCAATTAACATTTGACAAAGGGGGCAGGAACATACAGTAGATTAAAGATAGCCTCTTCAATAAATGGAACTGGGAGAACTGAACTGACACATGCAAAAAAGGGAAACTGGACCACCAACTTACACCATATATAAGAATAAACTTCAAATGGATAAAAGACTTAAATATAAGTCATGACACCATAGAGTTCCTAGACTAAAACATAGGCAGAAAAATTTCAGATACCCTACAAAGTAATATTCTTGCTGCTATATTTCCTATGGCCGGGGAAATACAGGAAAAAATAAACAGATGGGGCTGCACCAAACTAAAAAGCTTCTGCATGGCTAAAAAAGTAACCATCGGAGTAAAAAAGGAACTGACTGTATGGGAGAACATATTTGCCAATAATACTTTGGACAAGGGTTTGGTCTTCAAAATATATATAAAGAACACATATGACTCAACACCAGGAAGACATACAATCCAATTAAAAGATGGACAAAAGATCTGAATAGACACTTCTCCAAGGAGGACATACAGATGGCCTGTAGACATATGAAAAGGTGTACAACATCACTAGCCATCAGAGAGATGCAGATTAAAACCACATTGAGATATCACCTCACACCTGTCAGAATGGACATCATTAATAAATCAACAAAAAAAAACAAGTGCTGGTGTGGTTGTGGAGAAAAGGGAACCCTAGTGCACTGTTGGTGGGAATGTAGACTAGTGTAGCTCCTGTGGAAAATAGTATGGAATTTCCTCAGAAAACTAAAAATGGAACTGCTTTCTGACCCAGTGATTCCACTGCTGGGATTATACCCTAAGAATCCCAAATCACAAATTGAAAAGAACTTATGCAAATCTATGTCCCTAGTGGCACTATTTACAATAGCCAAGCACTGGAAACAATCTAAGTGCCCATCAGGAAATGAGTGGATCAAAAATCCGTGGTATGTTTACACAATGCAATACTACACAGCAGAAAGAAAGGAAGGACTCCTATCTTTTGCGACAGCATGGATGGAACTGGAGGGTATTATGCTAAGTGAAATAAGCCATGCAGTGAAAGACAAATACCATACTATCTCACCTATAAGTAGAATCGAATGAACAAAACAAACTAATGAACAAAATAGAACCACAAGCATGGAAACATGGAACACACTGACAGTGACCAGAGAGGAACGGAAAGGGGGACAATGATGGAAAGAAGGGAAAGAGACTAGACGAAGAACATGTATGAATGAGCCACAGACATGGACAACCATGTGGGAATTGACTGTGGTAGTGGGGTGTGGGATGGTCGGAAGAAGGCAAAGAGGGAAAAATTGAGACAATTTTTATGGAATAATAATAGTTTTTTAAAAAAATGGAATATAGATCTGAATAAACATTTCTCCAAAAGGACATTCAGATGGCCTATAGACAATTATATTTTATTTAGGTGAATTATTCAATTCAGCTAACACCTGTGTTCTTATTGTTTTTAAGCTTATTTTCCCTCAAGTTAAGTGGGTACATATGAACCTTTGCATCAGCTTATGGTAGGGTACATTGCAATCACCAACCTTTACTGGCTATCTACTACCTTCTTAACACTGTGCTATGTCCTGGTATTATAAGAATGTTGTATGACATGCTTTATGCTTACAGTCTTATATGAGAAATGGCAATACTTGGTCTTTGATAACTAAGGTTTCTTTTGCAATAAAGATGCTTGGGTTTATCCCATGCCATACTCTGTCATCTTATAATGAGAATTGATTATATTATAAACTTTACAGTTCACTTAATAAACCTAAGTTCTTTCTTTGTACAAAAATCTGCTTTGTTTGCAAGTTACAAAGATGAATACATTATAGTCTGTATCTCAATGTGCTCACAATCTAGTGGCAATTGCAAGCATAGGCATGACAAAATATAATAAGTTTAGATTGTGATACATTTGACATATTGTAGAAATATAAACAAAATACTATGATAGCACAAGCAAATGGTTTTAGCTCTGCATCAAGGAGCTGAACAAACCTTTGCTTATGAATAGAAATGTTGTGTGTCCCTAACTCAAATGTGATTAATTCTAAAGAAAAGAAGGACATTTTCAACAAACAGAGCATCTAGAATGGCATAAATTCATCAAAGCAAGCAGGCTATTAGGTAATCAAAAATAGTTTTTTGTATTGAAGTATAAACTACATGCTATCAGAGTAAGTTTAAACTTTATCTTCCAGGTGATCAGGATCCAACAAAAGAGAGGTAACTGTGGAACGCATGATCAAAGCTGGTTTTAGAGAGGATTCTAATAGTAATTGGAATTTTGGAATGGAGGGGAGGATGATGGGTGTCCTGAAAATACCAATGTCCTTCTCTTGCTTTGTCTTTAATGCAAAAGATGCATTTTCTGCAAAGATGGCCTTGCCTCATTAGTATAACTGCTGTAGTGTAAGTGCCAAGTGCCTTATATTAAGCTTTTGCTTGCTGAGGCATCCATTTCAAAGAGATCCACCTCAGATAAACATTGACAGCTGTATGACACAGCTACTAAGAAAACAACTAGAAGTGAAACCAGGCAACCCCACCCATGATGTTCCCCTTTTAGATAACCCTGGGTATAACTGACCAATTGTGTGACCTCATTTTCCCCACTCTTATGCTTTAAATTTGGCACCACTCTCTTGGACCCCAATAAAAGGAGAGCCCCGTGTCCCCAGTGCTCTTACTCTATACCTGAGACATCATTTTGTGGCCCTTGGGCATGCCACGTGCCCTCCAGGACTTGTGAGTAATAGATCTTTTTTTTTTTTTCAAAATTCCCTGATGATTTTTGCAGATGTGTATCTTTCAAACATAACGAGAATTACAAAGACCTGCCCAGCCACAACATTGTGGTTGTTTCAGAAAATGTCTGTGGGGGATCCCACAAGTAGGATGGGCGCAAGTGAGTGCCTCAGGCATTCCTTGCCCATAGCATCATTATCCATAAGCTAAGACCAAGATAATACAATGCCTTATAACAAATATAAAGTAGTTAACAACTGAAGTTACTCAGACAAGGTTGAAGAAAATCTTTTCAAAGGGGTATGATTTGAGCCCTGGCTGGTGTAGCAATTGAACATGGGCTATGAACCAAAAGGTCAATAGTTTGATTCCTGGTCAGGGCATCTGCCTGGGTTGCCAAATGCCCAGTGGGGGCCACATGAGAGGCAACCACACATTGATGTTTCTCTCCCTCTGTTTCTCCCTCCCTTCCACTCTAAAAATGAATAAATTTAAAAAAATCCTTTAAAAAAAGAATATGTTTTGAAATTTCCAACCTATAATGAGAAATAATAATGTTTGACTTTATGAGGCCATACATGGTTAGTTATCTAAAATTGTTTATTATAGATTTAATGTTTTCATTTTCCTTAAAAAGCATGCTTATAATTTGTATAATTAGTCTAAATTATATCCTTTGTATAATTTGTCTAATGATATCCTTGATTATTTTACTCTTTTTGAATGAATTTGTCCTGTTATTGAATCCCCAATGAGCTCTAAGAACTGAGAAATCTTTCAGGCCTAACTGGAGTATTAAAGATAAAGTATCAAATTTAAAATGTTTTACAACCAGACCATTTTATATGTAAGAGAATCAATGTAAAAGTGTTTATACCACATCTAGTCCAGTAAAATACAGTGCATACCTACCTTTCTCCAAGACAAATATAACTTCTCTGATTTTTCCTGATTATTTTCTCTTTTGTTCTCAATTTTCTCATTGGACATATTTTTGCTGGGATCCAAGAAACCAAAAATGCATTTTAAGTCAAATTTATAAGGTATAATTAGGCTCAGGACCTCATAAAAATGAGGTCACACTATAATTAATATTTTCCCTTATGGACAAAGATGTTAGAATCACATATTATTAAGTCTTGTGCTTTTCTGTCATGTTCAAGAAAAGTAAACAATTTCAATTATTTAATCATTATATCATTTTGCTTAGTGGAGTAATAAAATCAGGATACTATTTCTCTCTTTTTATTAACAATTTCCCATGTTCTATTATTAATAATGGAATGGCAAGGTTGAAAACAATGTTTTTTGGCCATATTGCTGAGTGTCTTTGATGCATACTTTGAGCCAAACTAAAGAATATTAACATTTATTATAGTCCAAGAATAGGAGAAAACACTCATATGACATATTTAAAGATTTCTACTTTCTCAAATTACCCTTGGTTTGGCTAATGAGAAGAAATCATGTTCTTGACTCTCAGGGCTTTAATTCACCATCAGAGATATCTTCCGAGAATTGTATTTCTACATCTAAAGGAGACTCTTACTGGTCATTCTTAATTGAGAGCAGCAACACAAGTCACATACAGTACAAAGACCATCAGTAAAAATGTCACATCAAAATGAATTAAAGTAAATGGACTTGTTAGCTATCAGTGTGTCTGTCAGGACATTATGAATCTTCACTATCACATATCATATATATGAACTATTTATCATGGTTGATTTTCCCTGCTGCAGTGTATATACTAAAAAATTATAACAATTGCCTATACAATGTAAAATCAGTTGGCATAGAGCTATAATAAAATCTGTGTTATACCAGTGCAAGTATACGCTTTACAGATTAATTGAACAAAACAGTAATTATAGAAGGAAAGAAGATAATTATTTAGTATATGGAGGGGGGATCCAAGATGGTTGTAGAGTAGCTGGCAGCTCCGTCCACTTGCTCCCTGACACTGATCAGTCTTGCAGCCAAACCACAGAGCATTCAACTCAAAAATCCAGTGAAGAGTGAGAGTGTGAGTGAGCATGTATGCAAATGAGAGAGCGGGGAGTGTGTGGGAGTAGGTGAGAGCCTACCTGCCAGTGGGGCACCTAAGAGTAGACAGCCTGGGCTCTCCAAGCAGAGCAACTGCCACCACTGGGGACCAAACCAGCACTTTTGGTGATGCAGGGTTGAAGCAGTTGCAGATAGGCATAGGAGCCTCTAGCACCAGTGGTGGAGAGAAACCACCGGCTGGAGAGTTGCTGGCTTCAGAAACAGTATGGTGGGAATAGGACTGCCTGAGGTTGAAAATCTATGGAGGGATTGGGGACAGCACCCCATCATCACCCTGTGTTATAGTATAGTTGTTAGGTTCTTCCCAATGCTATCAGGGAAAGATCCAGAAAGAAACTTTAAAACTTTTGGAGGCCCTTACAACGACAGACTCTGCGATCTTGGGGGAGAGGGAGAGCAAGAACAGGCTTCCCAGGGCTCAGTGCTGCAGTGTGTGGACCACAGAGAAACTTTTAAAAAGGGAACAGAGGCCAGACCTGAGACTCAGCTAGGACCTGGGGCTTGCTTGCACATGCACAGGGGTGCAGTGGCTCTGTTAACAGAGAACTCAGAGGGATAGAGTCACACTGAAGGGACTGTGGGTCCCACCCAGTATGGTTGGTGAGAAGAGGGCTGTTTAGAATGGAGAATTTGGGCTGATCCTCCTGCGAGAGAGCAGCAAGCCAAGGTCTGAAAAGATGAACTCCTGAGATGTGCTGCAGTCAGCCAGATCCCCTCACAGAGAAGTGAGCCCAACCCCCACCTGGGGGATTATAGGCTGTGCAGATCAGTGAGGCCAGCCAGGCTCAGCATCATCCTGCTGGGCACATTTCTACAGTGGAAAAAAGAAAAAGCACTGAAGGGTCCCTTAACCAGATACTACCAGCTACACTGATCCTCAGGCCCTGATCCAATAAACCCAGTAGAGCATATAATAGAGACAGGCGCTACAAAGTGGGATCAGGGCCTCACCCAGCCTCAGAGTCCAGACAGAGCAGTTGCCTGTACCAAGCAAGAAAGAGCCGTCCCCTTTACACAGGCCCCTTACAGGAAATGGTCAGCAAATTTGCAAAAAGCCATGCATTATTGGAAACAATCTGGGACAGACCAAGATGTGTGGTGAGGGGAAGGGAAACACTCCTACCATCTTCCCTGAAGACTGAATAGTGCCCCTGGGGGTGACCCAGGGTTCCCACCTACCTGATCACAACAGAGGCTCCCTCTGGAAGTAGGTGGAGAAGGTACAGGCAGTCCTCTTGGGTCATTAAAGGAACTACTCCTGGGCCCAGTGCTGATGGTAACCCAGCAGGACAAAACATTGGGGTCCAGCCAAATCTGAAGGAGACAGCCACAGACTGTCGATCACTTGCAGCCTCAAACAGGCTGCCTAGGACCAGACTAGGACACCAACTGATATAACTAGGGGTGGATCCAAGAAAAGAAGACAGTGGTAAATAATGGATTCTACTGAAATGAATTCCACTGTGGTTTTCTTCATGATTTGAGATTATTTTCTTTCTTGCAGCTTGTTAGCATTAATTTCTTTTATTTCAAGTATATGTTTATTAGGTCACTAGCATTTAATTATAGTTTATTTCAAATCTTATATTTTGTTCCTCTCTTCTCTTGCTCCATTTTACCTTCTTTCCTCTTCTTATAATTTTTGTTTTAAATTTTATTTTCTCTGTTGTTATGACTTATTTCTATTCTGCACTCACGATATGTCTCCCCATTCCAGCCTCTCAAAACCATTTTTCCTGTCATTAGTCATCCCACATTCTTTTTCTCATTCTTAAATACCCTCATTCTCTCTCCACCTTTATCAACCTTTGCTTGTTTGTTTTGGATACAATGGTTGTTGCATTTCTTCAATTTCACTTCTAGATCTTCACTATTTGTGTGTTGCAGATCTCAGATATTACTATTCCCACAACCCATGACATTTTGAGTTTCTCCTGCGCTTTCTGTCATTTCAAATTCTGTTTTTCCCTGTATTAACCTGGTTTTCATTCCTCAGTATTCCTTGTCCCTCTCTCTTCTCAAAATAAAATTTCTATCCTCTAGACATCTCTTAAGCTTTTCTTCATTTACTTTTCTTCTCTTATTCCTATCCCACCTATACTAACCTTTGCTCATTTGCTGTTGATATCTCTATGGTGGATCATATTCTCCAATTTGGTTCTTATTTTTCCTTATATTTTTTATATATTTTTGTTTAAACCTAATATTATATGCTTCACTTCTCTTAATTCATTTTGCCTTATTCCCACTCCGTTTTATTTGTGATATAAATTTTATTTTTTCTCTCTTTGCCTTGTTTCTATTCCCTACTGTTATTATTAACCCTCCCTCTACTCTCTCAAAATCATTTTTCTTTCAGTTAGTCATCTCATATTCATATTCCCTTTCTTATAATAGTCTTACTCTATTTACACTTTTATTTATATTGGGTAATTTGCTGTTGATAGTATGGTTGTGGGTGGGCATTATTTTTGTGGGTATGGGTTTGTTTCCTGGACTACCTGGTTTTGTTCTAACAGCACCTGTACAATAGTATACAAGACATGGTAGGTGGCGTGACACTCAATAATCAGCCAGCCATAGCGATGGACCAACCAAAGAATGACCCGGCAACAACCAAAACCCAATTAAAACTAGAAAGCCCACATAAATGGCAGAAATGGCATCCCAAGAGTATCAACCTCAGGAGATCAAGGAGACCTCACTACTGAGCCCCACAGGTCACCTACCACAGAAGGTGACACTACAAAGACAGGAAGTCAAAGCAGATCAATCTAATATGCAGAAACAATCAAGCAGAGTCACCTAAAATAGAGAGACAAAGAAACAATCTCCAACAGAAAGGAAAGGTAGAATCCCAGAAATAATACTAAATGAAATTGAGGTCAGTAAATTATCAGACATTGAGTTCAAAATAATGGTTATAAGGATGCTCAATTATCTCAGTGAGAACTACAAAGAACAACAGGGAACCTACAAGGAACTTACTGGGAACTACATTAGCATGAAAAAAGAGATAGAAACTATCAATAAAAGCCAGGAGGAAATGAGGAATACAATACCTGAAATGAAGCAGAGGATTCAGTCAGTGAGCTGGAGGCCAAGGTAAAAAAAAAAAAAAATCATAGAAAGAGCAACAAAACAAAAAGACTCAAAGAGAAACAGAGGCATGGAAGGAAGAAACAGACTGACAGTGACCAGTGGTGAGGTGAGAGGGGTTAAAGGGGGAGAGAAGAGGAAGGGTCTAATCAAGAAGCATGTATCAGTGACCATGGATAGGGACAACAGGGTAGGGATTGACTGTGGGAGTGGGGGGTAGTGGGCAATGGATATCAATGGGGGAAGTTGGGACAACTATAATAAAATGACAGTAAAATAAAATAAACAAAACTACTTAGTTTTTCTGAGTTCTGGCCAAGATGGAAGCATAGTTAGAAACATTTCCCTTCCTTGCCCAACCAAAAGAAGGATAACAACCAATTTTAAAAAACATACACAACCAGAACTGACAGAAAATCAAACTGCTTGGAACTCTGACAACCAAGGAGTTAAAGAGACACTCATCCAGACTGGTAGAAGGGGCAGAGATGGGCAGTCAGGTGGAAAGGACCCACATCAAGGAGGCAGACTGTGCAGGTAAGGTGGGGTTGGTTGACCACGAAACTAAAGACTCAAAACTTCTAGCTATAAAATACTATTGGGGGGGTTGAAGGCAAAATAAACACCCAGTCTCACAGAAGAGTTCATTGGAAAGTGGGGCCAGATGGGAGCCAGCAAGCACCTTTGTCCCCTCTGAGCTCTCCCGGACAGACAATGCCACAACTCAGTAAAGAGGGTTGCCCTGTCCTGGTGAATACTTAAGGCCCTGCCCCTTACAACATAACAGATGTGCAAGACAAAGAAATACAGCCCAAATGAAAGAACAGATCAAAACTCCAGAAAAAGAGCTAAGCAACAAAGAGATAGAAACCCTATCTGATGTAGAGTTCAAAACACTGGTAATCATGATGCTCACAGAACTGATTGAGCTTGTTTGCAAAATGAAGGAAGAAATGAAGACTACACAAAGTGGAATAAAGGAAAATTTACAGGGAACCAAGAGTGAAAGGAAGGAAACTGGGGCTGAAGTCAACGATTTGGAACAGAAGGAAGAAATCAACATTCAAATGGAAGAGAATGAAGAAACAAGAATTGAAAAAAATTGAGGAGAGGTTTAGGCACTTATGGGACAACTTTAAGGACAACATCTGAATCATAGGGGTGCCAGAAGGAGAAAAGAAAGAGCAAGAAATTAAAAACTTATTTGAACAAATAATGAAGGAAACCTTCCCCAATCTGGTGAAGGAAACAGTCTTCCAGGAAGTCCAGGAAGTCCAGAGAGTCCCAAAGAAATTAAACCCAAGGAGGAATGCACCCAGGCACATCATAATTAAATTATCCAAGATTAAAGATAAGGAGAGAATCTTAAAAGTAGCAAGAGAAAAGGAGACAGTTACCAACAAAGGAGTTCCCATAAGACGATCAGTTGATTTCTCCATAGAAACCTTACAGGCAAGAAGCGGATGGAAAGAAGTATTCAAAGTCATGAAAGTCAAGGACCTACATCCAAGATTACTCTATCAAGCAAAGCTATCATTTAGAATGGAAGGGCAGATGAAGTGCTTCCCAGATAAGGTCAAGTTAAAGGAGTTCATCATCACCAAGCCCTTATTATATGAAATGTTAAAGAGTCTTATCTAAATCTTAGAGGAAGATCAAAGACTATGAACAGTGAAATGACAACAAACTCACAACTATCAACAACTGAACCTAAAAAACAAAAACAAAAACTTAGCAAACAACTAGAACAGGAACAGAATCACGGAAATAAATATCATTTGGAGGTTTATCAGCGGGGAGGGGGAGAATGGGGGAAAAAGTACAGGGAATAAGAAACATAAATAGTAGGTACAATATAGACAGGGGGAAGTTAAGAACAGTATAGGAGATGGAGAAGCCAAAGAACTTATATGTAAGACCCATGGACATGAAGTAAAGAGTGGATGCTGGAGGGTGGGGGGTAGCAGAGCAGAGAGGGGATAAAGGGGAGAAAAATATTGGGACAACTGTAATAGCATAATCAATAAAATATACTTAAAAATAAAAATATTTAGTATATGACGAATGGAGCATATCAAATTGGAATGGAAAAGAATTACCATTCAGTTAAGAATGTTAGAATAAATAGTCATTTAGGAAATAGATATACTTTTTCTGTAACTGTATGCTCCCTTCGTATTTTATACTTAAATATATTCTGTATAAATCAAAATAGTGATTTATAGCCAGGGAATAAATATCACAATACTTTTTTTCAGCTCTGTCAAAATATACATTAAAGCTATGTTAGGTTGAACAAAAAATTTTGGACAAACTAAAATATCAAAAATAGAAGATTAGTTAAATAATGTTACCTCAAATCAAATGAATTTTGTAGAAGAGACATGAGAATGACACCTCATTTTATTAACATGAAAAACATAATAATATGTCATTGCAGTAATTAATCAAGGTACAAAACTGCATATATATTATGCCCAGAGGTGGGAAGTAAAAGACAGAGATGAATTAAAGAAGATATACTGTAAAAAGAGCAATGATTATTTATGGATGTTGGAATTTAAAATATTTTTTTCTCTTTTTTTTCCCTCTTTGTCTTTTTTTGCTTATCTGTGTTTTCAAGTTTATCTTCCATTACCACATATTACTTTAGCATATAGGATATTATAAAAGACAGAAAACACACAGAGTTGCTATATATATAAATATATAATATATATATATATATATATATATATTAGATCTAATTTTTCCACCTAGCATAATTATTTTTACTCATCTCTTTTTTATGGTATCAGCATGATATAAATATAACCTGTTGAAAAGTGAAAATTGAAAAATCCAGTCAACTCTGTTTCCTCTCCACACATTTTTTTCTGTGAACTGAATTAGTTGAAAGATTACATGACTTACAGAAATAAGACTTACACTGAATAGTAGTCCAATTTGATATGCTCCATTCAAAACATATCTATCAAACTAAAATCATCATAGTATTTTAAAATTGCAAAACACTTTAAAAATCAGATAATTCTATCTTCCTGGAAATAAGAAAACCCAGTAATAAGTAGTCTTTTTCATTATTTAACATGGACACTAAACAAAAAAATTTAAAAGACTGCATAGGAAAAATTGGAAAAAACAACAAAAAAAGCCATACACTTAAGAAGCAAAACAGTGAAACACCTGGATTATCTACAACAATCTTCTGGTCATTCCTTCTATTACTGTGTAATTTTGAATTAAGCTAAACTGTCCCTTTGAATAGGAGGCATAAATCAGATGCACAGAGTTTATTGTTTACAAAAAGAAGGGCTGATCATTTTGCTCTCTCTAGCTTTTCTTCATTCTTTTTTTTTAATTTTTAAAATTGTTGTTCAAGTACAGTTGTCTCCATTTCTCTCCCACCACTCTCCCTACCCCAGCCATCCCCACTTCCTACCCTTGACCATACCCACCTTTGGTTTTTTCCATGTGTCCTTTATAGATATTCCTGAAAACCTTTCCACTTCTCCCCACCATTATCCCCTCCCACCTCCCCTGTGGTTACTGCCAGTTTGTTCTTAATTTCAATGTCTCTGGTTATATTTTGCTTGCTTGTATGTTTTGTCACAACTCCAGTCTAGGAAGACAAACAACCCAATTTAAAAATGGGCAAAGGACTTGGACAGACATTTTTCCTCATTCTTAAACTTGTCTCAGAAGTTCTGAGCCTCATAGAAGAATTCATTTTTTCTGGTAGAAGTTATTCCTTGAGTGATATCCACTCTTCTCCTTGACATTCTGTAACTTAAATGTTATAAAATAAAATTAATAATGCCTAAATTTTATAATATACATACACAATATATTTTTATTACATAAGTGGATAAGAAAGGGAGAAACAAAAAACCCACACACATTAGAGCAAACTAAGGAATAAACATCATGATATTTATAATTCTCATTTCTGTAAGTGATATTGTGGTTATGGCTATTTTAAAAACCTTGTCCACAATGCACTCTGCATTTCATTTGTCTTCAACAAGTACATCACTTGGTCATGATTCATTACCTGCTGGGCTAACCCAACCTTTCATTCCCCATGGATTTGGGTCATTAGCAATCCTGCCTGGATTGGGTTGTTTCAGTTTTTCATTGACTCTAATCACAGAGTATGGTAATACTAAATGATGCCTTAAGGAATCTCCTGTATTCCAGGCATACTCTTCCTTACCTTTCTTGTGGAGTAGCAGAATTTCTCCTTGGTAGTCAGGATGAGTCACCCCAATCAACACTATAACTCCATTATTTGTTAATTGAGATGTATGTGGAGTCCCAAGTGGTTATAAATGGGATTCCACATATAAGAGGCATTTTAAATAGTCAAACTCATGGAAGCAGAGATTATAATAGTGGATGTGAAGGACTAAGGAAGGTATACATTAGGAGATGCTCTCCACAGTAATAAGATTCTAGTTATACAAGGCAATAGGTTCTATAGGTCTGCTCTACAACATAGTACCTATATTTAACACTTAAAATATTGTACTTAAACACTTAAGTGTTTTAAGTGTTGTGTACTTAATACACAACACTTAAAATACTGTATTGTACACTTAAAATTTATTAAGAGGATAGGTCTCGTATTGTGCTCTTGACACAATAAAATAAAGTAAAATAAAATTTTACCCATGATTCAGACAAACAAAAATTTATGACTTTTTTATGAAGTTGGAAATTATTTTTAAAATATTTTCATGCTTGCATTTTAATACAACTCTAGCTTAAAATTTTTTATCACTCACGAGCCCTGGCTGGCATAGCTCAGTGGATTGAGTGCGGGCTGGGAACCAAAGTGTCCCAGGTTCGATTCCCAGCCAGGGTACATTCCTGGGTTGCGGTTGCAGGCCATAACCCCCAGCAACCGCACATTGATGTTTCTCTCTCTCTCTCTCTCTCTCTCTCTCTCTCTCTCCCCCCACCTTCCCTCCCTAAAAATAAATAAATAAAATCTTTAAAAACATTTTATCACTTACAATGTTGTAGAATACCACTTATCCAGTATCCCACATGATAAAATTTTCCTTGAGCTTAGTTACAAGAAATAAATACTTGCTTCTGAGTTTTTGGTTCAAGATAGTAACATAGGAGGCTTCTGAGCTAACTTCCTCCCATGGATACACAAAATCTATAGCTGCATATAGAACAATTACTTCTGAAACAAATCCAAAAACTAGGCAAGGACTTCTACACATTGGGTGAGAAACATTAAAAAAATCACATTGAATTGAAGAAGTTGAGGCACGTGATCTCAACAGAACACCTGCCCATGGCACAGTAACATGCAATTGGGAGGGAACTCAAACTTTCAGCTTCTCCCTGAGGCATGAAGATCTAACACTCCACCTTTTAAATCTTCCACCTGAGAGACAAGCACCCAAGATATGTGGCTCTGAAACCAACAAAGCTTGTGTCCATGAGACCCTTCAGAAAGCTATAACAAAGACACAGTTTTTAATAGTGTCAAGGCTCACTCACCATGGCTATGCCCTTCAGGGCCCAGCACAGAGGTAGGAGACTGAAATATTCAGTCTTTTCCTGAAAGAGGCATATCCTGAATGCTGTGGCCTGTCAGGCTTCTTATTTCACACACACCTAGAAACTTACTGCAATGCTCTCCAGAGTTGGGTGAGGACAGTAGATGCTATTTTTGAGCTTTCCATCTGAACAGCTCCAGTTCATTAGTGTTTCCATGGAAGGAGCTGGATTTTGTGGCTGCTTCCCAGAAGATACACTCCTTGATAGCTTGGCCAATAAGACTTGTGTTCACAGGTTCAACTTAATGGCAATAAACAAACAATTCTTAACTGGCTATCTCCATAGGGCTCAGTGCAGAAGGAAAAAAAAAAAAGAAACAATCATCTTCACCCCTGAAAAAAGTACATTTGCATACTAACAGTCTGGTCTGATCTTCATAGAGGCACCAAAGCCAGCAAGAAAGGATATCAGAACAAACAGACCAGGGTGGTACAGTACTCAAGTAATCGGTCAGGGACAGGATAGTTCCAGGAATTAGAGCTAGATAGCCACAGGAATGAATCCCAGGAAGTAGAGAAAACACAATAAGAGAAAAGTAGAGCAGATCAAAGTAACCAATTACGAGTATTTCTGCATAGTGCGTTTTTTTTTTTTTCTTAAAAAAACCTGCACAGAACCACCCTGATGAGAACTGGTCTGAGCTAGAAACTGGCCTCAGCTCAACTGCTTCCCCTCACCCACTCCCTAGGGGCCCCATTTTCAATAAACCCCTTGCTTTGCTATTAGCTCCTGTGTTCTTGTGGTTCCTTAGCAGCTCCAATCTCACACATACTTTAAAATCTTCTGCCCGAGGGTTCAGCTTCCAATAAGTCTGATATCTGTACTCCCATTCATTACAACATCATGTGCAATAGCCAAGGCATGGAAACAACCTAAGTATCTACTGATGGATGAATAGATATTTTAAAAATTGTGATATGATGTACACACACATATAATTCAAACATAAAAATTAAGAAAATCCTGCCATTGTTACAACATGAACAGACCCTGAGGGAATTACACTAAGTTAAATAAATTATAGAAAGATAAATACTATATGATTTTATTTTATGTAGAATCAGAAAAAAATTGAAGTCGTGGAAACAGAGTACAGATTGGTGGTTGCCAAAGGGAAGGAAGGACATTGGCCAAATGAGTGAAGGTGGTCAAAAGCTATACATTCTATTTAAGGAATAAATAACTCCTGGGAATGTAACTATGTTAAAAGCAGTGTATTTTATATTTGTAAGCTGCTAAAAGAGTAGTATTAAAGTTGTCATGACACAAAAGATATATCTGTATGATATGTATGTTAACACTATTTTGTAGTAATCATTTAATAATTTTTGCATATATCAAATCAATATTGTATAATATACACCTAAAACTAATTCAATGTTCTATGTCAATTATATCTTAAAAATAGGTTTTAAACCAAGGAAAAATTTGCTTTCTAATAATTTCCTTGCTTTTGTTTTTCTGAAAAATGAAAACTAGATAAAAGGACTTACTTCTTCATTTTCTTCCTCATATGCCCTCTTTTCAGTGTTCCAGTTATGTTTTTGTCCTTGCTGATCTCATTGTAAATTATAACAGAATAATCATGAAGTCTTCTGGGAAATAAGTCCAGTATAAATCCTAATTAAATAAAGTAAAATGCTCAAATGCATTTTCATTTATCCTTATCAAAATATTATGATGACTTGATCTTGGAATTTTCTGAAATGTACAGTTTCAGGGTGTAATGAACACATTTCCTCTGCGGTCATTAAATTAGAAAAATTGCTATAAAATTTGCAGTAGTCACTTTAATTCTGTTTTAAGTTTCTATTTTTGTCGATGCTAATGGACACTTCCCAGACTTGTAGGAGTGCCAGAGTTATAATCACTGGGCATAGAAAACACTAATTCTGCTGTTGTTGCCCAACTTTAAAGAGTCTTAAGCTCAGTCACAGCTCTGAGTTAAAGCTCAAGGAGAATGTTTGCATGGTGAGTGTCAGACATTTTCAATGTTAATATAAAACATCTTTTAGCACAATTACTTGTAAAGATTTTTTTGGCAGCCAAGTGTTGCGTGTATTTCACTCAGAATGTACACCTGTCATAAAAATGGAAGAATAACAGGTTGCATGAATACCTGCAACAGACTGTTTATTTTTATTTTTAACTTTTTGTATTGTTAGCCTTTTTACTAAGTACTGATGACAGTGTGGCATAAAACAGTATTTTAAAGCTTTTTTTAGTTAAAGAATTTTTCATGCATAAAGTGGCTTCTAGAAAGTTCCAGAAATAATCCAGATTTAAATGCTGCTTTTTCTTGAGAATTCTAAAAGGAGACATACCCTTCTGGAAAGTAGTGTTCATACTGTCATTAAGGCCTTTTACCTTCACATAGGTCAGTTTGTGTAAATATTAACTCTATTGTATTTATTTGAAAGGAGGGGAGACAGTGCAGTGAAAGGAGGTAGTCTCATATTTTTCAAATAGGGCTGTGTGGAATATTAAGATGCAGCTGACAAAACTGCAGCCATTGTCTATTTATGAATTAGTGTCCCAAATTTGTAAAAATTACTTGTTTTGCTATTATAGAAACAGCTGCACTGCTTATTTGGGAACACTGTTGCAAAAGCTTTTATAAAATGGCCCTGGCTGGTGTGGCTAAGTGGATTGAGTGCTGGCCTGGAAACCAAGGGGCTGCCGGTTGACTGCCAGATAGGGCACATGCCTGGGTTGCAGGCCAGGTCCCCATAGGGGGTACCTGACGGGCAACCACACATTGATGTTTCTCTCCCTCTCTTTCTCACTTCCTTCCTCTGTCTCTAAAAATAAATAAAATATTTTAAAAAATCTATCCCCATATGTTTTGTTCTATATAATAGGTGAAATTGCCTTAGGGTACTAAAAAACATGCTGTAAGTCAATATGTTGTTTTAATTTGCTTGAACACCTTATGCATATTTCATTTTCAATGTCTTTTTCTACTGCATATATTTAACAATATATGTTTTTCCATTTCCTCTACTGATTAGGAATTGAATTTGGAATACATTCTTGAATTTATTCACTTTATCATTTATATTTAAAATTCTAAGTGAACAAATAATTTATTATAAAACTATTAACTTGTATTTCATTTTTCTTAGCTCTCCTCTTTTTTCATCTTTAACTTAATTTGTTACCGAATTTCACTCAAGCCTTCACTTTATATGTTAGATTTAGTTTAGAGAACTGAATTTTCAATCTGTATTTATTTAAATGGAAGTTATTTGGTCCTTATTTCATTTTTTTGTGCCTTAAATATACACATGCAAATATCAGCTGTTTGGCATTCCTTTTAAAACTTTTCTTTTGAGGTTGTACATTGACCACTTCCATAGTCATATTGCTTAATTTTCAAGTGAATATTTAAGTGTCTCATAGAAGACCTTAAAAAGCATAATATTTTTGTGTTTCTGATTTGTGATTAGTAAACATAGATAGTCTTTAAAGCTGATCCAGTATATTAAAAATGATCTCTCTCTTGTTTCCTTTCTCTCTCTAAAATGAATAAATAAAGAAGTTAGAAAGAAAAAATATTTATAATTCTAACAGTATTGAATTTTAATATATTAATACATAGTAGTATTTGAATATTTGACAACAATTTTCTTAAGCTAGCAACACTAGTAATTATTTTCAGGAATTAATAATTTCCAGATACCATATTGCCACCTATGGTGAGTGAAAAATATGTATTTTATAAATGCTTTTTGCTTTTAGGATTTAATGGCCAATTTATTACAAATGCTATGATCAAATATCTTATAACTAACTAATATCCATACTGAAGAAGAACAATTAGCAAATTTATAAATCCTGGTCTAGTGAAATAATTAGTTTTACATAAGTAAAATTTTATGCTTTACTTATAGGCATAATCATACAGAAATATTAACCCTGAGTACCTATTTCTCAATAGGAAAAATTAAAAATCATACATTACGATCTGCCACTTACTTTTCTAAATAGACAGAGTTTTCAATTTAATGATCTAATTGATTTCCTAATTCCTTTGTCCAAATAGTTGTTTGGAACTGAACATTAATTTTGACACATGCATGTATTTATCTTATTAACTCATTTATAAATGAAATCAGAAATGCCAAAGCAATCAACTAATGACAAAAGTAACCATTTAACCAATATATTTTATGTATCATTCTATAAATTCTTAATTTTAAATAACATTAACAGTAAAACTATCATCTCTGCAAGTGGGAAAAAAATGAAGAATGTTACCATTTCTGCTGTTCATTACTGGAATTTTCCATCTTTTTTACTAGACTATACATTTCCTAATTGTAACATCTATGCAGGAAACTCAGATTTTTCAATATCTTTGTCATTATATAAAATGATATATTTGTCACCAAATTCATCAGTCAGTAAGCTCTGACTACTCTGTATAGCTCAGAGTATCATTACTGTGTCTGAGAGTCTGTGTTGTGTTATAACTAGGATTTTGTTCTTTCTGTCAAAATGATTGGCTATTTTATGTTTACATGTCTTCAAATAAGTTTAATAAGATCTCTATTTTCAAAAGTGGTATTTCAAATACAATCACCTTTGCTTATCTAAGACCTAATATAAATGAAAACACTATTATGAGTGATTCATCTTAAACAATCTAACTTTGTGTTTGTGATGTGACCAAGTGTTTTGATTCATGTCTGTATAGAGAAATTTGTACCATATACAGAATAGAGTTAATTTATGAATAAAATTAAGTATAAAATATTCTGTATATTTTATAATAGGTTTGTGAAGTAAGATTTTTATTTTTACATTTGATTTTGCAAATCAAGGGATAAGAACACATGTTTATTCGGCTATGTTTTCTGGATATATGGGGCATATTTGGAAGCATACAACTTTTAAAATACATTTAAGCTATTGCATTATTGCTTAGAAACCAAGTAACCATTAGTCTGTTACTTCATTAAGGCCTACTAATGCTTTCAACACAGTGCCTGCTAAATAAAGCAGCAGTATTCCATCAAGGTCCCTATTGGAATTGAATTACCCATGTGATATAATCCTTTCCCCTAAGTAAGAAAACATAAACATAGAGAATTTTCTAATTTTAAATGTAAAAACTATGTGTTTGCAAATAAGTACTTCTTATTCTCTTCTTATTCTGTGTATTTAAAGGCTACAGTACTTAGCATATATATGTAATAAAGAGATAATAGCCTACATGAATCTATTTCATTGCTCTTGGACTCATCCTAGCACTGTCCATTTATTCTTTTTTAAATTTTTTAATTATTGTTTTACAGTTACAGTTCTCACACCTTTTCCTCCATTGCTCTCCCTTGCCCCACTCCCCCACAGTTAATCCCCTCATTGTCCTTGTCATGAGTCCTGTATTTGTGTTCCTTGACTTGCCCCTTCTCCTTCTTTCCCCACTTATCCCCCTCCCCCTCCCCCTGATTACTGTCAGTTTATATGCATTAACAAAAAGTATTGATGGCTCAGATAAAACGGAATGATGGGTGTCACTTAATCATATTATATTTGGCTCTGGAAGAAACTCTTATTATTCTGCTTCAATATGGATTCTGATACTTACCAGCAATGCTGTCCAAAAAAAACAAGCTCATACAGAAAAAAGTCCATAAATTGCTTCCCCTTCCTTTGTTATTTGCCCAGCTTCTTCTCTTGCCTTTTCCTTTACGCAACACCATGTTTCTTGACCAGTACAAGAGACTCTCACAACTTGGAGGGGTTACTACATGTACAATGCTCCAATCACCATTATATCTCTGTCAAATGTTTGGTTATTAAATCTCCACTAACATTTCAAGTAATAAGGTTCATAATCTCCCTTTGGACTCCTTTGAACTCTTCTGACTACAAGTCAATCTATGTTGAGTTGAAGTCAGATTGCATAGTATATGTCTTAAGTGCTTTGGTTCTAGGGTTAGGAAAACCTAGTTATGATTAACTTTCACAAGCTGGACAAGCTGCTTACTCCCTGCGAGCTCAGCTCCTCCTGTACAAAATGGGGATAATAATAGCATTTCCTCTGGGTATTCTGAAAATTCCTCAAGCTGATTTACTCACAAATGCTAAGCTCAGTTACTTTCCAATGGTAACCACCAATAAATGTTAGCTTTATTATTATTATTAATTCTCACATATTAGCCTTAGTTGTACCCCTCAAATTGTATCAAAGTTAACAAAGTTCTGAATGAAGTAATGTATAAACATGTCAACAAAATCTTTAAATAAAGGTTGATCTTCAAAGTACTCACAATAGAGATACTATAAATTTTCTGCATGCAACACATCATTTTTAAGATATATGTTAAATATATGAGTATATATATTTTCAAATTCTAGAAACAAAGAATACAATAAAATGAACAAAATAACTAAGAATTTTACCATACTTAAGAATTTTAGTCTTCCTTGCCATTAATTTATGATTGCTAAATATTTGCAAAGTTCACCCATGTCTTCACCCATTCTCTAAAAATCTAGGCTCTCTTGGCTACTGAAAAATTCCATTCTTCATTACCAATCTGATATATACAGTTCAAACTGTAGTTTAAGTGATTGATAAAGTATGCATACTATTTGTACTTTGACAAGAATTTTTAATTATTTCTCAATGTGTGAAGTAACTATAGCAATTATAGACCTTTGGATAGGTTGGTAGTACACCTCTGTAAGATCTGTAAGAAATTTTTCAAGTTGTTTCATACAAACAATGGACCACTGCATTTATATATGTGGCCACACATTTCTATGCTATCTGTAGGTTTGCCATCTTAATTTAGTATGCTAAATTGCTAAAATATCATATGGTAAAATAGAGGGAATGTATATTATGTATCTTATATATTTAACACTCAGAAATATTCACAGAAAGATCACCAAGGCTTTTCTTTTATTTCAAAAAACATTTTAAATGGCAGGGATTTTGGAATATTAAGGATTGATACAAAACTTAAAGGAGATCTAATGACAATGTTTTGTAAGTCTATCAGGTATATAACCTGTTTTGTTTTGTTGCTCATTTTGTTGCTCATTTTAAAGGCATCAAAATGAACAGAAAAATAGAATGATATCATTTAGGGGACCTGTTTTTTTATTTTATTTTAATTGTTGTTCAAGTACAGTTTTCTGCCATTTACTCCCATCCCAACCCACCCCCCAGTCCTCCCCACCTCTCTCCCATTTCCACCCCCCTAATTTTTGTACATGTGTCCTTCATGGGCAAAAGTGTCCTTACTTGTTCCTGTAAACCCTTCCCCTTTTCCCCTGAAATTCCCTCCCCTCTCCCCTCTGGTCACTGTCAGACTATTCTCTATTTCAGTGTCTTTGGTTATATTTTGCTTGTTTGTTTTGTTGTTTAGGTTCCTATTAAAGGTGAGATCATTTTGACTTAAAGAAACAAACTTTTAATAGTTCCTGGCCAGGTAGTTCAATTGGCTAGAACATAGTCCCAATATGCCAAGGTTGCAGGTTTGATTCCTGGTCAGAGTACATCCAAAGAATCAACCAATGACTTCATTAATAATTGTAACAACAAATTGATATTTTACTCTCTCCCTCTTTCTCTCCCTTCTTCTTTCTCTAAAATCAATAAAAATAAATAGAAATATTTTGTTCAATAGCTCAAGGAGTGGACATGCAAGTTTGACTAATAAAGGTGTGATAAAAATCATAACTGGCTGAGTGGACTTTATCACAATCTATTTTATTGGTTAATTGGGAAGGAAAGAAGTGGAATTTTGAGGAACCAAAAATAATGAACATGGAACAAGTTTTACTTCTTAGAAAAAAATAGAAAAGAGAAATGTGAAAGAAGTAATGTTATACCTTGAGAATATTAACTCATATTCTCAAGAGAATGTTTAACTTATGAGTTATCTGATTCTCTTTTTTAAAAAGAATTTAGTTCATAAATTGATGGAAAAGATAGAAACAGAGGCATGGATACAGAAAACAATCTAACAGCTATCAGAGGGGAGTGGGGAGTGGGAACTGAAAGAACGATGTGAAGGGATTAACCAAAGAACATATATGCATAACCCACAGGCACAGGCAAGAGTGTATGATGGCCAGAGGGAAGGGGGCTGAGATCTGGGTCAGGCAAAAGGTGGTCAAAGGAGAGGGAAAAGGAGGTTATTTGTAACAGTGTAATGAATAAAAATAAAGTTAAAAAAGAATTTAAATAGCTGCAATGGGAATACTTATGTATCTTGGCTGCTGAACAGGTTTTGAATATTGTTTCATGCACACCTATGAAAAAGGCAGTTTATTTGTTAGATAGAAATTGTTGTTTCCTCAAATATGGTTTTTGAAATAATCTGACAGATTCATGACTTCTGGTAGATTTTCTCCCATCAGTTAAGTGATTCATAAATCTACATGAAGCATATATCTTGGTTAATTTCCCTGCACGTGTTATGGTTTTCATAATGAAGTCACTCAGTTTATCTACCAAATTCAGAGTAATGTTCCAGTCTATTATAATTTAAGTTTCTCCAAAAAAAAATCTCATAGATATGTTAAAATAACTTAAACATGTTCTCTAAAATTAAAATAACTTGAAAATATGCCCAGAATTTTGAAAGATATGTTACATTCATGCTGAAATGAAATGTCTTCTAGTAAATGTAGGAGAAATTCAACAATAGAAATCATCCTGCTTGTTTTCCTGTGTTTGAGGAATTATATCCTTTCCATTATACATATCAGACAGTCTGTTTGATATTAACACAAGCTACTTGTATAGGATAAGGAGGAAACATAGCCTTCACAGAAACAAATATTTCTGACAAGTTCATCAAAATAAATATTTCCTTTTTCTTCTTCACCATTTGTAATTAAGTGTAAAGTAAGTTTGTCCATAAAGTTTGAAATAGCTCCTTTATTTATTTGTTAAAGGTGGAGCTTGGCATAAAGTAGGATACACTCCTAAGAATCATGAACCAAGTTCTGACTTGTCTACTTCCTCATACTGAAGTTAATGTTATGTTTCACTACAACAGTAATATTTATGTTAATATAAACAACAACTTGCTGTTCCCTGTTGACACAATTCTTATTCAAGCATTAAAGGATATCCTTAACCTTTATATTACTTGTATCAATTTTTTGTATAATAAAGAATGGTCCATTGGTACAGCTTAAATGAGACGTGGGAGGAATATGGCAGGAAATGTGGGGGGAAATTTAATTGTATTTGCTCAGTAACCTTCTAAAAATTAGGTGGAAATCCACATTCATAAAAAATAATATCAATGACATATGTTCACATAGAAAGTTCCATGTCACAGGTTTTGTCAAAGAAAGAAATGACCATGAAATAATTTTTAAATGAGTAATAAATTCATCAGTACTTATTTCTAATGATTTAAAGACATAATTTTATTGTGAAAAGAATTGTGTAGGGCTCTTTTTCTGCACATTAAACTATGTATATGAAAGTCTTAAAATATTGATTATCCAAGAATTCATTGTTCATCATTGGTTTCCACATATTTCCATTATTGTTGATCATATATTAACCTTATCATTTGTATGAATGTTTGAATTCCATCTGTATGCAGTTATAACAAGTGACAAAAACAGAATGACTATAATTTAAAAAAGGAAATAAGTGCTGAAAAAAAACATAGAGAAATTGGAAACTTTGTGCATTGCTGGTGAATCCTCAAAAAATCAAACACAACATTAGCATATAATTTAGTAATTCCACTTGTACATACTGACCTATGTTGTAGTCTTAACTCCCATTACCTCAAAAGGTGACCTTATTTTGGGAAAAGTTCTGTACCCAGATAACCAAGTTAAAATTAACTCATAAAGGTAATTCCTAGTGCAATAAAGCAAATACCCTTATAGGAAGGGGAAACTTGGATACAGATATATGCAAGGGAGAAGGAAATGTGAAGATGAAGACAGATTGGGATGATGTTTTTACAAGCTAACAAATGCCAGAGGTTGCTAGAAAACCACCAGAAGCTAGGATAGAGCCATGGAATAAATTCTTCCTCATAGCCATCAAAAATCATCAGCCCTGCCCCCTCTGATGATATCTTGATCTCTGACTTATTGCTTCCAAAATAGTAAGACAAAAGAAATATTGTTTAAGACAGCCAGTTCATAATCTTGTTATAGAAGCCCTAGAAAACTCATATAGCCCCAAGAATTAAAAACACGTTCAAACATTTGCACAGGAATGTTCATAGCAACACTATTTACCATAACCAAAAGATAGAAATAATCCAAATTTCCATAAACTAATGAAGTACTAAAGAAAATGGCATATATCTACACACTGGAATATTATTTAATCATAGAAAGAAATAATAAACTGATGCATGCTATGTCATGTGTAAATCTTTGAAGTATTATGTTAAGTGAAAGTAGCTAAACACAAAAGGCCACATATTATATGATTCCATTTGTACAAAGTATTCAGAATAGGCAACTCCATTAAAACTAAGCAAATTAGTCATCACCAAGGTTGGAAGAAGGGATGAATGAAGAATGATTGTTTAATAGGTGTCAGATTTTTTTAAGGGGGCAGAAATGATAAAAAATATTCTGTAATTAGACAGTGATGATGGTTGCACAACATGGTAAAGGTACTAAAAGCCCCTTGAATTGTACATTTTGAAATGGTGACTCTTACATTTTGCAAATTTCACCCCAATAAAAAAAATGATGGCTACATTCCAGACACAAGAATGTGAAGTTCATTGTTTTGCTAAGAGATAGGAAAAAACATACATATTGCAATGTGAAAACGAAGTTTTTAGCACTGCAATTTAAGGAGACAATCATCTTTTTACTAGTAAACTGAGACAATTTTATATAAAATTGTATTAAAACTTTTATATAAAATTTTATATAAAAATCATTGAATAAAAATATTGAATCCCTTAGTATCATTTTACCATCATTTTTTATCTTAAGAGCAATTTCAAAAGAGAAATATGAAAAATTATGTTTACAGTTTTCTCATTTCTGTTGACTAAGTTAGTACCATTTATGTTTTCTATGAGATGACCTTGGTTTTCTATGTAATATTTATGCTAGACAATTTACAGCTCAGATGAGTCGTAAGAAAGTGAAATATCATAACAGGATTTTCTTATACCTAATTACTTGACCTTTTAGCCACACTTGCCTGAAAATTACTCTATTCAAATTCCAAGTCTTGTCAGTGATGTAGAAATGTTATTGTCAGTATGGTTCTTGAGTTAGTTGACTTCTACAGTGTATTTAAATCTTGATTTAATTAATTTATCCTTTAAAACAGATATATGTTTATTAATTTTTTCACAAAGGTATTCCTTATTATTCACCTTAAGCTTGAACACTTTCAGTGAAGGGAAACTCATTAGCTCCTGAAAAAGAAAATCCATAGTATTTTTGATAGCTTGTGCTATTAGAAAGTCTTTTTCTTATTTAGCCACTTACTTTGTTTTCCTTTAAATTCTACTAATTTGTCTTAGGTTTTGTTGTACAGGGAAACACAGAATGAATATAATCTTTTTATACATAATTGTTTAATGTTTTGTTTTAATTTGGAAACATCCATCATATCTTCTTAAATTCAATTCTTTGAAGCAATATCTGTAAAATTCTATTAGTCACATAAACCAGATAGGCCACATGCAGGTTTCAATTCAAACACATAACTTATACTTATTCTGTTAAATTTTACCTTCTTAGATTTAGCACCTGTTAGATCTTAATTGTCATCCTGCAGTTCAACATGTTAGCTCTTCCTGCTTTTTTCATGTTTTCCACAAACTTGATCAGCAAGTTATTGTCCTTGTCCATGTTACTAAATAATATTTAAGAGGACGTGGTCAACAGTAAAAATGCTTAAAAATCTCTCCAGCTTCACAATTATCTTTAATTAGATCCCTCTATTTATGGGCATTCAATTACTTGTAACTGTATAGCATTTTGAATTTTTTCTCACTTTGCCACCATTTCCAAAATACCCTTATGAATCATCTGGTCTTAATCATAGTTTAAATACCAAAATACAATTATTTTCATAGAATCCTTATAGTTCAAGATACTAGTTACCCTTATGAATGAAAAGTAGATTAATTTGTGATGTGTTATTTTCTTAATAAATGTCAATGTGAGACTTCTCCTTCCCAAAAGTGTGTTCTGTTTTACCCTACCTCTGACAAAATGTGATAATACATGACAAATGTACCATAAGAAAGTAGTTTCTTAAATTCATCTTCCCTGGACTTATATCTGGAGCAATTTCAACAAATATATCTTGTACACTGATTTTCACTAGCTCCCACCCCTTCAAATTACTGGTTAATTACCATGGCTATTGACAATCACTGGGATTATGCTTTGTTTGCCTTGTTATGCTACCCCATTGAATACTCACTTCCTTGACTATGTCTTTGATCATCTTCTTAAGCTTGTTTTATCCTACAGCTGAACATCTGAACACTCTTCCTATATTCTCAGTTATAATCTAGGTTATTTTTCAAACAGGATTATATATTATATGTATAAATAATCGGGAGCTCAGGTGAGTTGAAGAGTAAGCTGAGATGTGAGGTGTCAGAATAGCTAAAGAAACATGCCAAAATGAAAGTAACAGTCAAGACTTAAACTGTTTACTATAATTATATAAGCAAGAGGCTAAAATCAGAGAAAATGCAGATTTCTTGCTTTCCATTTTTCTCGAAAGACCAACACCTTGGTAGAAGGTAATGTGCATCACTACAGACATGGGGGTCATCTTACTGTTGAGGGATCCTGTATTATTTTGAAAGAGCTGTTGTTTTGGACAAAATTGTGTCCACCCAACATATGTTGAAGCTTTAATTCCCAATACCTCAGAATGTTAACAGTATTTGGAGATAAAGACTCTAAAAAAATGATTAAGTTAAATTGAGGCCACTAGGATAGACCCTAATTCAGACTGGTATATTTATAAGAAGAAGTAAGCCACAAATACACACAGAGGAAAGAAAATATGGACACACAGGGAGGAGGACTTCCACTTAAGATGTTGGCATAGGTAAATATGGATCACCTCCAAGCACAACTACATCAAAATTACAACTAAATTATAGAACAACCATCACTCAGAACCATCATATTACAGTTGAATGGAAGTCTGACAACTACAGAATTGAAGAAATCACATACATCCAGACTGGTAGAAGGGGCAGAATGTGGAATGCAGAATGGGCTGCTGCAAAATCCACATGTAGTAGATACAAACTTGGAAGGAATATCTTCAGAGTGAGGAGTTTCAGCCCCATACCAGGTCCCTCAACCCAGGGTTCCAGTGCCAGGAAGATAAGTTCCCATAACTTCTGGTTACAAAAACTAGTGGGCATTGAGTTAGTGGAAGAAACTTCTGGAGTTCCAAGCACTTCCTCTTAAAGAGCCCACACATGAACTTACTCAGGTTCACTCCTCACTCCCTCTTAACTCCAGCACCAGAGTAGCAGCTTAAAAAGCAACAGTAGCATAAAGGGAGAAACTGAAGTGCCTGGCATCAAGATGGGAGCTGGGGCAAAGCTTTCTCCCAGTCAGAAAGGTGGACAGAGACTATTTTCCATTTTCTGAGCCCTCCTCACACAGAGAAACAAAACCAACAGGCGGGTGCCATATCTGAGGCTCCACCAACCTGTCTAACACTGTTTGCCCAGCCCTGGATATCTCCTCAGACTCTGTCCCACCAGCTGTTAATAGTGACTTTTCCATATGAATAGCTGTTCTTGTCTCATGTTTCACAACTTCCTAAATCCTATCAAACAAACAAAAGCCAGTCACAGTAAGCCACCTGCCCCTGTACCACTTGTTAAGTGGTCCTAGGCACAGCATTAGCATCAGCCAGCCTAGATTCACAACTTGGCTTCACCTGGGAATCTCCAATCCCAGTACCAGTAACAGCCATCTCTGATTGCATTAAAGCTCATGTAGGGTGACCTTGGAAAGAACACAGGTGGGGGATGACCTTTGCCTGTATCACATGGGACAGCCTAGAGTGTGCACACCCAGTGGACTGCTAAAGACCACATCAGAGCACTATCACCCTGCTCCTGCACAGCTGATCCTTCAGGGAGAGCGAAGATTGGTGGTTAATGGTCACAGCCAGTCCTTGCAGCTGACTGGCCTGGCTAAATCCTTCCCAATGACCTACCAATGGTAATCAAGGCTCATTTACAAGAGGAGGGTGTACTCAGCCCACACAGAGCACACACCTTGAGTACCAGGCTTGGATGATAGGGGAGGCTGTGCCACTGGATCTTACAAGAAACCTACCACATTATGCAATGCTACCAAGATAAGGAGTCATAGCATCTCTCTTTAATACATAGAAACAAACAAAGGGAAGCTGACAAAATGAAGATACAAAGGGACATGGCCCAAATGAAAGAACAGATCAAAATTCGAGAAAAAGAACTAAGCAAAATGGAGATAAGCAATCTATCAGCGGCAGAGTTCAAAACACTGGTTATAAGGATGCTCAAGGAACTTAGTGAGGGCCTCAACAGCATAAACAAGAGCCATTCAGAAAAAAAAGAGGATACACTAATTGAAATAATGAACAATTTACGTGGAAACAACAGTAGGGGGGATGAAGCTGAGAATCAAATCAAGGATTTGGAGTATAAAGAAGCAAAAATCAACCAATAAGAGCAACAAGAATAAAAATGATCTCACCTATAAGAGGAATCTAATGAACAAAATAGACTAACAAACAAAATAGAACCAAAGGCATGGAAACATAGAAGAGATTGATAGTGACCAGAAAGAAGAAAGGAGGGGGATATTGATGGAAAGAAGGGGAAGGCACTAGTTAAAGAAGATGTATAAATGACCCAAGGACAGACAGCAGTATGGGAGTTGACTGTAGGAGCATGGGGCGTGATGGGCAGAGGAGAACTAAGGGGGGGGGGATATTGGGACAACTGTAATAGAATAAAATAAAAATGCTAAAAAATAAAATTAAAATTAAAAATTTTTAAAAAGAATCCACAAAAATGAAGACAGTGTAAGGAGTCTCTGGGACAACTTCAAGCATTATAACATTCACATTACAAGAGTGCCAGCAGGAGAAGAGAAAGAGCAAGATGTTGGAAAATTATTTGAAAAAATAATGAAAGATTACTTCCCTAATTTGGTAAAGGAAATAGACAAGCAAGTCCAGGAAACTCTGAGAGTCCCAAACAAGTTGGAACCTAAGAGGAATACACCCCAGATTAAAGATAAGGAGAGAATCTTTAAAGCAGCAAGTGAAAAGGACACAGTTACCTGCAAGAGTTCCCATAAGACTATCAGCTTATGCCTCAAAAGAAATCTTGCAGGCAAGAAGGGACTGGAAAGAAGTGTTCAAACTCATGAAAGGCAAAGACCTACAACCAAGATTACTCTATCCAGCAAAGCTTTCATTTAGAATGGAAGGACAAATGAAGTGATTCCCAGATAAGATACACTTAAAGGACTTCATCATCAGCAAGCCCTTATTATATGAAATGGACTTATCTAAGAAAGAGAAGATCAAAACTAAGAACAGTAAAATGATAACAAACTGACAGCTATCAACAACTGAACCAAAAAACAAAAACAAAAACTAAGTAAACAACTAGCACAGGATCAGAACCACAGAAATGGAGATCACATGGAGGGTTATCAGCAGGAAGAAGGATGGGGAGAATGGATGAAATGTAACAGGGAATGAGAAGCATAATTGGCAGGCAAAAAATAGACAGTGGGAGGTTAAGAATAGTAAATAAAATGGAGAAGTCAAAGAACATATATTTATGGCCCATGGACATGAACTAAAGCAGGGATGCTGGAGGGAAGTCAGGTACAACCAGAAGGAGATAAAAGGGAAAAAATGAGACAACGGTAATAGCATAATCAATAAAATGTACTTAAAAAGATGTTACCATTTCTAACTAATCAAAGACCCTAAATTACAGTGAAAAAAAAAATCCTGTTATTCAAGCCCTATTGACAATTATTCAAAGGTGGGTAACCTTGATTCTATCTAGCACAGCAGAATCTTAGATTTCCAGAAGAGTTCGAAGCTTTATAGTTAATCTCTTACCCAATGAAATAATTGTTTTTCATATATCTTTAAGATGGTTATTCAATACTTTCTGCCACCACGTGACTTCTAACATTTGCCTTAAGCTGACACATGATTCAACATCAACCAAAGGAACTTCTCCAAACCTTATCTTAGCCCCCTCAGCTGCAGTGGACATTGTTGACCACTGCTCTTCATTCAAGTCTACGCCCTTGACTTCTCAAATATAGAAGAGTTAACAGGAGTGACTTGGTATCCTCCTGGGATATTCCTCTATATGCTGGTTTTGTGTAGGCTTAATAATCAAACCAGGGCTTTCTTAAATGTGTGCTCTCTGTAGGTAACTGTGGCCAATTCCCTGTTTTAACTGCCATAGCCAGGTGATTTCTCACAAGATTTCATCTCCAGTTAATATTTGTCAATGGGTTTAAGATCAGGGTCTATCCAATTCCTCAGCAGGCACAGGTATAATGATGTCCTGCAGGCACTCCACACAACCCCAATCACAAGTCCCTATGTTTATCTCCATTGTGAATATATGGGATATGCTCTGAATCCAGAAGTGAATGCATTTCACTAGTAAACTGCCATAGGTTCCAAAACAGTAAAAGTTACTTTAGCTGTACACAGATACACATTAGATTTTAGATTCCACATGCATCTAATTATTCTTTCTAATTCTAATGCACCCTTTTTGCAGGTGGTAAAATTGCTTCTCTATGGAGAAAAATCACTAAGCCCAGGATACGAGCTCAAGAATGATAATGCTCATGTCTTTACTTTGATTAAGGGGTTTAAAAATAACTGGTAACATTGACTTGTTTAAAAATAAATAAATAAATAAATAAATAAATAAATAAATAATAAAATATAATCTTAAAAAAGGCATGGGGAAAATACAGCCATCTATAAGCCAAAGAGAGGCCCTCAGAGGGCCCAAACCTACCAACATTTTCATCTTAGAATTCTAACTTCCACAATTGTGCTAAAATAAATTTCTATTGTTTAAGCCAGAAGTGTCAAACTCATTTTCACTGGGGGCCACATCACTGCCGCCAGGTAGAAACAAGGTGTCAGGCCAAATAAAACAAGGTGGAGAGCTGGATTCGGCCTGTGGGACATGTGTTTACTGCTTGTGGTTTAAGCCATTTGGTCTGTGACATTTTGTCTTGGCAGCCCTAGCAAATGGATATATAGAAGTCATAATGAAAGTAAGTTAGACTGGGTGTCTTAACAACAGGAATTTATTTTATCTCTAGTCTATAGGCCAGAAGTCTGAGGTCAAGATATTGGTGGGGATGGTTTCTTCTAAGGCCTCTCTCCTTTTCATGAGATGGTCATCTTCCTCTAGTATCTTCACATGGTCTTCCCTCTGAATTTCTGTGCCCAAATCTCTTCTCCTTATGATGTCAGTCTAATTGGATTAGGACACACCCAAGGGACTTCATTTTATCATAATTACCTTTTTAAAGGCTTTGTTTCTGATACAGTCACATTTTAAGATACTAGAGGTTAGAACTTAAACATATGAATTTGGGGTGGGCACAATTCAGCCTATAACAAAGATCCAAAAATCCAAACAAAATATTTTGGGGGTTGCCTTGACAGGGTGACTCAGTTGGTTAGAGTGTCTACCCATACACCAAAAGGTTATAGGTTTGATCCCTGATAAGGGCACATATATAGGTTGCAGGTTTTTATCCCTGGTCAGAAAATGTACAGGAGGCAACCAATCAATGTTTTTCCTTGTACATCAATGTCTGTATGTCTGTCTGCCTGTCTCTCTCTCTCTCTCTCTATTCCTCTCTCTAAAATCAATAAACATATCCTTCATCGAGGATTAAAAAAAAAGACTGAGGGCTTATCAATCCTTGTGCCATGGAGACCCAAAGGGGGGAGACTAGGAGAGACAAATATAGACTGGCTACTGAGTCAGAGTGTGGGAAAGTGTCTTCAAGGTTTTGTAATTCTTACACACCCTGTGTAAGGAGGTCTTAGCAGGAGTACCTAAAGAAGAGCTTGGTCTAGGAGACAGGAATTAATGTACTGGGTTAGGAATGAAAATATGTGAAGGGCATAACCAACCAGAAAGGCCTGAGTTATTGGCTGCAACTCACTTCAGAGGCTGTATTGTGTTGACTATGCACCAATTCTGGTGTGGCAAGGCAGCTTTCTCCCCATAAGGTTTGCCATTTAAAGCCTTTGAAATAGTCTATGATTGGATTTGAAAAATCGTAAGTCTTTAACCAGGAGCTGGACTCCTCAATGCATTTTCACTGTGAAGATCTGTTAGATATTGATGCCAGTTCAGATTAGACCTGACTCCTTGAGGGTTCTGTTAGAATGTGCTTTATTTTTGTTGGAGATCAGTCCTACAGAGTGAATCAACCCACTTTCCTATCTCCTTGCTGGCTTGTTACAGGCATCTCAGCATGTCTGGATGCTGTTTTTTTGTAGCATAATTGACCTATAATACAAATCGTTTATTATACTAAATAATTTAAAAATCTACATGCCCTGGCTGGGTTGCCCAGTTGATTAGAGCATCATCCCTGGGCACCAAAAGGTTGTAGATTCAATACCTAGGGGGGGGCTCATATATGAGTCGCAGGTTCAATCTTCGGTTGGAGCAAATGTGGGAGGCAATCGATCAATGTTTCTCTCACATTGATGTTTCCCTTTCTTCCTTCCTGTCACACTAAAATACATTAAAAATATATTCTTAGGTGAGGATTTAAAAAAAAGGAAAAGAAAAAAGGTAAGAGCATTGAATTCACAGATTAGCTAAATTATGTGTATATATATATGTGTGTGTGTGTGTGTGTGTGTGTGTGTGTATACACACACATATATACTGATGTATTTTTATAGTTAACATAAAACTCACTGACCCATTATAAGATGCATTTTATTTCAACTTTAAAAAAAGTATTGCATTTGATTACTTAAATTTGTTGTCATTTTTCCCGTTATCATGATACCTAAAGATTGTAAATAGTGCTTTAGCAATACCATCTAGGAACTATTTGGTCAACTGAGATCCTGAATTTATATTAAGTAATTATATAATCTCTTATAATTAATGCAAAATATGTTAGAATTTAGTTTCTTCTTGCCAGGGTTTGTTTGTGTTGTTTAGCCTGATGATAAATCTTTTAAATATAGATGCCTATTATATTAAGATTGATCAGTTCTCTATTATTTCTGTCATTCATTTTCAATGACCTCATTCACTCTAAACAAAATCTCTAACTTGTTCTTTTACATTTTCTAAATATAAATATGGAAGAGCTTTGTTTTCTAGGATACTTTTTCAGAGTCATATTTTATTTTGAGAATCATATCAATATTATTGCTTTGTGTTTTGTATTTAATTTTTGTTTACTTGGTATTGACATCTGAACTCCTAAATAATTGAAGAAATATCATGGTTTTGTCTTTTTTTGCTATTTATTTTTTCACTGATATTTAAGTATTTTTGAGAGAGTTTTGATACAGCACAACTAAATTTGACTATTTCCAGTAAACTCAAGAAACATCAGCAGTAATTATTTTGTGGGACCCTGTTTCATCTTTTTAAACTAGGGTACAATTGGAATTTTATAGCCAGAAGTTTAATTGTAGTTTTTCACACTGTCCTTAAAGAATCACCCAGGGCTTTTGTGGTATTAATGTTAATACCACCTGAACTCAAAAGAGTGAGAAACAGTCTAGCTATTTGACAAACTTCTCAAGTACTCCATCACATCCCCAAAATACATTAAGATTTTATTTTTATTTATTTTTAGAGAGGGAGGGGAGGGAGATACAGAGAGAGAGAGAGACATCAATGTGTGGTTGCTGGGGGTCATGGCCTGCAACCCAGGCATGTACCCTGGCTGGGAATCGAACCTGCGACACTTTGGTTCACAGCCCGCACTCAATCCACTGAGCTACACCAGCTAGGGGTATAGATTTCTTTTAAACTTGTGAAGATACATGGTGCCTCCTTACAGTTCTGTACAAAATGGGATATGTATTTTGAGTCTTTTTCCATACAAAAGTGTGAGGAATTTTCCCAATCAGTCTTCACAATAAATTACATAAATCGACAAGGAAGAAGGAAGTAGTACTGAATTATTCAAAAATTAAATGTGTGATATTATGCTATGATATTAAAAATAATTATAAGATAAGAATTGGGGTTGTGAATTGCTTTTGGTCTTTAAATGCCAAACATTGCTTGGTATAATTTTACTGAATTATTTAATAAATCTACTGGACAAAAATTTAAATAGTATGCAAAGACTATATTTGATCAAATGTTATACCAAGACTGTGGGGTGGTGATATAAACAATAGAAATTACATGTCTATGGTTTATTTTGACAGAAAATTTACTAATAGACCTCTGCAAATTCTCAGAGTTATTCTGGGAGTCATTCCAATTTATGAAGACTTTTTCTGCAGAACTTCAGCACTTTATTAATTCCAAAACTGATGTTTAAGCTTGTTGGCTCATTGGTTGTTGACTAAAATGAGACATATGCATAAACACACTTGGATTCATGTGGTATTAAATTATGGCACTAGAAGAAACCTTAAGATGCTTTTTTGTACTATTTGCTTCTAGATATCAAATGAAAAGAAAAAAGAATAATTTTTAGAAATAGAGCTCTAAGAGAAGCAAGATGTAAAATGCTCCCAACAATTTGTGTGAAGGCATCCTGCACCAACAAACAATTTTTGAATGCCAGCAGTGTGTCTGAGAATTTAACTCAATTTAGGCACTATTTATTCAGAGATAGAATCAGATTCTACAGGTTAAAGGTTTGTCCATTGTGGATTCAAACATTAGGTTTGGCCACTGTTCTGGTCAAGATTGCTGGCAGCAGTACTATTTTGGCAAATGCTGCCCCTTCAGTCCACTCCCACTCATGTAGTTTAGAGCTACACAGGTACAAAACTATTGGGCTATCCAGACTGCTAGATAACACAGTACCATTCCCTGTCAGCCCCAACTTTGCCAGACAGTGTGAAGGCACATTCCACCCCATAAGGCCCTTAGGAATTCTGACATGAAGATTTAAAGGTATAGTTAGATTTTTTTTGCTTACGAACCATCCTTGTTTCTGGCACCCACAGTTGCATCACTGGTCCTGGGGCCACTGTATCAGGTAGGAAAAAAAGTTGTTTTGATGTGGGGAAGAATTATAGAGTCCCACCAACATCTTCTCCCAGCCCCTCTTCCCCAAATCCTCCAGAAAAGTGAAGAAATCTATGCAGTTGGAACCTCCCTCAGTTCCCCTCCTAATAAGTGTGAGCACACACTCTTGAAGGTGTGCAAGCCAGCCCCTCATTCCTTTATCTCTCTTCCTGCTGTTTTAGACAACAATTGTTTTAACTGCCCATTTTAAATTTATATTGAAACATTGTAAGGATGATATGAAATTGAAGGAGACAAAAATAAATGGGAAAGAGTTCATGCTTATGGATTTAGAAGAATCAATAATGTTAAAGTGTACATTTTACCTAAAGAAATGTACAGATTCAATGCAATCCATATCAAAATTCCAACATTTTTCACAGAGCTAGAACAAATAATTCTAAAATTTGTATGAAAACAGAAAAGACCCTTAACAGTCAAAGAAATCTTGAGAAAGAACAGCAACACTGGAGGTATCATGTTCTTGGATTTCAAACCATACTATAAAGCTATAGTAAGCAAAACATTATGTCATTGCCATGAAAACAAACATGTAGATCAAGGGAACAGAATAGAGCCCAGAAATAAGCCTCCACACATAGGGTCAATTACTTTATGACAAAAGAGTCAAGATTATACAATGGGGAAAGGATAGCCTCTTCAACATATGGTAATAAGACAACTGAACAGCCACATACAAATCAATGAAACTAAAACACTTATACCATACAAAAATTAATTGAAAATGGATAAATATTTAAATGTAAGACCTGAAACCATAAAACTCACTGAAGAAAAAAGGAGGAAAGCTCCTTGACATTGGTCTTGGTGTTAAATTATTTCGAATGACTCCAAAATTAAAGTCAACAAAAGAAAAAAATAAGTAAATGGGGCTATATCAAACTAAAAATCTTTTGCACAGCAAAGGAAACCATCAACAAAATGAAAAGGCAACATAGTGAGTAGAAGAAAATATCTATTCAAATATATAAAGAATTCATACAACTAAACAGTAAAAAAAGCAATAAATATAAAAATGAACAGAGGACCTAAATAGATATTTTCCAAAGACGACATATACATGGCAACAGACACATAAGAGAATGTTCAGCATTACTAATTGCAGGGAAATGCAAAAAAAAAAAAAAAACCAACACAGTGAGATATCAGTTCATACACGTTAGCATGGATATCATCAAAAAGATAAAAAAATAATAAATATTAGAAAGGATGTGGAGAAAAGGGAACCCTTGTATACTTTTGACTGGAATATAAATTGGTGCTGTAACTATGGAGAACAGTATGGAAGTTCTTTAAAAAGTTAAAAATAGAGGTACTAAATCTTGAGCTATTCTACTTCTGGGTATTTATCCAAAGAAAATGAAAACACTAATGCACATAGATATGTGTATCATTATGCTCCTTGCAGCATTATTTGCAATAGCTAGGCTATGGAAACAAACTAAGTGTCTGTGGATAGATAAATGGTTAATTTATGTTGATTTAATTATAATTCATATGAGCCCCAAAATTATAAGTAGCCAGAGTTACTTAACACTATTGACTTATTCTATAACCATGTGTTTTAAGTAGCAATCTCATGGGAAAATTACTCTTTCCACCTGGAGATTTGATGGAGTGGTACAACAGGTTTCCTTTCTTCTACAATGACCTGCCAGCCTAGACAAGACTAGTGCAACAAAATGTGTGAATTTATTTACAATTCTTTAGTGTACTTATAGGAAAATTTAATATCAAAATTAACATAGGCTAGGGAGAAAAATCAAAGTACCAGCTAAATTGAACTACCCCTTAAGTTCATAATGGAAAGCACATAATAATTGAGGATTTCTCAAAGAGAACTTTTACCATAAATACTTTCTCTACTCCAGCAGTGGCCCTTCTGCCTTCAATTCTATACTCATGTATTATTCAAAGTATCCTTTTCTTCAAGTAGTTCAGTCAGGAACACTATACCCATCCTTAAGAAAATTCTGCCCCATTCCAGAGGTTAAAAAAAAATATTTTTTCTCTGTATGCTATGAAGTCCTACAGGTTGAAAAATGTCTAGTTTGCTGTTTACTGTAACAAAATACCACAGATTGTTTGGCTTATAAACAAAAGAAATGTATTGCTCACAGTTCTGGAGGCTGGGAGTCTACGATCAAGGAGCCAGCATGATTGGGTGAGGTCCATATTCCAGGTCACAGACTTCTGTTTATATACTCACGTGGTGTAAAGAACTGGAGAGTTCAGAAGGTTCTCTTTTATAAAGCCCTAAACTTATTCATGAAGACTCTGCCCTATGGCTTAAGCACCTCCAAAAGGCCTCAGCTCCTAATACTATCACATTGGGTAATAGAATTTCAGTATATGAATTTGCGGTTCTAGGGGACACATTCAAACCATAGCAAATAGTAAGCCCAGACACCTCAGATGAGTTGAGCTGTATGGGCGTTATTATTCCTTCTTTCTAAGATTCTTCAGTTATGATTTTATTTTCAATATCCCAAGTAATGGAAATTCTTAGCCTGGTAGTTTTTTATTACTTGGTCTATTAATGTGCAAACTCCTGAAAGGAAAACATTACTTTTTTAACCACACATAGCACCATCTAAATCCATGCTGGAGAAAAAATATCTTGTAAGTGAAAATTTGGTTCTGTCTTGAAGTAAATATGTGTTCTTTTAAAGCTAAGAAATATCTTATTTGCCTGAAGTACTCAGAACAGTGTCATATAAGCCTCTCCATTACCTCAAGGAATATTACTAGCTTCAATTCAATGTTTTATTTTTTCTTGTAAAACTGAAGAGTGGCAGGTAGTGTTCTTGCAATTCTTGTTACCACACATCATGCCTAAGAATCATAAAATAAATGGGTTATCCTTAATTTTATAGATAGAACTCACATTATTAAGTTCTTAGATTAATTTTAAGGATTGTTCTAAGAACTGTTGAGGCTAGAAAGTTACTAAAGGGATTATGAAATTCTAAAATCTCTTTTAGATGTAAATAAGCTGAGTTTGATGAAGTGACTTTTCCAGCTGTCTCAGCCAGGAAATGTGTTTACAGCCCACGAGCACATGCTAAATTAGAAGTCCTGAATTTATTACCAGGAACACATGTTAGCCAAATTGTATTCTAACCTTTGTTAGCCAACCATAGGTGTGTGCTTAAACAAACAGTTTTAAATGAATGGTCTTATAGCACTATCATGAATAAGCTGATATTTAATATTTTTTAAACACACATTTTTCATGTTTCATGTACATATAAATATAAAAATATTATGTAACTTTCAAGATGGACTTAAGTAAATTAAAGATATGCTGATAGGCAATCATTTTGAAAATCTTCTGCAAAATGGGGAAATAATTAGAACATCTGGATTTATTTTTATTCTCTAGAATTTCAGATTTCCAGAAGGAAATGCAAATTTATTCCTTCCATTTCATGTGGTTTAAAATTAGCCTATAAAAATGTATGTTTTAACTGTAGCCTATCAGGAAACCAAAACTGATATCAAATCCAAGATATAGGATTATAATATTTTAAGTGCTCAATACCCATGATGACTGTGGTGAACCTAAAAAATTTCAGAAAACATATAGAGTGTTTTTGTTTGAAAACTGACATCAGAGACTTGATTAATGATACAGATAAATAGAGAACAAAAATAAAGTAAAAGACATTCTATTTTCTAGAAAAATGAGAACCATATGGTTGTATGTTAGGAAAGTAACTAGTTTGCTAAAGAATACTAACACTTCTTTGGTATGCAGCCTAATTAATGGAGTTTATATACAGAAAGTCATAATAAATTTCATTATTGAAGAGCAATAATTCAATGTGGTAATTTGCTTAGTACTTTGGTTATGGTGATACATTGTTCTAAATTATAAGCCAGATTCAACTGATTATAAAAAAGGAAAGTAACACTTTTTTCTTTTTTCTTCCTTCTTTTTTCCTTTTTATTGAATTTATTGGTGTAACACTAGTTAACAAAATTATACAGGTTTCAGGTGCAATTCTACAACATATCATTTATACACTATGTCGTGTGTTCACCACCCCAAGTCAAGACTCTATGCATCATTGCTTATCCCTCCTGTAACCTCCTCTACCTCCCCTGCCCACCCCCCACTGCCATGGTAATCTCCACACCGTTTTCCATGTCTGTAAGTTTTTTTCTCTTTTATTCTTTTTTTTCCTAAATCTCATCACCCCTCCCACCCAGATCCTTCCCCCACAGCCGTCAGCCAGCTGTCTATGAGTCTGTTACTATTTTGCTTGTTAGTTCAGTTTGTTCATTAGATTCCACATATGAGTGGCATCATATGGTACTTGTCTTTCTCTGACTGGCTTATTTCACTTAGAATAATGTTTTCTAGGTCAATCCATACTGTCACAAAGGGGGAGATCCTTTTTTTATTGTTGTTCAAATGCAGTTGTCTCCATTTTTCTGCCACCACATTCCCCTACTCTACCAACACCCATCTCCCACCTTCGACCCTTCTCCCCTTTGGTTTTGTCATTATACATGTTCCTTGATGATCATTTCCCTTCTTTCGCCCCCTTATTCACCCCCTCCCCTCAAGTTACTGTCAGTTTTTCTTAATCTCAATGTCTCTGGTTATATTTTGCTTGCTTGTTTGTTTTGTTGATTAGGTTCCACTTATAGGTGAGATCATATGGTATTTGTCTTTCACCACCTGGTTTACTTCACTTAGCGTAATGCTCTCCAGATCCATCCATGCTGTCCCAAGTGGTGGGAGCTCCTTCTTTCTTCTGTAACTTAGTATTCCATTGTGTAAATGTACCACATTTTTTCTGATCCACTCATTTACTGATGGGCACTTAGGTTGCTTCCAGCACTTGGCTATTGTAAAGTATGCTGCTATGAACATTGGGGTGCATAAATTCTTTTAAATTAGTGTTTCAGAATTCTTATGGTATGGTACCAGTAGTGGAATGGCTGGGTCAAAAGGCAGTTCCACTTTTAGTTTTCTCAGGAAATTCCATACCGTTTTCCACCATGGTTGCACCAGTCTGCATTCCCACCACCAGTGAATTAGTGTTTCATTTTCTCCACAACCTCACCAGCACTCTCTGTTTGTTGATTTGTTTATGGTGGCCATTCTGACCAGTGTGAGGTGGAATCTCATTATGGTTTTAATGTGCATCCCTCTGTTGACTAGTGATACTGAGCATCCTTTCATGTCTCTGGGCCCTCAGTATGTCCTCCTTGGAGAAGTGTCTGTTCAGGTCCTTTGGCCACTTTTTTTAAATAAATTTTTTTAAAGATTTCATTTATTTATTTTTAGAGAGGGAAGGGAAGGAGATAGAGATAGAGAGAGAAACATCAATGTGCGGTTGCTGGGGGTTATGGCCTGCAACCCAGGCATGTACCCTGGCTGGGAATCGAACCTGCAACACTATTTGGCCACTTTTTAATTGGGTTGTTTGTCTTCCTGGAGTGGAGTTGTGTGATTTGTTTATATATTTTGGAGATCAAACCCTTGTCCAAGGTATCATTGGCAAATATAGTTGTCCATATAGTTGGTTCCCTTTTCATTTTGCTGATGCTTTTTTTTAGCTGTGCAGAAGCTTTTTATTTTGATGAGGTCCCATTTGTTTATTCTTTCCTTTATGTCCCTTGCTCTAGGGGACATGTCAGTGAAAATATTGCTATGTGGAATCTGAGATTTTCCTGCCTATATTCTCCCCTTGAACTTTTTTTGTTTTGCAACTTATATTTAAGTTTTTTATGCATCTTGAGTTTATTTTTGTATATGGTGTAAATTGGTGGTCAAGTTTCAATTTTTTACATGTACTTGTCCAGATCTCCCAACACCATTTATTGAAGAAGCTATTTTCACTCCATTCTTGCTCCTTCCCCTTTTCTCAAAAATTAACTCACCCTAGACCCCTGGTTTATTTCTGGGCTCTCTATTCTGTTCCATTGATCTACATGTCTGTTATTATGCCAGTACCAGACTTTTTTTATTACAGTGGCCTTGTAATGTAGTTTGATGTGAAGTATTGTGATCCCCCCTACTTTATTCTTTCTAAAAACTTCCATGGCTATTTGCAGTCATTTATGGTTCCATATAAATTTTTGAAATGTTTGTTCTGTAGAAAGTAACACATTTTTAAGGTATAGAACATATTATCACAACTTTTTAAATGAATATTAAAACAGACATGGCAAAAAGGAAAAAGGACTGATGGACATGGACAACAGTGTGTTGATTGCTGTGTGGAGGGTTGATTTAAAGGGACTAAGTGGTAATGGGAAAATACAATAAAGATTAAATTAAAAAAATAAATTAAAAAGTGAGGCCATAAGGGTGAGGCTTTATTATGATTGACCTTAATATCATGATTGGTCTTACTAGTTCTAGAGACTAAAACTATCTTTTTCTGCTAGGTGAGGACACATAAGAAAGTGATTGTGTGCAGGTCACCAAACCTCGCTGGACTTTGATATTAGACTTTCTAGTATCTGGAATTTTGATAAAATAAATGTCTGTTGTTTTTTTTAAAAAATAAAATTTAAATTAAAAAAAGCATAAAAGTATTCATGAATTTCTGAGAAGATTAAATTCATGCAAAGGCAGTACCTAGAAAAAATGACTTTAGTATATTTATGAGCAGATCCTTGGCTACAATCAAGTCTCTCTCTTTCTTCTTTCTCCTTCTTTATTTCTCTTTCTTTGAAAATTCACTAGACCAAGCTGAAATTTTAAAGGAATACACACACACACACACACACACACACACACACATTTATGACAATGATTTGTTATTCTTAATTATTTTTTAAAATTACAGTTTACATCCTGGCTGGTGTAGCTCTGTGGATTGAGTGAAGGCCTGTGAATCAGAGGGTCTCCAGTTCAATTTTCAGCGTAGGATACATGCCTGGGTTGCAGGCCAGGTCCCCAGTAGGGGGCACATGAAAGGTAATTACACATTGATGTTTCTCTCCCTCTTTTTCTTCTTCCTTTTCCTTCTCTCTACAAATAAATGCATAAAAATCTTAAAAATTATATTTTGCATTTAATATTATTTTATATTTGTTTTTGGTGTACAGCATAATGGTTAGACAATCATATACTTTACAAATTGTTGTAAAACACATTGTAAGGGAAATATAAATATATATTTTAAAGTTGAAATTACTAGAAAAGTTTAGTGTTTTCATACAGTGTATCTAAACTGAAAGTAATATTACAAATCCATAAAAGAAAAAAAATATGTGCCATATGTAAACAAAGTTGGAAGAAAATTTGGAAGACATGATAGAACTAGGACAGCCAAGATAAAGTAAAGGATTGGTCGATTAAAGTTACTTTCTGAATGTTAAATTATGTATTAGAAATGATTCCATATATATTTTTCTAACATGGTAATGTAGTCTAAAAAGATAACATGATTTGATTTTCATGTAGGATGTATAAAGCAGAAGGAGCATTGCTGCTATAATAAAAAATGAAAAAGTTGTCAGATAATCTAAAATATTATTTATTTTCTTTAACCCATTAAAGATTTGATATCACAGGGCAAGCAGGGAAAATGGTAGAAAGCAGTCTGAATTCCAAGGAGAAACAAAGCTTTCCAAAAGAGATCTGGAACACAGAAACTCTATCCCCTGGGGCAGAGCAGTCCTCCTCAGGGGCTGGAGAATGGAGGCTGGAGATTGAAGAGAGGGCTTACTACAAATTAGCAGAGAACATTTTGTGATGATGGAAATGTTCTCTTGACTGTGGTAATGGTTACATTATTATATGTTTGTCAAAATTCATAAAACTATACATCTAAAACAGTGATCTTTAGTATATGTAAATTATACTTCAATAACCTGGCTTTGAAAAAATATAATAGAAAAATTACTATTATAATGTTAGTAATAAAGGGTTGTTATCACAAAACTTTGGAGAGATTTGAGAACATACTTCACATATAGGTATAATGAATTCATTCTCAGAAGTCATTCATTTTGTTTTATATATGTAAAGAGATTGGAATGTACATTCTTGATTGGACATTTAGTTCAACAGATGTTTGTTGAGCAACTTGTGTTTACATTGCTTTTACTACTTATTAAATGCTTTTAGTTCTCAATTTGTTGTAAATACACACCTGGGATATGTTTACAACAGGGTATAGTGTATTATGTCCAGCTCTTAATTTAGAAATGTGAGTAAGTGAACACATGGAGAGGCATTTAACACTTTTGAAAGACTTTAAAAATAGTTCCTCCAGAAACAAGAGGCACAGCAAGCCATGCAGGACCACACATGCTGATTGCATGGAGTCAGCAAGCAGACAGACAGAGGAACTAGGACTCTGACTTTATGATTATAGTGGCAGGAAGTTAATAGGTAAAGATGATCCTTATTGGGTAATATGGGAAAATATGCAGGTCCGGTCACTGGTTGTGGAATTGTATATAATATGCCTTTCTTGCTCTGTGATGTGAAAGGTACCTTGCAGTGAAGATGCAAACAGCTTTGGTCATTTATCTGGCTGTGACGTAACAGACTTATGGAGAGATTGGGAATAGTAGATGTCAATAGATAATATACAATCTGGAAACATGGTTAATATAGAGAGATATTATTTCTACCTTATAGATAAGGAAACTGTGGCTTAGAGAAGTCAGTTGCTTAAAAGCAGACACAAAACACAGCAGAATCAGTTTTCAAATTCATGTCTTCTGCAACATATTCAATGATTTTCAAGTTACCCTTCCCAGATGCACATATCCAAACCTGCATTGTTTATATGTAATAAAAACAAACATCTTGACAAAATCCATCCAAATATGCATGCAGATATATATTGTTTCATTTTGCTTTGCTTTGATTTATTGAACTTCATAGATGTTGCCTCTTTTTACAATTTGAAGGCAAGAAACTCCACCAGCAAAATGATTATAACCTGCTTTATTGAGGTGGCCTGGAACCAGACCCACAATATTTCTGAAGTGTGCATATATATATCAGTGCTGTTTGAGATCCTGGAAATAAAACAATGAAGCAAAATCTTTCTTCCCACTCATGGAATAAATAAACAATAAAGATCTCAGTTGCATGAACATGTAATCTTCATGTTTCCAAGACTGTTTTCTCCAACCAGTGTAAGAATTTCAGATCAAAACACAATCACTCATTATTTAATATTCATCAATTTCTGAATCATGTAGGTTTCTTCTTCTTTTCCAAAAGAAGAGGAAATAAGCAAATACCTTTTACATTATTTATAACAATCACAATGGCTAATCTTTGTGTATCACTTACTATGTGCCAACAAGTACACTTCTGAAAAATTTAGATATATTGCCTCCTTTAATCCTTAAAACAATTCAATGAATTATGTACTATTATTATATGCTTTTTACAGAGATGAACCAAGATGCATAAAATATTATTTATATAGACATAAGATTGTGATTTGAACCCAGAAGGTCTGCATCAATCCTTATTCTTAACTACTAGGTTAAAAGGTGTTAATAATAACCTCAGACAATATCAACTTGGGATCATTGAGAATTAACATGATAGAACTTGAAGTAGTATTCCAAGGCAAATTAAATCTAGTGTTCTTTTCAGAGAAGCTGAAGACATTAAGCCCCACAGAGTCTCTCAATGGTATGATGGATTGAGCACTAAAAAATAGTCTTCAATATTTGAAAGGTAACATGCCTTGTTGGAAGAAAACAGGTCCTTGGGTAATATAAATTATATTTATATATTAGATCTATAGTTTTGTAAGCTACTCTACCTCTTCAAGCTTTAGTTTCCTCATCTCTAAAAGGAGTTATTCATGTTCAGGGTTTGTTTAAAGATTAAGTATATATTACATATTAAAGTAGTATAGTATTTAAAACATATCAATTAATATAAATTTATTTCATTGTTTTTAAATGATCTATTAAATACTCATCTTTAAAGTATCACTATGTTCTTACCACACCAAGATACAATGCTTTTCATTGAATGATAAAATAATAAAATAGTGTTAGTGGCTTTTCTTTTAACAGTATTATTGACTTTTCTTGAAACTGAGACTCTGGTCTCAGTTAAGTAAAAAGTGTGTTTTGTTAAATCTCCCTCCATACTTCTCAGAAAACTGTATTAGCTAGCTCACTCTGGTTGCCATAACAAAATACCATAGCCCGGTGGTTAAAACAACAGAAATGTATTTCTCACAGTTGTGGAGGCTGGGGAAATCCAAGATCAAGTTGTCAGCTCATTTGGTTCTTGGTGAGAACACTCTTCCTGGCTTCTTCCTGGTTTCCAGATGGCTGTATTTTTGCTATATTCTCACATGCTTTTTCCTCAGTGTGTACACAAGGAGTGGGAGAAGAGGGAAAAGGGGAGAAGAGGGGGTGAGAAACAGAGATAGAAAGACAGAGAGCTCTTTGATGATTCTTCTCATAAGGACATTAATCTTATCATAAGTGCTCTACCCTCCTGACCTCATCTAACCCTAGTTACCTCCTTAAATGCCCATCTTCAAATACCAAAACATTGTGAGTTAGGGGTCAATGTATGAATTTTGGGGGGACACAAACATTTAATTCATAACAAAATCTAAAAGCCAAATCACTTCATTATTCTTTCTCTTATTGATATGGTCAAAACATAGCTCTAGATATAAATGTTTCAAGTGATGAACTATGGCAGCACATTTAGAAGTTTGAGAGGAAAGCTTGAATTACCTTAAATTAAAAATGATTTATCTGTGGATTTTACTTTTTATGTTGATTTTTCCCTCCAAATTATTTCATTCCAATTTATGATCACTTTGATAATTAGGATGGTTCTTTATTAGAATACTACTTGGTTCTGAGCAATTATGCTTATATGGATGTTGGAGCTCAAAATATAATATTATACACTTAAAAATCTATATTAAAATCATGTGTCTTTAACAAAAATTGTAAGATTTTATTTGAACCAAACTGATGATAACTGCTGGAAGCAAGATGTAAAATTTTCCCAACAATATACGTCTTAATTATTTGTTTTCCAGAAGATAAAATACATCTACATTTATTTTGGGAACTGGACGCATATATTAAGGATCAACAAACCTGCAGTTTTTGCCCATAAATAAACTCCATTTTCCCATATATTTAATTTGTTAGAAGCTTTACTTTTTGTGTCATCTTTGTTTGATTTTTTCTCACTCTTGGAAATTAATATGTGATTTTTATTTTATTTCCCTAAAGGCTAATTTATGTATGTTAAATACTGACATGAATATTGACAACTGACCATGGCAACAGTAGCCATCAGTCAAAATAATAAACCAAACTTGAGAATCAGATTTCAACAGAAGTACAATTTTAAACTTTGTGGATTTTTTGATAGCTCTTACAACAAATTGAAATAGAAAACCATTAGCTAATATAGTTTTGAAAACTTATTTCCATAAAATATGCAATTTTCTCTTAACTCACTTTTTAAAATCTAAGAAATATTTCATGTAGACCATGCATGTATTAGGATTGCTTGACTTGAAAAGTAATTAACTTGGTGCTTATAAATAGGTGCAGTTATTTATATAAGTTGAACTTCCTCTTTCATTGTGTTATGAAGGAAGCCAGTGTGCCACCCCAAACCATCAGAAGAGCAAAGCTAAGGATAGCTGGCCTGTGACCTGTGTCAGAGCCAGTTTTGCTATAGCATTAACAATTATCTTTTGGAAGCCAGTGGTCATAGATGCAGGTGTGATGGTTAGAAACAATCCATGGCAAAGTTTGATCAGTGAGTTAAAATGATTGGTAATATCACAGTGCCTCCTCTTTAGAAAAGAGCCTGGTCGATATTAAGATCAAAGCCACAGTTCATGTAAGAGAAGACCAAAGGGATCTACATTGAAAAGCTGCTGATGGGAGAAAGTTCCCAATGAATTTCAGAATATTTTGCCAGGGCACTGATTCATATCATTTGATCTTTACAAGCTTTAAAAAAGTCACTGAAGAAAATCAGATTCTCTGAATTTCAACTGTGGAATTTATTATTGCAAATTGAGAAGCATGGCCAGATTTTCTAGTTATATGCCTAAAAATAAACAAATAAAAATGGAACAGGGGAATATGATGAATGATTGATGAGTAAGGGAGGTCAGTCCATGTTTACCTGAATTCAGGACAGAAGTTTATCCCACATCATTAATGTATATTCTAGGATCACTGATGCATGGCTGAGAAAGAATATCACCCCTTTTTATACAAATGTCAGGAAAAATATAAACGTTGACAAAGTAAAAAAAATGCTCCCTGAACTTTGATTATTTGGCTAACAGTTTCAGATTATAGGTGTGATAAATGAGAGGCTCTTAGAAAAAACATTTTTACTTGTTTGTTACCCATATGTTTTTGCTTCTTTTAATAAATATAGGCACATAAGATAGATCTATTCCAGTTTAAGTAAGCCACCTGGATCCACTGAGCAAAGATTTCCTTGCCTTTATTTCTTACTGGGCAAAGTAAACCAATGAGAATGAGCATAAAATCAGATATGATGGCTTTGTTTTCAAAGTACCCATGCCTATAACTTGAAAACAAGAAATTATAATATATACTTATATCTTTGTGCACATATGTATATTCACACATAATATATGTATTATTTTTTAAATTTATTTTATTTTTTAAGATTTTATTCATTTATTTATTTTTTTTAAATTTTTAAAATTTATTTTTAGAGAGGGAAGGGAGGGAGGGGGAGAGAGAGGGAGACAGAGAGAGAAAGAGAGAGAGAGAGAGAGAGGGAGAGGGAGGGAGAGAAACATCAATGTGCAGTTGCTGGGGGTTATGGCCTGCAACCCAGGCATGTGCCCTGGTGGGAATCGAACCTGGGACACTTTGGTTCCCAGTCCGTGCTCAATCCACTGAGCTACGCCAGCCAGGTTATTCATTTATTTTTAGAGAGGGAAGGGAGGGAGATAGAGAGAGAAACATCAATGTGCGGTTGCTGGGGGTCATGGCCTGCAACCCAGGCATGTGCCCTGACTGGGAATCGAACCTGCAACACTTTGGTTCGCAGCCTGAGCTCAATCCACTGAGCTACACCAGCCAGGGCTTAAATTTTATTTTAATTGTTGTTGCAGTACAATTTTCTATCCTTTACTCCGATCCTAACCCCCCCACCCAGCCCCCCCCCTCCTCCCTCTGATTTCCACCTGCCCCTAGGTTTTTATCCATGTGTCCTTTATTAAAATACATATATTTATCTTTAAAAAGTGGGAGAAAATAACTCTTATTTGTTCAGTTTGAATCATAAAGGACAGTAATACAAAGCTCCATTGAATTTCCAAAAGAAAATGTTAAAATACATAGTTTTTAACTATATGTAAGCAAGAGAAAAACTAATGAGGAAAGAGGCAAATGTACTGTTTTAATATTTTTCAAATCCTGAAAAGGTAAATATCAGTTCATTTAATTATATCCACTTATTCATTCATCAAATATTTATTAAGCACCTACATTATGCTCTGTACTTCTTAGGACATTGGTGATTCAACAATTATAAAAAAATGTAGAGACTGGTGCATCCACTGTGGAAAACAGCATGAAATTTTTCCTCAAAAAACTAAAGAAGGAACTGCCTTTTAATCCAGCAATCCCACTTCTGGGACTATAACCTAGGAATCACATCTCTCTAAATCAAAAGAACCTATGCATCCCAATGTTCATAGCAACATTATTCGCAATAACCAATTGCTGGAAACATGTTTAGTGCCCATTAGTAAATGAGTGGGGGAGGTGGGGATGGCTGGGGTGGGGGGAATGGTGGAGGGAAAATGAAGACAATTGTACTTGAACAACAATAAATTAAACGGTGGTACATTTACTCAATGGGATGCCACACAACAGAAAAAAGGAACTGTTATTCCTCACAACAGCATAGATGGAACTGAAGAGTATTATGCTAAATGAAATAAGCCAGGTGGTGAAAGACCAATACCATATGATCTCATCTATAAGTGGAACTTAATCAACAAAACAAACAAATGAGCAAAATAAAACCAGAGACATGGACATAAAGAACAAACTGGCAGTGACCAGAAGGATGGGGGGATGGAGATAAGGGGGCGGGGAGCAGGGGAAAGGGAAAGCAAAGGAACACGAATAGAAGACTGATGGGCACAGACAATGGGGGGGATTGACTGTGGGAGTGATGAGCAAACAGGGCAGGGGAGCACAATGGGGAAAAAAGCAGGACAACTGTAACTGAACAGCAATAAAAATAATAATTATAATAAATAAAAATTTAAAAGTTAATAAAAACAGACAAAACATTGTTCTTACATAGCTTATATATAGTGAGGAGAAATAATTAATGAATGCATTCATATATATATATATATATATATATATATATGATAATGATGAAGAAAAATAATGCAGGGAAAAGGTATCCTGTTTCAGAATGCCATCAGAAGGTATGGAAATCAGTAATGGTATTTTTGATAGGGTACACAAGGAAGTCCTTTCTGAAGTGACATTTGAGCAGCTAGTTGAATAAAATGAGACAGCAAATGCTGAATATATCTGAGAAAACAATATAGGAAGAGAATGCATAATGTACAGTGATTCTGAAGATCTTGCTTTGTATATGAAAGGGATTTCAAGGATGCTACTGGCTGGGGTCAAATAAATAACAGAAAGAATTGTAAAGGATTAGATTATAGAGATAGCTAGCAACCATAATATGTATTAGGATATGACAGAAAAAATATAAAATTTACATTTTTCTAAGTAAAATAGTAATTCATTGAGGCTTTTGTGTAAAATAGTAATACGATTTCTGTTTCATACAAATCACTTTGGGTGCTGTGTGGAAAATGGTATTTAGAGGGAATGACACTATTTTTTTTTTTTTTAGTTTTTAAAGTTTATTCTATTGATAATGCTATTACAGTTGTTACATTTTTTTCTCCCCTTTATTCCTCTCTGTCCTGCACCCCTCCCTCCAACATTCCCTGTGCTTAGTTCACATGCATGCGTCCTACATATAAGTTCTTTGGCTTCTTCATTTTCTTTACTATTCTTAACCTCCCCCAGTTCCATGCCTACCAATTATACTTCTTATTCCCTGTACCTTTTCCCCCATTCCCCTTCCTCCCCTCCTCACTGATAACTTTCCATATGATCTGCATTTCTGTGATTCTGTTCTTATTCTCCTTGTTTGCTCAGTATTTGTTTTTGTTTTTGTTTTAGGTTCATTTGTTGATAGTTGTGAATTTGTTGTCATTTGACTGTTCTTAGTTTTGATCTTCTTCCTTTTCTTAGATAAGTCCCTTTAACATTTCATATAATAAGGGCTAGGTGATAATGAACTCCTTTAACTTGACCTCATCTGGGAAACACTTTATCTGCCCTTCCATTCTAAATGATAGTTTTGCTGGATAGAGTGGTCTTGGATGTAGGTCCTTGCTTTTCATGACTTCGAATACTTCTTTCTGGCCCCTTCTGGCCTCCAAGGTTTCTTTTGAGAAATCAGCTGATAGTCATAGGAACTCCTTTGTAGGTAACTGTCTCTTTCTGTTTTTAAGATTCTCTCCTTATCTTTAATCTTGAATAATGTAATTATGAAGTGTCTTGGTATATGCTTCCTTGGGTCCAGATTCTTTGGGACTCTCTGAGCTTCCTGGACTTCCTGGAAGTCTATTTCCTTTGTCAGATTAGGCAAGTTCTCCTTCATTATTTTTTTAAAATAAGTTTTCAATTTCTTGTTCTTCCTCTTCTTCTGGCACCCCTATGATTTTGATGTTGGAATATTTGAAGTTGTCTTGGAAGTTACTAAGCCCCTCCTCATTTTTTTGAATTCTTGTTTCCTCATCCTGTCCTGGTTGAATGTTTATTTCTTCCTTCTGCTCCAAATTGTTGATTTGAGTCCTGGTTTCCTTCCCTTTGCTGTTGGTCCCCTGTACATTTTTCTTTATTTAACTTTGCATAGCCTTAACTTTTTCCACAATTTTGTGACCAAGCTCAACCATTTCTGTGAGCATCCTGATTACCAGTGTTTTGAACTCTGCATTTTTGTTCTTTTTTTAAAAACTTTGTTTTGGCTATAAGAGATTCCTTGATATTCCAAAAGAATCTAGAATCAAGTTCTTTGTTTCTGCAAAAAGGACAGTTGAAATTTATATATTTGTATTTAATTTATAATTGCTTTCAGCTGAATTGACATCTTAATAATAGTAAATCCTCCAAGTCATGAGTAAATGTCTTTATACAGTGATCCCTCACCTATCACGGGAGTTTCATTCCAGAGATCCCTCTGATAGGTGAAAATCCACGAAGTAGCAGCATTATATTTATTTTATTATTTATATATATTTTAAGGCTTTATAAACCCTTCCCACACTCCTATACACCTTTCCCACTTTCTTATTAACCTTTCCCACACTCTTATAAACATTTAATATGCTCTTAAACACTTCCTACACTCTTAAACCTACATAATTTTAACAACATATAAAGTTCTATATGGGTACTCACCAGTAAAGTATACAGTCATCCCTTGCTATAATGCGGTTCACTTATCTCAGCTTCACCGTATGGTGGGTTCATACAGTGAAGCCGCAAATAAGTAAACCGCAATATAGTGAGGGACAACTGTATTTATTTAGGCCTTATAAAATTGTTTCAACAATATTTTCAGAACTTTTCAATGTAAAAGTCTGGCACTTTCTTAGTTGACTTTAACTAATTTATTAATCTTTCCATTACCCTAAATCTATTTGCTTTCTGATTGTTGATTGGTATTGCATAGAAATACAGCTCATTTATGTATATTCTTTCTTTATCCTTCAGTTTTGCTGTATTGATTTATCATATCAAATACTATTTGTGCATGTGTAATATCTGGAGTTTTCTATATATAAGATCATGTCATCCATAAAAAGGTGGTTGTAATTTTTCCTTTCAAATCTGAATCTTTTTTTTCATGTTTTCCCTTATTGCTTTGTCTGGAACTTCCAGTGGATGTTGAACAGATGTGACAGCACTGGACATTTTTTGTCTATTTTCTGACTCTGGGGGGAAAATGTTTCAGTCTTTTCTATTGAGTATGATATTAGCATGAGTTTTCAAAGGTACCCCTTACGTGTTTAAGAAAGTACCCTTCTATTTTCACTTTGTTAAGAATTTTTTTTATCATGAAAGTGTGTAAGATCTTGTCAAAAACCTTTTTTGTGTCTATTCAGATAATTATTTTTATTTGTTCTATTACATGGTATATTTCATTAATTTAATTTGGAATGAAAACCTACTCTTGCATTTCTGATTAAATACCCGTTGGTCATGGTAATTTTTTTTAAAATACTTTTGATTTTTATTGTTGTTCAAGTACAGTTTTCTGCCTTTCCCTCCACCCCTCCCCACCCCCCTAGCCTTCCCCACCTCCCTCACCTGTTTCCATCCCCCTTGTTATTGTCCATATGTCCTTTATAGTTGTTCCTGTAAACCCTTCACCCATTTCCCCTATTACTCTCTCCCCTCTCCCTTCTGGTTACTGTCAGCTTGCACCCCAATGTTCATAGCAGCACCATTTACAATAGCCAAGTCCTGGAAGCAACCTAAGTGCCCATCAGCAAATGAGTGGATCAAAAAACCATGGTACATTTACACAATGGAATTTTAAAAAGCAGAGAGAAAGAATGAGTTTATACCCTTTGCCATACCATGGATGGAATTTGAGAGCATTATGCTAGGTAAATTTGTCAAAAATATGTTTCTCCATTTGATTTGCTAGTATTTTCTTGAGGATTTTGAGATTCAAAGGGATATTGGTCTTTAGCTTCTTACTTCTGCAATGTCTGTGTCCAGTTTTGGTAGCTTTGGTCTCATGGAATGAATTAGGGAATATTTCTTTCTCTTATGTTTTGTGAAAAAGCTTGCAAAGTGTTGGTATTTATTTTTTTCTTCAAATGTTTGGTAGGATTAACCAGTGGAACTGAGTCTTCTTTATTATACTTATTTTTTATTACTGATTCATTCACTTTATTTGTTATAGGTTTATTTAAATTTACTATTTTTCTTGAAGCATTTTTGGTAGTTTGTGTGTTTTTAGAATTTTTCAGTTTCATTTATTTACTCTGTTGGCATACAATTGTTCTTAATATCAGTTTACAATCATTTTTATTTCTGTAAAATCAGCAATAATGTCCAACTTTCCTTCCTAATTTTATTAATTTTAATATGGTATATTTTATATTTATTGGTCAGTTTAGCTAAATATTAATTTATTTGATCTTTTCAAATAATTAACTTAAATTATTTATTATTTAATATTTTCTATTTCATCAATGCCTGTTCTAATGTTTATTACTCCCTCTTATTGTTTTCTTTGAGTTTAGTTTTTTTCTAATTAATGTTGATGTTTAGGATTTAGATTGAAATAGTATTTCTTTTATAATAAAGTCATTTACAGTTACATATGTACCTGTTAGCACTACTGCTAAAGCTCATCAGTTTTGTTAAATTGTGTTCTTATTTTTTCTTATCTCAAGATATTTTCTAACATCATGTGATTTTCATTATATGATTTTATTATTTAAATAATATTTATTATTTAGGAGTGTATGATTTAATTCCCAAATACCTATAAATCTTATGAATTTTTTCACTATTTTATTTTATTACAAAGAACACACTTTATATAATTTCATTTATCTTAAATGTATTGAGACATATATATCAGCTTGTATGTATTTATCTATGTAGTTATCAGAGTTCTTTCATGTGATTTTGAGTTACTGTCTAGTGTTCTTTTATTTCGATTCTTTTACTTATTAACTTTTTAATTTTTTTTAATTTTATTGTTGTTTAATTATAGTTTTCTGTATTTTCTCCCCTTTCCCCCTCCAAACCTCCCTCCCTCCCTTGCTTCCACTCTCCCCCTTGGTTTTGTCCATGTGTCCTTTATAGTAGTTCCTGAAAACCCTTCTCCCCACTGTCCCCTCCCCCTTCCCCTCTGGCTATTGATAGATTGTTCTTAATTTCAATGTCACTGGTTATATTTTCTTTGCTTTTTACTTTTGTTGATTATGTTCCTGTTAAAGGTGAGATCATGTAGTATTTGTCCCTCACCACTTGGTTTATTTCACTTATCACAATGCTCTCCAGTTCCATCTATGCTGTCACAAAGGGTATAAGCTCCTTTCTTCTCTCTGCTGCAGAGAATTCCATTGTATAAATGTACCATAGTTTTTTGATCCACTCATTTGCTGATGGACACTTAGGTTGCTTCCAGTGCAAAAAAAAATGAAATTTGATCACCAACTTACACTGTACACAAAAATGAATGCAAGGTGGATAAAATACTTAAATATAAGTCATAACACCATAAAAGTCCTAAAGGAAAATTTTGGCAGGAAAACGTCTAGTGTTCTTTCATTTCACCCTGAAGTTCTTTCTGTAGCGTTTCTTTTTTTTCTTTTAATTTTATGTTATGTTGGTTTCAAGTGTACAGCTTAGTGGTTAGACAATCATATACTTTATATTGTGTTCTCTTCAATATTTCCAGTACCTCAATTGACACCGTACATATTTATCTCAACAATATTGACTATATTCCCTATGCTTTATTTATTCCATAACCAACAATTTGCAGTTCTTAACCCCTTCATCTCTTTTACCCAGTACCCCAAACCTTACAATGGAATATTGCTCTGCCATAGAAAATGTAATCTTACCATTTATAACAGCATGGATGGACCTACAGGGTATTATGCTCAGTGAAATAAGTCAATCAGCAAAACACAAATACCATACAATGTCAGTTATATATGGAATCTAAAGAACAAAATAAATGAACCAACAAAACTGAAATAGATGCAAGTATTTTTTATAAAGCACATCTGCTAGCAATGAACTCTCTGAGGTTTTGTGTATCTGAGAGTATCATAATTACTCCAATCTTGAATATAATATGCCTCACTGTGGATCCCTTTGTTCATCATAGTTGGAGATTTTTGAGCTTGTTGTATCTGAATGCTAAGATTTCAATCAAATCAGGACATTTTCCATCATTATTTCTTCAAATATGCTTTCTGAGTCTTTCCCACTCTCTTCTCTGAAACTCTTATTATGCTGTTATACTTCATTATATGTGCCATATGTCTCTGATTTTCTTCATTCTTATTCTTACTGCTTCTCAGGCTGGGTCTTCTAAAATAACATATTTCCCAGTTTTCCCATACTTCATTTTACATGTTCTAATCTCTGTTGAGACCATCTAATTAATTTTTCATTTTAATTACCGTACTTTTCAACTCCAGAATTTCTATTTGGTTCTCTTTTTAGAATTTCTATCTCTTTATTGATTTTCTCTTTTTGATGAGATAATTTTTACATAGTTTCCTTTCATTATTTAAACATCTTTATAATAACTTATAATGGAAAACATATAAGGATTTTCATAATACAGTTAATACTTGGAATTTCTCAGGGAAAGTTTGTTAGGATGGTTTCTCCCTGTGTATCTATAACTTAGTCCCCCTATATTACTAGGACTCAAATTTTAGGGTGCATTTTTTAAAAATGTTTACAAATATGGATCCCAGTGGTTTATCACAGAAATTGTGATTTAGTAGGCTTACAAAGAGTCTAGGAATCTGAAATTTTGGTTAGTTTTTCAGGGGATTTGATGAAAATTATATGGGAACTTCACCTTGATAATACAACTCTAGATATTGTTTGTTTTGTTTGTTTTAAAAAGTAGTAAAAGGCTGATCTGTATCCAATGGAACTTAAATAGTTCCACTGTAAACAAAGGATTAAGGATAAAACCCTTTGCAAGGTATACTAGTTTGATAATATTATTTGCAACTTTCTGACTAAGACATAATTACTATGAACTTTAAAGGGGCTGTGTATTAGCTAAGAATTTCATAACAAAATACTTGGACTAGATGTCTTAAAAGAATCATGTTCCTAACCATGTGCCCTGACTGTGAATCGAACAGTGATGTTTTGCTCTACAGGACAATGTTCAGCCAACTGACCCACTCCAATCATTTCTGATGGCTGTATTTTTAATCTTCTGAGGAAATTCCATACAGTTTTTCATAGTGGTTGTACCACAAAATTGACTTTTTATTTAAAAAAAATATTTTGGAGTGTGGCAGTGGACATTATTCTAATACTGAAAAGTCCTTGACGTTGTCTTCTTTTAGGTCTATTACCATAAGATAAAATTCAAGTTAAAATTAAATTTGAGACTTCTGTTTGATATTTAATACTGTGTAGACACTTACATTTAAAATATTTTTAAAAGATCAGTCTTATGGGTTTAGACAACTTAACTACCCACATGGTCATAGACTGCTTATATTTACTTATTCTTGAGGACAGGGTGGTAATTTAGAACTGTTATCTACATATGTCAATGGATGAATTTAGTGCTGCAGTGCTCTACCAACTGAAGTAAAACAGAGTGTCTAGGTTTTACTCCAGCAATTTCAAAGAGTCCATTATACTTTCCACTTTCTAAACCCTTTACCCAGGTAGCAAAATCTTTTGGTCATAATGCAGATGCGTATTTAATCATAAAAGTTATTTTTTTCTGATGTATCTTCTTGGGCAAGGAAAACAAAAGAAAAAATAAGCAAATGGGACTATAACAAACTAAAAAAATTGGGACGGCAAAGGAAACCATCAACAAAATGAGATGACAACCCACTGGATGGGAAACATTTTCCAATGATACATCTGATAACAAGTTAATATCTAAAATTTACAAAGAACTTATAAATCTCAACAGCCCCCCCCCAAAAAAAACCAATTTAATTTGAAAATGGACAAAGGACATGAATAGACACTTCTCCAAAGAGGACATACAGATGGCCAATAGATGTATTAAAAGATACTCAATACCACTAAGCATCAAAGAATTGCAAATTCGAAGCACAATGAGATATCACCTCATACCTGTCAGAATGGTTATCATCAATAAATCAAAAACCAACAAGTGTTGGTGAGGATGTAGGAAAAAGGAACCCTTGTGTACTATTCATGGTAATGCTGATTGGTGCAGCCACTATGTAAAACAGTTTGGAGTTACCTCAAAAAATAGAAAGTAGAACTGCCATATTACCCAGTGATTTCACTTCTGGGAATTAACCTGAGGGAACCTCAGATACTAATTTGAAAGAATATATGCCCCCTATGTTCATTGCAGCTTTATTTACCATCACCAATATTTGAAATCAGTCCAAGTGTTCATCAGTAAATGAGTGGATTAAACAACTATGGTATATTTACACAATGCAGTAGCACTTGGCTATAAAAAAGAAGGATATCTTACCTTTTGGGGAGGAGTATTATGCTAAGTGAAATAAACCAGTCAGAGAAAGATAGTTACCATATGGTCTCACTTATATGTGGATCCTAATGAATAAAATAAACTAACAGACAAAATAGAAACAGACTCATAGATACGTAGAACAGACTGACAGCTGTTAGAAGGGAAGGGTGTTGGACGCTGCGTAAAAAAGATGAAGGTTTTAAGAAAACCAAACCAAGAAAAACTCATAGACACAGACAGCAGTATTGTAATTATGAAAAGAGAAAGGGGGCAGGGGGAGGTAGAAGAGGGTAAGGGGAGATAAATGGGGATGAAGGAGACTTCACTTGGCGTGATGAACACACAATACAATATACACATGATGTATTATAGAATTGTACAGATGAAACCTATATAATTTTTTTTTATTTTTTATTTATTTTTATTTCAATCATTGTTCAAGTACAGTTTTCTCCGCCCTACTCCCATTCTAGCCCATCCACCCAACCCTCCCCTCTTCCCCCCATTACCCCCCACCTCTAGTTTTTGTCCATGTGTCCTCCAAATTTGTTCCTGTAATCCCTACCCATTCCCCCCTGAAATTCCCTCTTCTCTCCCCTCTGGCCACTGTCAGACTATCCCCTATTTCAGTGTCTTTGGTTATATTTTGCTAGTTTTTTGTTTTGTTTTGTTTTGTTGTTTAGATTCCTGTTAAAGGTGATATCATCTGGTATTTGTCTTTCACTGCCTGGCTTGTTTCACTTAGGATAATGCTTTCCAGCTCCATCCATGCTGTTGCAAAGGGTATGAGCTCCTTCTTTCTTTCTGCTGCATACAATTCCATTGTGTAAATGTACCATAGTTTTTTGATCCATTCATTTACTGATGGGCATCTAGGTTGCTTCCAGCACCTAGCTATTGTAAATTGTGCTGCTATGAACATCGGGGTGCAAAGGTTCTTTTGTATTGGTGTTTTAGTGTTCTTAGGATAGAGTCCCAGCAATGGAATTGCTGGGTCAAAAGGCAGATCCATTTTTAGTTTTCTGAGGAAGTTCCAAACTGCTTTCCATAATGGTTGTACCAGTCTGCAGTCCCACCAACAGTGCACTAGGGACCCCCTTTCTCCACATCCTCTCCAACACTTGTTGTTTGTTGTTTTGTTTATGATGGCCATTCTGACTGGTGTGAAGTGGTATCTCATTGTGGTTTTAATCTGTATCTCTCTGATGGCTAGCGATATTGAGCATCGCTTCATGTGTCTTTGGATTTTCTGTATGTCCTCCTTGGAGAAGTGTCTGTTCAAGTCCTTTGCCCATTTTTTAATTGGGTTACTTGTCTTCTTAGAGTGAAGTCGTGTAAGTTCTTTATATATTTTGGAGATTAAACCCTTGTCTGAGGTATCATTGGCAAATATGTTTTCCCATACAGTTGGCTCTCTTTTTATTTTGATAGTGTTTTCCTTAGCTGTGCAAAAGCTTTTAATTTTGATGAGGTCCCATTTGTTTATTCTTTCCTTTATGTCCCTTGCTCTAGGAGACAAGTCAGTAAAAAAGTTTCTGCGTGAAATATCAGAGATTTTCCTACCTACGTACTCTTCTAGGACTTTAATGGTGTCACACTTTATATTTAAGTCTTTTATCCACCTTGAATCTATTTTTGTATAAGGTGTAAGTTGGTGCTCGAGTTTCATTTTTTTGCACGTAGCTGTCCAGTTCTCCCAACACCATTTGTTGAAGAGGCTATTTTTATTCCATTTTATGTTGCTGCTTCCTTTGTCAAATATTAATTGACCGTAGAGGCTTGGGTTTATTTCTGGGCTCTCTGTTCTGTTCCATTGGTCTATGTGCCTGTTTTTATGCCAGTACCAGGCAGTTTTGATTACAGTGGCCTTGTAGTATAGTTTAGTGTCAGGTATTGTGATTCCTCCTACTTTACTCTTCTTTCTCAAAATTGCAGCAGCTATTCGGGGTCCTTTATGGTTCCATATAAATTGTTGAAGTGTTTGTTCTATGTCTGTGAAATCAAGATCAGAGCAGAATTAAATGACATAGAGACTAAAAGCACAATTCTAAAGATCAATGAATCCAAGAGTTGGTTCTTTGAAAAGATAAACAAAATCGACAAGCCTTTAAGCAGACTCATCAAGAAAAAAAGAGAGAAAACCCAAATAAACACAATCAGAAATGAAAGAGGAGAGATTACAACAGAAACCTATATAATTTTATTAACCATTGTCACCTTAATAAATTCAATTTTAAAATGAAAGAAAAACAAGTACAAATAAAACTCAAGAAAACTATTTAAAAAACAAAGAAACAATCACTTAGTTTTACCATAAAGGGAGGAGAATCTTTACAGGAAACAAAAGTCTTGTCCAAATACAAATACTTGTGACAGTGTTTTTTGATTCTCCTGTTCATTTCATTATACTGGGCATTGGGAATGACATCTCAACCACAGTTCAGCACCACTGTAGGATACAGGCATGTTTATCTATCTGGCACTTTCCTGTAGTTAGGTAACCATTCATTGGCAACTAAACTTGATCATAATTGTATTATTAAAATGACTGGATATTTTTCATCCACTTAAATGAATACTTAGTCAGATGTTAACATAATTAACAGATTCTGTTCCTCTTCTTTTAACCTTTGACATCCATATTTTCTCAAAAATATCATGCATTTCTCACTAGAAAATTAACTAACATTTGAGCATTTACTGTGGGCCAAATGTAGTTCTGAGTGCTTTTATGGATTATTTCCCTTAATCTTCACAACAACCCAATGAGTAAGCACTGTTATTACTGACTTTTACAGTATTAAGTTGAGACCTAGAAAGTTAAAGAATTTACCCAAAACCATACAGACAGTAAGTGGTGAAACAGTTATGTTATCTAATGAATCTTTTTCCTACTGTTATTTTTTTCTTTAAATAGCTCTCTAAGTTGCCCAAATTTTGTTAACAGATAACAAAATGCTTTAATCTCTAAGTATTGTTTAAATATTTACTTTAATCCTAGTAATTATTCTTTTTCACTGAAAAAGGGATAGCAAAACATAAGTAAAAGTGACAGTTTCCCTTAATCTGACCAATGTTAGAGTTAAATTCTCTGGATTAATTTGTTTGCCTATTTGTTTTTATTTGTTTGATTTTAACCAAGGAAATGGCCACTTTTTATAGGCGCCCTGACCTTGAATCGAGTTCTCAACCTTTGGTGTACAGAACAAGACTCCAACCAACTGCTCCACACCAGTCAGGGCACAGTCTCTGGATTTTATTTTCTCCATCTAAAGTCTGGGGTAATTCCTGTTTATTTCTATCACCATGTTCTTAGTATTTAAATCAACTAAATACTAGTGAATATTAATTTGGAATTAATATTTAGGTATGTATTTGGAACTTAGATAAATACTGTCTCTTTTAAAGTTATATACAACACAAACACACAAACTCACACAATTATGAATTATGTACTATTTAACAGATTTCATATGAGAAATTGAGGCACAGAGGTTATGAATTATACCAAGTAATACAATCAGAAAGAGGCAAAGTGGGGTTGAAACTGAAGTCTCCAGACACCTAGAAATACATACTTTCTAACACAGTATAAGAAGCACAAATTGAGAAAAGTCATTCATTGAAAAACCACTATGAACCTGAACACAATAGTTATTATGAGTAATGTGGCAATGAAAGAATAGTATTTTATAGTGTCATTTTGGTTATAGAAAAAATAATTTAGAAGGGAATGTTAATTAGAATATTAATTAGAGCAGGCTAGACTGTGGTAACATATGAAAATATGAAATGGCTCAATAAATATGTAGTTTACTTCTTTCTCACTTAAGACTCCAGGGAGGTTACTGATTTGTTAGTTCTTCCTTTTCTAAAACTTGATTTCTAATGTTACCCAAGGGATTCCCATGCAAGTATCCAGAATGGCATAATAACAGGGAGAAAATAACACTGGCTTCTTAAAAGCCCTGGCCTGAAATGACACAAATCACTTCCACTCACATGTCATTGGGAATAACTAGTCTTGTAGCCACACAACTTGCTCACTAAGTAATGCTAGGTAAGTACAATTGATACTAAAAAATCAGAAATCATATTGAGATGGACAGATACCCATCTTTAGCATAGGAGGTTATTAGTTGGTATTGAGTTCAACAATGGCCTAAAATGGATGGCATATCAGAGAGTATATATTTATTGTTATATAAGGACCAAGTGGGCCAATATACATTGAAGTGAGCATTCCTGGCATCATTTATGTGTTTATGCATTTCCCCTTGGGTATTTTTTTAAGTGACAATATATGCCTTAGGCAATTACAGATGAAAATAGGCAAAATAAAATTGTATAAGTCACATTTTTGCCACCTGTCAAAGGTTTTTTAATAGCCACTCACTTCTAATCATCCTCAAATGAAAAATAAATGGAATTGTAAATGTTGTTAGAATAATTTATCATTCATCAGAAATGAGAAATGAATAGAATAATGTACTCTTCACACATTTATAATTAAAATCAAATGCGAATTTTTTTATTGAAACCTTTAGCTTCCAGGCCATCAGAAAAGAAATAAAACTTTAGAAAGTAAAGATAATAGGAATATAGCTGTATATGCTACTTTGTAAACTGTCCGTTTCTTTGTCAGAAACACCTTCACAAAAGAATTTAGCTTAGAAATCACCTTTAGGCCTCCCTTTTCTGAATCCAAAGACTGCGAAAATACTGCAATGAAGTACAAATGTCAGATTTTGTTCAGTAAGCTGAATAAAATAGATTAACAGTTGCAGGCTGCTATAAAACACTTTTAAGCATGTGTAGAGTGATTATTTTAACTATAAAATAATTTGACTATTACATCATTTATATAAACCTAAGTCACATGTAGGATGATATGGAATAAAGAATAATCTTTTACCCTATGATGCACTCTTTATGCTACCCCAAAATTATTCTATTATTTTTACCTCTTTTTCAAGGTCAATGAGTTAATGTACTTATTGACTATATAGTGCTATATGAATAATGGCTGTGGCTTTTTATTAATTTGCCAATAACAATAATTAGTTAAATTTACCACATTTTCAGTCCTCACATTGGAAGTTTAAGTGGAAAAAGCACACGCAAACAATGGGGCAGAGTAGTTTGCTTTTCCTTTCTCTGTATATTTGTTAGTCACTTAAATATTCCTGGGTCAGAGGGGTTGAAATTATAATTTTTGTTGTTTATATTACTAAATTATTATGCTGCATGAATTTTCTTGTAAAAATATAAAAGTCTCATGACCTGCTTGAATACTTAAAGTACATATAGACATTGGTTTTGATGTGGTCATGATTATTGATGATTTAACCTTGAAATTAAGAGAAGATACTTTAATAGACTTTCATAGGCAGAAATTGATTTGGACAACTCCTTTCTTTCATTTACTCAAAATACATGTTGATTTTTATTGGGTCACAAGTTTCACAATTATTTCTGTAATGCTAAAATTGCGTTAGAGAAAAATGCATTGTAATTCGCACAATTTTGTAGTTACAAAAGGCAAAAAGCCATTATACAACTGGACACTGGTATTAGATTCTCTCCTGTGAGTCATCAAAATAGACATGTAAGATTCAGCATTACTTATAAATCTTTTTAGCTACATAGAATTGTTAATGCATGCAAGTTAGAATTGAGAAGATATCATAATTCTGACATTAATTCATCATGGTTTAAATATATAAACAATAAGCAGATAACCTCAAACAATTTTGTTTATGTCTTCATTGGCAGTTGAGTATGAACTCTGAAAAACAAAGGTGAGTAATACAAAAAATAAATAAATGGATAAACCTCTTTACCATTATTTGCAAATGAACAACACAACAACTCTCCACATGAAAATTATTGTACAAAAGGTTGACTTCATAGTTTGGACTAAGAAAACAATAATTTTACATTGAGTATACTATAGTAAATAAAAATTTATGTGCTTTTAAATTGGAGTTAACATTTAGTTTGACATGTACAGTATTGTCGCTAGGCTTTTATATAATTTATAAAATTATCCCCCTGATAATTCTAGTACCCACTTGGCACCATACATAGTTATTACAATATTGTTTACTATATTCCCTATGCTATACTTTACACCTCCATGACTATTATATAACTAGAACTATTAACTATTATATAACTAATTTTTAAGGTTCATTTAAGTTTTTTATCTGTTTAGGTATCCTACATTTTATTTTAATTTTTGATTATTATTTTTAAATTTTCAGAAAGATTCTTAGTTAAATCTAAATTTCTTAATTGCATTGACCATACATTTCAAAATAAAAATACAATAGAATTTAACACCAAACACCTTTCACTTCTATCTTGTTGGTTATTTTGTCTAGAGCAAATATTTCCCAATTTTGTGCTTGGCATATTGGTTTGATGAAAATTTTATATACATGTTTTGAGAAATAAATACTAAAGGAGTTCAGGGGAGCCAGGAACAGCCAATATCAGTAAGAGTCCCAGAGCCAATTACTTCCAGTTTTGAGAGACCTTGATGATTTACAAAAACATGTAATAGAGAAATTATCACTATCTTCTTGTTCAGCTATGTGCAAAAATAATGCAGGTCTATGACCTAGAATTTTATTTATCCTATTTTATTTACTATTTATAAGTAGTCCTTATTGTTAAACTTTTAGAAGCATTACATGCTAAAATCTACTCACATTTTTGTTATTTTTTGCATACTGTTCCTTCTTGTATTCTAATTTTTCTTTATTCAGTTTTCATCTACCTGAAGTACATCTCTCAATAGCTCTTTTAGTGATAGTTTATTAGTTATAATTCTTTATTCTTTGTAAAATATTTTATTTAATCTTGATTGATTTCTTAGTTGCATATGAGATTATTGTTTAGTAGTTTTTCTCAAAACTTTTAAATTAATATTTCATTTTCTTCTGTCACTTATTACTTTTGCTATATGGTATGTAGTTTGGACATCATTATTCGACATTTAGCACTTACTATATTGCTTCTATTCATCTCTTTCTAGCCTCTCCTTGTGCTTGTCCTGTGAATCATAGCCATATTTTAAGTTATTAGAATGAATTAAACTTCTTGGACAGGTGTCATGTAATAATTAGAGCCTAGGTCAGATTCTTCAAGAAAAACAATATTTAAGAGATGTTAGAGGAGTAGAAATTAACCAAAGGGACAAAAGATGATCCAGAGATATAAGAGAAAAGCAAGGAAAATGTGCTCTCATGGAAGTCAAGTAACCAAAGGGATTGTTCCTTAAATATTATGTCTTCAAAGATGTTAAATGCAGTTATAAAAAAGATAAGATCTGAAAAAATGGCCATTGGACTGAGTCACATTGAGGACACTTATAATTTGAATAGTGTAGGCCACAAAACCAGATTTTAGTATATTGAGTATACTCAGTAAAAAGAATATTATTTGAGAAGTGCGTAATGGATGGAAAAAATAAGTTAAACAGATGGATGGGATGGATGAAATGTTTTACTTGTTTACTTGTATTATGGCAAAAGAAGTATAAGTATGGTTAACTGGTGAAGGTAGTACATACAGAATGATAAAAGAGGATGGAAATGTATAAAAATTAAAAGTGCCAGATATCTTGAAAAAAGGAAATTGTGAGACTCAATAACTATTGTTTGTATTAGTAGTTTTCCCCCTTTGTTAATAATTAGTATTCTATTGTATTCCATGGTGATAACACAATTCATTTGACATTCACATGTTGATGAGTATTTAGGTCTAGAATATTACAAATAAAGCTATTACAAAGACTTTTGTGGAAGTCTTTGTGTATGCACATATTTTGATTGCCCTTTATTAAATATCCAAGAGCATTATAAGAAACTGCCAAACTGCACCATCAGTGGCAGCATTGTTCTTATTTGTGGAAGATTGATTTTATACTCTTCACTGTCCTGAATGCTAAATACTTAATAAAAATGTGTGGACTAAATCTTTAAAACAACTCGATTTGGTCCTGGGAGGATGGCTCAGTTAGGTGGAACACTCTTCTGTATACTGAAGGGTTGCTGGTTTGATCCACTTTATCTGGTGGATATCATCCAATGTCTTTCCAATGAGGAAACTGAGAATTATATAAACAAAGTCCTGTGCCTGAGATTACACAACTAATATTTGTGAGGGGGAAATTTGATATTTAAGGTGCCCTGATTCTAGAATCCATGTTCCAACAGGAACATTTAAATAATGTCATTTCTGGTTTTAGATTTTGAAGTTTTGAAAGTTTTTTTAAAGGACTTTATTTAACCCTGGCTGGTGTAGCTCAGTGGATTGAGCGTGGGCTGCGAACCGAAGTGTCACAGGTTCGATTCCCAGCCAGGGCACATGCCTGGGTTGCAGGCCATGACCTCCAGCAACCACACATTGATGTTTCTCTCTCTCTCTCTTTCTCCCTCCATTCCCCTCTTTAAAAAATAAATAAATAAAAAATCTTTAAAAAATATATTTTTAAAAATCTTTTAAAAATATTTTTTATTTATTTTTAAAAGAGGGGAAAGGAGGGAGAAAGAGGGGAAAGAAGGGAGAAAGAGAGGGAGAGAAACATTGTAGGAGACTGGTTTGTTTTGGTTTGGCAAATATGACTCAGCTCTGTATGGAAAACCTATAGAAGCGGGGTAGTGGGCAGGAGCCAGACTTTCAAACCGAGCTTTCCCATGGGAATCAGGCTTAAGAAAATGCATACAGACTGTTATGGCTTGCTCTTGCTAAAAATCCATCATCTTGGTCTAAAACAATAACTGTGTGTTGTCTATCTTCAAGGTAATTTCCAAAGCCTGTGTGAATTTTCCCAAGGAGAGAGCTAATCAGCTCTCTGCCTTTCCCTTCTGCATGTGTTATTTTCATTTCCTTGATTGTACCTAAAATGTAGACAATAATATTCTATGTAATGGATAATAAATCCTTCTTTTATGTAATACCCGAGAAAAATAATAAGATCTTGTCTAGGCAAGGGTTGGGGCACTCTTCTCTTGAGAGAGTGGCCGAGGCACTCAGAGGCGCTCTCCCCTTGAGAGAGTAGTTGTGCCGTTCCCCTTATCTCCACAGGATTGCTGTAGTCTGTGCATTTATTCTTGTCCTCAATCACAACAGGCGGACTCTACTGGCCAGAGTCCGCCACAAACATCAATGTGTGGTTGCCTCTCAAGCGCCCCCCACTGTGGACCTGGCCCATAACCCAGGCATCTGCCCTGACTGTAAATCTAACCGACAACCCTTTGCTTCACAGTCCAGTGCTCAATTCACTGAGCCACACCAGGCAGGGCTGAAGGTTTATAAGTGAAACTAAATTTTCAATTTTTCTGCATGGCTTCTGATGAGTACCAGTTATTTGGCCAGTTACTAAGGTTAGGGAATGGCAATAACTTTGATTTTTATTTTTTGCTTATTATCTCATTAGCAGTAACACTGATAAACTCATCAAGCAACAATAAATGAATCTCAATACACCAATTGCTTGTGGTTGATGTACATGAAGAGATAACTGTAGTCAGAAAATTTAAGTTAAAGCAGCTAAAGAGAGAAATTCAAATTTGGTAGTGGTGTATGACTTTGACATGATGAGGCTACCAATAGAAGCAAATGATAAAACTGTTATAGTGAATGTTGAATCCAGGGAAAAAACTATTATTCAAGTGAGAGTAAGTGATGGAGTCTAAATAGGCAATATAAACTCTTAACAGAAATATTATGCAAGAGAAAAACAAGCCTATATGAACATTGTCATATTTATAAATTTGGTGAAGACTCTTAGTTATTACCAAATGGATCTTTACTCATTACTGCATTTTATAAGAGAAGTGATATGCTGTAAAGCTACTCAAGAATGTGGGGATTTGTGAAGTTCTTTGGACACATCCTTCACTTTTTCAGTACTCAATTTTTCACCTTTGTATTTACTGGAATGAATTATAATTACCTGTCCATATGCCTATCTTCTTCATCTCACTGTGAGCTCTTTTATGACTGAGATTCTATCAAATTAATCCTCATCTCCCCAGCACTTAGTACAGGACCTGCTCAAAAGTTTATGGCAGGGACTCAAATGCCTATTTAGTGACTGGAATGAATGTATAAATAAGTGAGTGAGATATCCAGAGGAGAGGCTTTGTTTAGTTTCAAACACATAAAATTTCTTCACAAGTTAAATCTTTAAAATTTTAAAAGGAAGGTTTGTTTTAGAATCAAAGCATTTTAGACTTTTCCAGGAAAGGATTTTGGCTGTTTCCTAAACTAATGAAGATAATTGTAAGAGACCTTTTTGGCTGGGTGGATCTCAACTAAAATGACTACTTACAAAAATTCTACTTCTAACAAGTATGTTCATAGAAGAATAGATCAAGGTAAATTTGTCACATGCCTCTGCAAATACAAATGTGTTATATTAATATTATATTCAGAAATGGTTGAGTATAAAACAAAATATGTCAAAATATATTCTTTCCAAATTAATTATAAAATGGAACATTTATATGTCATTGCTATCTTTTCATTTGCTTCCTAATATGGTATATATTTATTTATTATTTTCAATAAAGTCTAAATACTTTGACATCTAAAAGTAAAAGATGGAAGAGCCAATTTTAAAAAGAACCCAACAAGATCTCTTAGGAAGAGTCCCAATAAGCAAATACACATAATGAGTAAATGCCACAACCAAAGAAGTGAAATCAGGTGTTACTGATTTCATAAGGCATGTCTCCAAATCTAAGACCATGTCTCGATCGCTATGTGAAAGCCTTGATATTTGAAGTTGTAATTGATTACAGTTATCTTGTTGGTTAGGTATTTTACTCTGCTTTATAACAGAAGTAGAACAGACACTATTTCTTTTCTTGACTCTGCACAGCATGATTATGATTAAGCTCAACAAACTATTTTGCTACCTCAGCAGCAGCCAACTCATGGGGACCTGCCACCATTAAAAAGAAGTTAGACTACATTAAGAACTACAAATATGACTCTGCCCTCTTTAGAAACAGAGTTGCTGGTGTAGAACATCATTAAATGTATCTTAATAATAGTTTATTATTATTAACTCTTCTTCAGTCTAACGCTCTCCCAACTGAGCTATGTCGGCCAGAGGTTTATTAACTCTTCTAAGTAGAGTTCAAGAAGTGACCTGGCATATTGCCTTAGAAACAAATACATAATACAATTTATTTAATATTCCTCTGAGTGCCAGTAACTCCTTTAACTATAATAAAAAATAGCAGTGAGATCCAATAAATAAAGTCTATTTGGTAGTTTTCCACAGTGATAAGTGTGCACCAATTAAAATAAAAAGAAAACAAGGGGGTCACTTTGTTCTTAATTTATCCAATATACTTTGATCAAGAGCATAGAGGTCACAAAAAATTTCATGGTAAATCAAAAAGGAAATTTGTCTTCACAGTTAATTAACAGATCCTCTTAAGTAAAAAAAAGTCTTATATTTGAGTGATTTGTATCAATTGTTTCCTGAGAGAGAATTTTCCCAACAATATTTGAATATATTAAGATAAAAAGTATTTTGAGTAAATGAAATATTGTGTGCTACTTCTGAAATTGTTCATTACATTAGCATTTTTGTGTTTTAATAAAAACAGTCTGTCATAAAGTAAATGGTTTATATAAGCAATCTATATTATTTGAATTCCCAAGCCAAATAACCATGAGTCCTTTACTACCAAGCTTTACAATGTAATTTGCATGAGAAACTTCTTGTGTTCCTCAGACTATTTCACAATCCTGGAGCATTCCAAATATATTGATAATAATTGGTTAATATAAATTAGAACTGCTAGACTGTTTGCAGATTTTTAAACATTATTGTTACATGAAATAGCCAGAAAGAATACTGTTTAGCATCTCTCTTTGAAAAAATGTCCCAGATCATATACAAAAATCATCTTGGCACATGACACTTGTAAATAATCAGCAATCTGCTATCTGTCATCTGTGGATAAGTTAAAGCCATTTTACCTAATATGGTTTTATTTTGACTTCTCCAAATAAAAGCAAATGAGCCTTCACTTATATTATGTAATTGCTAATAAAATAAATTTGTGGAACAATAGAAAAAAGCTAAAAATTAATGAATGAAATCATGATAAGGGAGGGTAAATGTAGTCTTGAATGCCAGAAAATAACTGAAACTATAATTAGATAATTAAAATTGTATTAAGAATAGAATTAAAATAGTGAAGTGAAGTGCAATCTTTAGAAGCTTACATAAAATGAAAAAGAATAAAACAAGTGAAAGAATATAGTGAAAAAGACATGAAAAATAGAAGACAGATACCAGAAATACATAATTCAGACAGTTGTTCCTCATAAAGTCATCAAAGAAATAAAACAGAAATAGCAATTAAAGTTTCCAAATAGACAACTTTTTATAGGCTGAAGAGGTAAGGGACTGTTTGCTAATGTTCTCAATAATCAATTAAACAGTAAATTAATTAAAGTCTTCCCAGAAGTGATGAGAACACCATAAAGTGAAGTTATAAGATTTGCCCAAAACCAAATTAATGAAGCATATTAATATCTTCAAAATGATTTCAATATTAAGCTAGAATAAATAAATATAAATAAATATTCATTAAACTTCATAAACTAAAGACAAACTTTACAAAAATGAAATTATGGAGTGTAAAATAAAAGTAGAAATTAATGTATAAAATAAGAAGAAAAATTAGAGCACATTATTAAACATAAGAGTTATTCCTTTTTTCTTTTCAGAACAGTAAAATTAAAAATAAAATAATAAAATATATTAAAAGTGGAGAAAACCTAAATATTAAACAAAATGACTATGAAATTAAGCAAAACATATATGACATTTTTAAGAGTAAACTAATAATATGTACACACATATGATACTATACTCTGAACATTTCTCAATAAAATGCAAATGGCAAAAGACTAGAAAACCTGAATAAACCAATGACATAGAAATTTGTTTAGTATGACAAAATCACTTTCAAATACATTTTGTCAAACTCTTTAAAGAGTGAGTTATTTGCCCTGGCTGGCATAGCTCAGTGGATTGAGCGCGGGCTGAGAACTGAAGCATCGCAGGTTGGATTCCCAGTCAGGGCACATGCCTAGGTTGCAGGACACAGCCCCCAGCAACCGCACATTGATGTTTCTCTCTCTCTCTCTTTCTCCCTCCCTTCCCTCTCTAAAAATAAATAAATAAATAATTTTAAAAAATGGATAAGTTATTTCAAACTTTCAAAAAAAAGCAGTTCTTTCTATTTATTTTAATTTGTTATATTGGAGAAAGAGTTACAATATGTTATATAATCCTACTCTAACACAATGTAATTTTGTAATGATCATATTAAAAATAAAATTCCACTAGGGTTCCCTTTCCTCCACACCCTCTCCAACATTTGTTTGTTGCACTGCAGGTGGGATTGCAGACTTGTACAACCACTCCGCTATGGAAAACAGAATGCAATTTCTTCAGAAAACTAAAAACAGAAATTCTTTTTGATCCAGAAATTCTACTGCTAGGACTATATCCTAAGAACCCTAAAAAACCAATTCAAAAGAACCTATGCACCCCAATGTTCATAGCAGCACAATTTATAATAGCCAAGTGCTGGAAGCAACCTAAGTGCCTATCAGTAAATGAGTGGATCAAAAAACTATGGTACATTTACACAATGGAATTCTATGCAGCAGAAAGAAAGAAGAGCTCCTACCCTTTGCAACAGCATGGATGGAACTGGAAAGGATTATGCTAAGCGAAATAAGCCAGGTGGTGAAAGACAAATACCATATAATCTCACCATTAACAGGAACCTAATCAACAAAACAAGCAAACAAGCAAAGTACAGCCAAAGACATTGAAATTGAGAACAGGCTGACAGTGATGAGAAGGGAGAGAGGAGTGGATAAAGGGGGAAAAGGATGAAGGGTTTACAAGAACAATGATAAAGGACACATGGACAACAACCAGGGGGAGTGGAATGGGAGGGAGGAGGTGTGAGCTGGGGTGGTAGGGAAGGGTGGTGGGTAGGGGTGGGGGGGAAAGGCAGAAAACTGTACTTGAACAACAATAAAAATTTTTAAAATAATAAATAAATAAATCACAAAATATATAAGAATTAAAAAAAAAGGAGAGGAGAGATGTCGTTCAAAAGCTAATCCTAGTCTTTTCTACATGTGAAGTTTGTTCAGAAAATGTCCAACCATCATTAATATAATAAGAACAATTTACATGATGTCAGTGTAGCCTGTCAGCCAAGGAGAGTGGACTGGAATGCGCATGTGTGAATGACAACTTCACTGTACCAGTTATTGGGATGGTCAATGCCATTGAATGAGCATGTGTGCTATGTGACCCTCTCATTCAAAAATAAATAAATAAATAAATAAATAAATAAATAAATAAATACAATTTTAGAGCAATTTCAAACTATAAATGCCAGGAACATAAAGTAAACCCCAATAAAGTAAACACATAAATAGCAAATTGAAAGAAATGTTACAACCTGGACAAGTATAGTATGAACTAGTATGTCAAGAGTACTACTGATTTCATATAGTACAATCCTTTATTTAAATAAATCAAAGAAGAAAATGGACAAAAATATAGCCATTAATATCAAAATAGGCATTTGATGAAAAACAGCTTCTCTGACTCATTTAGAAATGTCTAGGAATAACACAGGAAACTAAGAAAAAAAGGTTTTTACCTGATTAAAACAGTATTTAATCTAGTGTGAATACAAGAATATCTATAATTACCATTATTATTTATTATGTTCTATATATTTTCACCATGTTCAATAGCATTAGATCCTACTGGACAAGTACAAGATTGAGGACTGAGCATATACTTTCTCCAAATCCTTCATGATATTAATGAATTATGAGGAATTAATAAATTGATAGCAGAACTAGGAATAGTACTATCAGCATAAAGAAATTTTGAGTTTTTAAATATATATAAATCAGAAAATACCAGACTGAAAAAGAAAGCAGTGTCAAAAAGATATATATCTATAGATATCTAGATATCTTTTGTATGTATATATATGCACATATACATATGTACACACGATTTTGCACTAGATGTGCATAGTCAATTGAAAAATGTGATGTCAATGTAAATTACAAATAAGAGAAATCCAAAAATCTGTCTTTCCACAAAAGCTATTAATAAATTGACAAAACCATAAAAATAAACTTTTTTTGAATTATGAAATCCAATCCCAAACTCACAGGAACTATGGAAATATTTTATGAAGGAAATATAGCTAAATCTTATTAAAAGAGCTTCCAGTGTTTTCACTTACCTTGATATGATAACCATTTCCAGCGTCCCAGCTTTCAGTGACCTCAAAGACCATAGGTGGCATTACCAGTATAGGTACATCATACCAAAGAGAGCAAAATGGACCTTATCGTAAAAAAAAAAAAACAAATGTGGTTATTGGTTTTGATCCATATTATGGGCCCCAAAGACTGTATCAAAAGTCTTGTCTTTATTTTGATTATTTAAAATTTTTTAATGACTAAGTCAGCTACCAAAATGAAGGGGACATTTGTGGGAAACATTTAAAGGCAAGTGGGTTAGCTGTTACTTTTTGAGTCAAGTGGTAACAGTTGGGGCAAAAAACAGACTAACCACAATCTTGGGAGAAAATTCTTGGGAATGAGATGTTTTGAGAAAAAAATGGGGGCTTTGAAATGGTTCCACATATTCCTGGAAATCTAGAAGGTCATATGCATGCACAGGGCTGGGTGCATATTCGTGAAAGTTCTGAAATGGTCCTAAGCTTCTTCTTATTGCTAATCTTATGGGTTTGTGCAAATAGGAAATAAATGATGAGGCAGAATTTTAAACTTGCTGAGTGCTGAAGACATGTATGTCCTAACACTCATGCAGAGCAAAGCTGCAGAGTGGTGGATTTACTGGGTTCCAGGTGTTTAGGAAATCTTTGTTCAATAACTATCTAGCCACTAAATTAATGGAACAGGGACTTCAGTGGCAACATAAAACAAATGATAAAAATTATGAAATTAATTATAAAAATCGCTAAAGAAACAAAAAATTACTACAAAAAACATCAACAACAAACCCAGGGAAGGGAGAAAATATGATTTTCAGAGTTACTGCATTATAATATTAAAACCATTCAGTTTTCAATAAAAATACAAATAAAATCCTACATAATTTGTTATATGACATATCTAAATTAGTGAAGTTCAGAGAAACAGAAAGTAGAGTGGTGTTTACCAGGTTCTGAGGAAAGCAGGGGTAAGGGAGTTGCTTAATGGAAATACAGTTTCAGATTTGCAAGATGAAAATTGTCTGGTGATCTGTTTTATAACGATGTAAATGTATCTAACATCACAGAACTATACACATAAAATAGTTAAGATGGTTAATTTTGTTATGTGCTTTTCACTACAATTGAAATTTTATAGTTTATTAATGAGCTATGAAAAGAGGAGCAAACTAGACACACAAAAAAACAGAGAGAAATAGTAAAGACTAAAGTAGAAATAAAACAAATAAAAAATAATAGACATGAGCAACAAAACCAAACATTAGTTCTTTGTAAAGATCAACAGTGTTGACAACCTGTTAAATAAAGTAAAGAAGAAAAATGCAGAAATATTAAATTACTAAATCTAGAGATGGAAGTAGAGACATTACTACTGATATTAATAAAGAAATTATAAGAGGACATTGCAAATATTTGTATGTAGACATAGAGGCAAATTAGATGAAAGGGGCAGACTCCTTTAAACATGGAAACTACTAAAACAGATCCCTCTCAAAAGAAATAGAAAATCTGAATAGACATAAAATCTGCAGAGATTAGATCAGTAATCATGAAACTCTCAACATATTAAAGTCCAGGCCTAGATGGTTGCACTGGCAAATTCAACCAAACATTTAAAGGAGAATAAATGTTAATTCTTTGCAAAGTCTTCCAGGAATTAGAACAGGAAGAAACACTTGCCAACTCATTCTATGAGGCTATATCTGCCCTGATATGAAAAACTAAAAACAGATATCAAAAGTACAGTAAAAACACCAATATCTCATAAATATAGATACAAAAATAATTACAATATCTGAGATTTTCCTGCTTATGTTCTTCTCTAGGACTTTTATGGTGTCATAATTTATATTTAAGTCTTTTATCCATCTTGAGTTTATTTTTGTGTATGGTGTAAGTTGGTGTTCAGGTTTCATTTTTTTTTTGCATGTACTTTACTCACTGTGGAAAAGAGTATGAAATTTCCTCAGAAAACTAAAAATGACTTTTGACCCGGCAATTCCACTGCTCAGATTATATCCTAAGAACCCTGAAACACCAATTCAAAAGAACCTATGAACCCCAATGTTCATAGCAGCACAATTTACAGTAGCCAAGTGCTGGAAGCAACCTAGGGGCCCTTCAGTAAATGAATGCATAAAAAAATTATGGTACATTTACACAATGGAATTCTATGCAGCAGAAAGAAAGAAGGAGCTCCTACCTTTTGTGACAGCATGGATGAAACTAGAGAGCATTATGTTAAGAGAAATAAGGCAGGTGGTGAAAGACAAATACCATATGATCTCACCTTTAAGTGGAACCTAATCAACAAAACAAAGAAGCAAGCAAAATATAACCAGAGACATTGGAATTAAGAACAAACTGACAGTAACCAGAGGGGAGCTGAAAGGAGATAATAGGGCGAAAAGGGGGAAGGGTTGTCAGGAACATATATAAAGAACACATGGACAAAGCCAAAGGGGGTTAGGACTGAGGGTGAGAGGTGGGGATGGCTAGGGTGGGGGGATGTGGGGGAGAAATGGAGGCAACTGTACTTGAACAACAATAAAGAATAAATAAATAAATAAAATTACAATATATTAACAAACACAAATGTAGCAGTATATAAAAGAATTAAAGACCATGACCAAGTGGAATTTATCTCAATATGTAAAGTTGATTTAACATATGAAAATCAATTAATGTAATACACTATATTTAAAAAATACGCAAAAGCCACAATCATCTGAACAGAAACAAATAAAACATTTGAAAAAATTCAACAACTTTTCATGATAAAAATCATTTAAACTAGAATTTAAAATGAAATTTCTTCAGCATGGTGAAGGACATCTGAAAAACCCACAGTTAACATTTGCACTTAATAGTAAAACAATGAATGTCTTCCTCTAAATTCCAGAAAAAGACATGGATGCCTTATTTTGCCACTTAACAATATACTGGAAGTGATAGTTTTAGAAATGATTCCAGAAATGAAATAATACACTTCCTGACTAAATGGAAGGAGTGAATGTATCTCCATTCACAGATGCACTGATCTTAGATCTGATCTTAGATATATGAAACCCTAAAGGATCCCCATGAAAACTTGTAGAGCTAATAAACAGGTTCAGCAAATTTGTAGAATACAGTATCCACATGTAAGTATTAGTTATATTTCTGTAGAACAACAGATAATCCAAAAATAAAATTAAGTAATCAAATACATTTACAATAACATTGAGAATAATAAAATACTTAGAAATATTTTTAAATGAGGATGAGTTGGGAGCTCAGTTGAGCTGGAAAAAGATGATCTGTCAGGTGTCAGAGTAGTTAATTAAAGCAATAAGCCAAAATGGAAGTAACAATAAAGTCTTTAATCACATATGCACTGTAATTGTATAAATAACAGGGTAAAAAGTCAGAAAGCTCCGACTCCCCTCTGTTTTATTTTCCCTGTGGAATGGCACTGTGGTCAATGCTCATGGAGATCACCACAGACATGGGTGTGATCTTACTTTTGAGGGAGCCACCAAAAAAGCTCCTTCAGTTTTATGTCCCCAGGGGCAATGGGAAGGAAGAGAGAAAAGGCTAGGAGTGAAAAAATTATGAGTACTGAAATCATAATGAAAAAGTGTGTCTTCACAGTTTTCCTCTTCTTTTCCTGGTAAGGAGACCTTAACAGATGCCTGAAGAAACCTCTGCCAAAGGCCTCACTCAGATAAAGAGACACCTAGAGATCAGGGCACTGGCCTGGGATTGCAATGCACAAAGAAGAGCACAAAAGAACAGTCAGACTAGAGTCCTTGACTGCAACTTTCCACAGATACTGTAATTCACTGGCTGTGTACCAAATCTGGGTGGGCAGCATTACCCCTATGAGGCCTGCCAGGTTAAAACCATGTAATTGCTTATGGTAAGGCTGAAAAACACACAACGGCTTCCAGCGAGGAGCCAGACTCCTCAGGATGTTCATGAGTTATGTAGTGAATTTTGTTCATTGGATTCCACAAATAAGTGAGATCATATGGTACTTGTCTTTCACTGACTGGCTTATTTCACTTAGCATAATAGTCTCCAGGTCCATCCATGCTGTCTGAAAATTAAGATATCCTCCTTTAAATGCTGTATATTATTCCATCATGTAAATGCACCAAAGCTTTTGTATCTATACATCTACTGATGGGCACATAGGTTGTTTCCAGATCTTAGTTATTATAAATAATGATTTTATGAACACAGGGGTGCATATATTCACTTTAATTGATATTTCAGTATTCTTAGGATATATTCCCAGAAGATGAATCACTGGGTCAAAAAATACTTACATTTTTAAATTTTTTAAGGAAACTCAATATTGTTTCCACAATGACTGCACCAGTCTGCATTACCACCAAAAATGCCTAAGGATTCCTTTTTCTTCCCATCCTCACAAGCACTTGCTGTTTGTTGATTTATTAATGGTAGCCATTTTGGCAGATGTCAGGTGATATTTCAACGTGGTTTTAATTTGAATCTTTTAACAAGCAAAATAGAATCAGAGGCATAGAAACATGGAACAGACTTACAATTTTAAGAGGGGAGGGAGGACTGGCTGTTTGAAGGTGAAGGGATTAATCAAATAACGTATGCATGATCCATGGATGTGTATAATGGTGTGGGGATTGCCTGAGTGAGTGCGGACAGGGATGGATGAAGGGGGGTAAAGGGGAGAAAATTGGAACAACTTTATTGTATAAACAATAAAATATTTTTTAAAAAGACTCATAGACACAGACAACAGTATGGTGATTGACAGAGGAAAGCAGGTAGGGGAAGATAGAATAGGGTAAAGGGAGGTAAATGGTGGTGGAAGCAGACTTGACTTGGGGTAGTAAACACACAATGCAATATGCAAATGATGTATTGTAGAATTGTGCACCTGAAGCCTGTATTTCATTAACCTATGTGACTCCAATAAATTCAGTAAGAATAATGATATAAAACATGCAGTAAAAACAACAAAATTTTGTTGAAATCAATTACAGAACAGTTATGTAAATAGAAAGCCACCAGGTACTCATGGATTAGAAGAATTATATTATTAACATGATATTACTCACCAATTCATCTACAGATTCAATAGGATCCTTGTCAAAATCCCAAATTCTATTTTTTGAAGAAATGAGAAGATGCCAGAATTCACATGAATTGAGATGCACCCAATAAACCAAAACAATCTTGATCAGAAGAACCAAGTTGGAGTATTTCCATTTCCTGATTTCACAATTTACTACAAAGCTAAAGTAATCAAAAACAATGTAGTACTGGCATAAGAAACGACATATCGATCAATAGAAAAATAATTGAGAGACTAAAAATGAACCTTTTATCTGTAGTCAATTTATTTTTAACAAGGGTTCTGAGAACATTCAATGGGAAAATAATAGTCTTCAACAAATGGTACTGGGACAACTGGACAGGCACATTAAAAAAACTGAATTTGGGTAAAAATTAAAACCTATTCCACTAAGATCAGGAATAAGACAAGGTTGTGCACTTTCACCACTTCTATTCAATATAGTACTGGAAGTTTTAGCCACAGTGATCAGACAAGAAAAAGAAATAAAAGGCATTCAAATCGGAAAGGAGGAAACAAAACTGTCACTGTTTGCAGATGACATAATAGTGTACACAGAATATCCTATAGACTTGGGTAAAAAACTGCTTGACCTAATAAATGAATTTTGCAGTACAGCAGGATACAAAGTCAATATCCAGAAATGAAAGGCATTTCTGTACACCAACAATGAAACAGCAGAAATCAAGAAAAAAAAATCCCATTTGAAATAGAAAAAAGAAAAAGAAAATGCAGAGGAAAAAACCTAACCAAAGAGGTAAAAGACCTATATTCAGAAAACTACATAACACTCAGGAAAGAAATGAAGGAAGACACAAACAAATGGAAACATATACCATGTTCATGGATTGGAATAATTAACATCATCAAAATATCCATACTATCCAAAGCAATTTACACATTCAGTGCAATACCTATGAAAATACCAATGACATATTTTACAGATGTAGAACAAACACTTCAAAAATTTATATGGAACCATAAACAACCCCACATAGCTGCTACAATTTTGAGAAAGAAGAGTAAAGTAGGAGGGATCACAATACCTGACACTAAACTATACTACAAGGCCACTGTAATCAAAACAGCCTGGTACTGGCATAAAAACAAGCACATGGACCAATGGAACAGAACAGAGAGTCCGGAAATAAGCCCAAGTCTCTATGGTCAATTAATATTTTACAAAGGGTACAGCAACATAAAATGGAGTAAAAATAGCCTCTTCAATAAATGGTGTTGGGAGAACTGGACAGCTATGTGCAAAAAAAATGAAACTTGAGCACCAACTTACACCTTATACAAAAATAAATTCAAGGTGGATAAAAAACTTAAATATAAACTGTAACACCATTAAAGTCCTAGAGGAGGATGTAGGTAGGAAAATCTCAGATATTTCATGCAGAAACATTTTTACTGATATGTCCCCTAGAGCAATGGACATAAAGGAAATGATAAACAAATGGGATCTCATCAAAATAAAAAGCTTCTGCACTGCCAAAGAAAACAGTATCAAAATAAAAAGAGAACCAACTGTATGGGAAAACATATTTGCCAATGATACCTCAGATAAGGGTTTTATCTCCAAAATATATAAAGATCTTACATGACTCTACTCTAAGGAGACAAGCAACCCAATTAAAAAATGGGAAAAGGACTTGAGCAGACACTTCTCCAAGGAGGACATACAGAGGATCCAAAGACACATGAAAAGATGCTCAGTATCACTAGCTATCAGAAAAATGCAAATTAAAACCACAATGATACCACTTCACACTGGTCAGAATAGCCACCACACACAAAGCAACAAACAATTGTTGGAGAGGTTGCGGAGAAAAGGGAGCCCTAGTGCACTGTTGGTGGGACTGCAGACTGGTACAACCACTATGGAAAACAATATGGAACTTCCTCAGAAAACTAAAAATGGATCTGCCTTTTGACCCAGCAATTCCACTGCTAGGATTATATCCTAAGAACACTAAAACACCAATACAAAAGAACCTTTGCACCCCAATGTTCATAGCAGCACAATTTACAATAGCCAAGTGTTGGAAGCAACCTAGATGCCCATCAGTAAATTAATGATTCAAAAATCAATGGTACATTTACACAATGGAATTCTATGCAGCAGAAAGAAAGAAGGAGCTCTTACCCTTTGCAACAGCATGGATGGAACTGGAAACATTATCCTAAGTGAAATAAGCCAGGCAGTGAAACACAAATACTATATGATCTCACCTTTAACAGGAACCTAAACAACAAAACAAAGAAACAAGCAAAATATAACCAAAGACACTGAAATAGAGAACAGGCTGACAGTGACCAGAGGGAAGAGAAGAGGGAATTTTAGGGGAGAATGGAAAGGGTTTACAGGAACAAATATAAAGGACACGTGGACAAAAACTAGGGGGAGGTGGTAATGGGAGGGAAGTGGGGAGGGATGGGTAGGTGGGCTTGAATGGAGTAAAAGGCAGAAAACTGTATTTGTACAATGATTAGAATTTAAAAAAAAATGAAAAAACTGAATTTGGACACCCAACTCATTCTCTATATATAAATAATTCAAAATGATCAAAGACATAAATTAAGGACTAAAAATATAAAACTCACAGTGAAAAATATTGCTATAAATCCACAGTCTTTGTTTTGTCAATGGTTTATTTAAAATAATACCATAATCAGAAGCAATAAAAACTAAATTAGATTTCACCCAAATTAAAAATATTTCTGCATCAAAGAACACTGTGAGAACATAAAAAGAGAACCTGCAAAATGGGAGTAAATATTTGCTAATTATATATCTGAAAAGGGTCTTTTTTCCAGAATTTACAACAATGACAGCAAACAAAGCAAATAAAAACGTGCAAAGGACATAAATAAGTACTTCTCCAAAAGAAATTTACAAATGGTCAACAAGCACAACAAAAAGGTGTTCCACATAATTAGTTGGTTTGTAAATGCCAATCAAAACCACAGTGAGATACCACTTCAAATGGTTAAACCACTCAACAATGGTTAAAATATTTTTAAAATCATGAAAACTGGCATTTGTTGGCAAGTAAGTGTAGAAACAGAAATCCTAATACATTATTCTTGGGAATGTAAAATGGTGCAGCTGCTGTGAAAAGGAGTTTAACAGTTGCTTAAAAAGTTAATGTAGCCATAACTGTAAGCCATAGCTATTAAATATAGCCATATGACCCAGTAATTCAGGTTGTAGTTACATACCCAAAAGAATTGAAAACTATATCTTCCCACAAAAACTTGCATATGAATATTCATAGCAACATAATTCATAATATCCAAAAGTGTTAACAACTGAAATGTCCATCAACTCATTAATGGTTAAACAAATGGCATATCCATACAAGGGAATATTATTCAGTCATAAAAGGAGTTACTGATACATTTTACAACAAGAATAAACCTTATAAACATTATACAAAAGAAGCCAGAAACAAAAAGGCAACATATTTCATATGAAATGTAAGTGAACTGGAGCTCAAGTGACACTGACTCTCACTGTGAGTGAATATATTTTCTTATATAAATATTCATTTTCTCTATGCCATATAGACAATTTATAGAGAGCTTAAATGTCTGTTGTATTAAAATTTTTACCAATCATGGTTTCTTCTCTCGAGAGCAGATCTGCAAAGCTTTTCACTCTACCATTTCAGAAGTGGATCACCCTATGTATATTTTTATATTCAATTTAAAGTTTAGGTTAAGATTACCTTAAATAATTTGCATGTTCTAACTTTGACTCATAGAGAAATTTACATAGTTAAATAAATAGGAATATTTTCACATATCAAAATACAAAACATATGCCTTATTAAAAAATAGAATACTTTTTGTGTACTTATTAGTAGGGTAGCATAGACAACTAGTAAAATGTTAAAATATGTCTCAAATTTACTTTACATGGCATTTAATCACTCATTTGCAAAATGTTACATTGTGGTTGTTAATGACTAAAAATAGTTGTAAGTGAAACGAGCTTATATTTTCATTCTTCAAGTTTACCTCAAAAGATGAAAATATGAGAATATGTAATAAATAAATCTCCTTGCATGTACAGTTTCCAACTTTCATGTTTAATTTTATCAAGCTGCACCGATGATCTGACGTCTTTTTAATTCTTTGAAGGTATGCTCAGAAGCAAACTCAGAACATGTCATGTAACATTACTGTATAATGCAGAAAATAATAATCATTGAAAGTTTTTCTTTTCTAGTTGTGGTATGTAACTAACTTCCTTGAGGATATCCAGAAAATATGTGGAGAATGAATATTAAAATCTCTTTTTGATCCCCAATCTAAACTTTCCCTCATAGCATATACTGCTTCTTGAATGTACCAAATAGTATAATGGGAAAATAATTTTATTTTTTAAAGATTTTATGTATTTATTTTTAGAGAGAGGTGAAGGGAGAAAGAGAGGAAGAGAAACATCAATGTGTGACTGCCTCTACTGCGCCCCCTACAGGGAACCTGTCCTGCAACCCAGGCATGTGCCCTCAATGGGAATCTGTGACTCTTTGGTTCGCAGGCTGGCACTCAATCCACTGAGCCACATCAGCCAGGACATAATTTTAAAAACAGTAGAACTACCTTTTTTTTTCTGATTTCTGATGTGGTTATCTCATACCAAATAGATTATAGAGAATATACTGAACATCTGAAACTTGTGTAATTGTGTATGTCAACTACATTTTAATTTAAAAGGAATGTGATATCAGTGAACTACATACATTCAATACTACTATTCATGATATCAAGTTCTTTAGGATCTGGCTTATGGTAGAACCTCACTTTCCATGCCCCTTGAAGTTATAAAGCCATATGACTTGCTGTGGCTAATCAAATGTGAACAGATATGACACGTGTCACTATTAAACTAAAGCTCAACTCTCCAGCTGAGCTCTTCCTTTACCGCAGCAATTTACTTGCATGTATAATTCAAATGGATTGCTGTTCTTGCATTTTTCTACACACAGAGATTTATAACTTTCATATATATAGCTAGAATTATATAACTATAACTGTATAGCTATACATATATAGCTACAACTATGTAAATATATATATATATATATATATATATATATATATATATACACACACACACACACACACACACACTTCCCATTTGGGTTGAATGTTACCACTTCTAAGTTTCAAGATTATATATTACTTTCTCCAACTTAAGTTAGATGTCTGTCTTATGTATCCTACTCTAGCATGTATATACTGTGCCCTATATTTGTTTACATATATTTCATAAACCATGTTCTCAGACTATGAGTTAAATTAGAATTATGACTTTGCCTGTTCAATATAGCATAATGGCTTTCAATCCATGAATTTTCTATTTGTTATTAACATAGTTTTATTTTTTGTAGTTTTCCATTACCATTTATATCCCTTATACTCCTCCCTCTTCCTTGCAATCATCACATTGTTGTCCATGCATGATTTTAATCCAAAAAATAATGTTTGTGGTAAATGTGTTGGAGAAATTAGGTAACCATCAATTGTAGGCATAGCTCCTATTAATAATTTACAAAATCTTACATAAAAACAGAGTAGGAAATCTAACTCTTGTAAAACATATTTTAATCTGATTTCCTCTACAAATTCAACTGTTTTTATCATGCATAATTCAGTATAAGCTCGTATAAAAAAGAAGTTTTGACAAGCTTTGACACAAATGACATTATGTAGATACTTCCTGGAAGGATTTAAACCTGTTAATTACTCTTTTTTGAATAATATAAAGTTTTATTCTTAATATATTTTGAACTTTGTTTCCAGGATTTAGTAACACTTACAATATGAAGGATATCAGATGACATTCTACCATTATGACAGATGGTTTGATTAAGGTATTCACAAGCATAAAAGAGTACAGTGAAGTCAATTCCATTATCTGCTTAGAAGTTCCAGACAGTAGACATTAATTAGGGAAAATGTCTGTGTGTATGTAAAATAAATTGCTTATTTAATTTCTCTCAAAAATATCTGACAGTTCCCCCATGGACAAAGTATTTTGAAATCCACATCCAGAAGAACTCTCCAAATACATCCATCCTACTTGTGGGTTGAAGAGGAAGAGAATTTGTTAATGAAGATCACATTATTAGCCATGTGCTAATTAAAGAGTCTGCCTAAAATATACAAGAATTTCTTTGGGTGATTTACTAGGTAAATGTTTTGAAATGTTGCCAGGGGACAGGGAGCACAGGAAGAGGGTTACATTTCTGTTCAAGTGACTATATAACTCCAAATTATCTAGAAAACAGTGAAAATTCAGTAAGTCACCCATGATGGGCTTTAACTGACAAAAATAATGTTCACTGTACATTTTCATTTCTCAATAAATCTATAAATTTAATGACAACCTCTATGGAAAACAGTATCAAAATTGCTCAAAGAATTAAAAATAAAACTACTATTTGATCCAGCAATTATACTTCTGGGTATACATTTGGGAGGAAACAAAATCACTAATCCGAAGAGATATCTATACCCCTATGACCATTTCATCATTATTTACCATAGCAAAGATATATATTTCAGCCATAAACAAAAGAAGGAAATCTTACCATTTGTGATAATATGCATGGACCTTGAAGGTATTATGCTAAGGAAAATGAGTCAGACAGAGGACCAATACTGTAGGATCTCATGTATATGGAATCTAAAAATAATAAACTCATACAAACAGAAAGCAAATTGGTTATCAAAACTGAGTGGTGGGGTGGAGGAAATGAATAATTGTGGTTAAAAAGTACAATCTTCCAATCATAGATAAACAAGTCCTGTGGATATAATGTACAGGGTGTTGACTATAGTTAACAATAGGAGTTTGCACATTTAAAAGTTGCTAAGAGAGTTGATCTTAAAAGTTCTCATAACAAGAAAAGTATTGTAACTAGGTGAGATGATGTATGTTAATTAAACATACTGTAATCATTTCACTATATATATATATAATTATTATCTTACACACCTTAGGGTTACATGATATTATATGTTAAATATATCTCAATAAAGCTGGAAAACACACATATAGATATATAAATTAAATTGATAAGTCTACACTTCTATACTGAATTATTTCATGTATAATTTTCTTAGATTATTATATAGAATCATAGGCTATAAGTGTAGGAAGGAATAAACCTTAAAGAGTTTCTGGAATTTTCCCTTCCTTTTTTGTTCACCCAACCCATACTTATTATTTTATTTTAACCTTTTAGCATGATTGTTTCTTCTGTGCATTCCCATATTATCTTGTTTTTCTTATTTTTTCCTTCATTAAAGTAGCTCTAATGACAGCTTTTAAATTTTAGTTATTTTTATTAGCTCAAAATATGTATTAAGGACTTAGTTTTCAGGTTTTATTGTTTAAATTGTGATGGCTTATTTGATAGTCTCCCTGAAAAGCTTGTAAGAACCAGTAGAACAATGCCTTTGTCATGCATGCAACCCTCATTAACTAAATTTGACTGTGTGTTAGTTTACTGGGGCTGCTGTAAGATAATACCACAGACTCAGTGGCTTAAACAACAGATGTTTATTTTCTCACAGTTCTGGAGGTTAGACGTCTGACCTCAAGGTATCTGCAGTGTTGGTTTTTCATAGGCCTTTCTAACCTTGGCTTGTGAATGGTCACATTCCTGTGCCTTCATAAGGTCTTAACTCTGTACATGTCAGTATCTTAACCTCCCTTTCATATACGAACACCAGTTATATTAGTTCAGGTTATACCCTAATGACTTCATCTTAACAAAATTACATTTTAAAAAATCCTGTGGAGGTTAGGACTAAAACATAAATTTTGGAGGAGGGGGAAAAATTCAGCTCATAACAAGCTGCATGAAAGTAAGAAAAAAAGAGAAAGAAAGAAAATAGCAGCCCAAAAATGGACTAAAAATGTGAGTAGTTAATTTTTCTTTTTCATAAGGCCGTGGTAGACAGTTAAGGAAAGAGCCTTCCAGCACTCTTTTCACCTGCTTTAGAATTTGTCCTATGTCCTTCACTTTCATAGTGGTTGTCAGTGTACCAGCACTCATGTTCACATCGTAGGCAGAAATAAAAAAGAAATCCTCAAAACAACAAATACCAACTAAGTGCACTCTCTTGCAATAACTTCCACTCACAAATCTTTATTTAGCCCGGATTATGCCACATGGCCCAAATGTCTTTGCAATGGAGATTGGAAACATTTTTGTTATGTTTGTTGCTGTCCTACAAAATATAAGGACTACATAACTATTAATTGTGGAAAAATGGGTATTAGGCAGGCAAGGAAGAATATGTTTAAGACAGGAGTTATTCAATAAAATTTATTATATGACTAAGAAGAATGTATAAAGAAATGCATATATTTCCTTCAATAACTTCTTTTTCTCTTTCTCCTTTTTTTAGTTGAACACCTAGTTGTAAATGTCAAGAAACTACTTTTTTGGTAAAGCCCCTAGAATATCTTTGCTACAGCCCTATCTAGGTGAAATTATTTTTTTTGGGGGGGGGGGACATAAACTTAGTTTATTCCATTCATTTTATAGATTAAAAAGAAAAATGAAAAATGAGCATTGTCTTATTTGACTCTGAAAGTAAGACAGTGATGAAAACAAAAGAGATATTCTGGATGATAAAGAAATTGAAGTCCATTCCTAGCAGGGTTGCTCACTTGGTTGGAGCTTTGTCCCAAAACACCAAAAAGGTGAGGTTTCCATTCCCGGTCAGGGCACATGCTTAGGCGGGTGCAACCCCTAGTCAGAGTTTCCCTCCTCCATCAATGTTTTCTCTCCCTCTCTCCCTTCATCTCTCTCTAAAATCAATAAGCATATCCTTGACTGAGGATTAAAAAAATTGTGGTCCAGAGTGTGATATGATATCCACAGAAAAGTTTATATAGTTATATTTAGCAGCTTTATTGTCTATGTATTAAAATATTTCCACAATAGTAGAATGGCCATCTCAAATATAAAACTAAATTATGTAAATTACAGTTTATTTTTTCCTGTCCTAAAAAATAAGAAATGTGTACATCTTTTTAAGTGTAATTACATATGAACTTGAATTTTACCTTTATTTCAATGTAATGGTAGAACTCTGAGCAAAGACTCATAATTTTTATTGAGATATAATTGACATATAACATTATGCAAGTTTAATGTATACATTTGTTTTATACATTTAATACATTTATGTTGCAATACGATCACCAGTGGATCATTAGATAACACTTTCATCACACATCACAAATACTAATAATTTTAATCAAGTGGTTTTCAAAGTATGATCCACAGACAAGCAACACAATCATTGCTATGGAGTCAGAAATTTTGTTGGTGGGGCTAGCAGTATGTGAATGAAAAAGTCCTTCAAAGGATTCTGATATTCATACATGGTAAAGTTTGAGTACCTGTCTTTTTTTTTTAAGATTTATTTATTTATTTATTTATTTATTTATTTATTTTTAGAGAGGGAAGGGAGGGAGAGAGAGAGAGAGAGAGAGAGAGAGAGAGAGAGAGAGAAACATCAATGTGCGGTTGCTGGGGGTTCTGGCCTGCAACCCAGGAATGTACCCTGGCTGGGAATCGAACCAGGGACACTTTGGTTCCCAGCCCACGCTCAATCCACTGAGCTACACCAGCCAGGGCGAGTACCTGTCTTTTTTAAAAAATATATTGAATTTATTGGGGTGACATTGGTTAATAAATTTATAAAGGTTTCAGATGTACAGTTCTATAATACATCTTCTGTATATCATACAGTGTGTTCACCATCCCAAGTCATGTATCTTTCCTTCATTATTATCCTCCCTATACCCTCCTCTATCTCCCTGTACCCTCCTTTCCTTCTGGTAATCACCATACTGTTGTTTATATTTGAGTTTTTTTCCTTTGCTGAATCTCCTCACCTTTTTCACCCAGCTCCCCAAAGCCCTCCCCTTTGACAGCTGTCAGTCTGTTCTCTGTATCTATGAGTCTATTTCTATATTGTTTGTTAGCTTATTTTGTTCATTAGATTCTACATATAAGTGAAATCATATAGTACTTGACTTTTACTGACTGGTTTATTTCACTTAGCCAGGTCCATCCATACTGTCACAAAGGGTAAAACTTTCTTTTTTTAGGGCTGAGTAGTATTCCATTGTGTAAATGTACCACAGCTTTTTTATCCATTCCTGTACATATGGACACTTGGGCTGCTTCCAAGTCCAGGTTATTGTAATTAAAATAGCAATGAACACAAGGGTGCATATATTCTTTCAAATAGTCACCATGAGAGAAATGCAAATTGAAACCACAATGAGATATACTTCGCACCTGTCAGAATGGCCATCATCGATAAATCATTAAACAACAAGTACTGGCAAGGATATTGAGAAAAGGGAACCCTAGTGCACTGTTGGTGGGAATGTAGACTGGTGCAACCACTATAGACAACAGTATGGAATTTCCTTAGAAAACTAAAAATGGAACTGCCTTTTGACCTGGCAATTCCACTACTGAGTATGTATCTGAAGAAACCCCAGAACCTCTCTTTTAATGAAAATGAATTTATTGTGATATTATCTTTTTCTCTTAATAGAATAACCTCTTTCAAGATCTTTTCAAATCCCAACCATCCTTTAAAGACTAACTTGTATGGCATATGTATTTATATATTATATGGTATATTTTTTCATATATTCTTTGTGGTCTATTGGAACTGGCCTAAGTGTTTACCCCTACTTTGCTTCTCAGATCAAAAACTGAATATGTATAGGATTTACAAACCCCTGAATCCTCTGTTTAAACCTTGAAGGGCACTAGCTCCTATCACTGCCCCATCTTACAAATCACAGCCATCCTTTTGGTCAAATTTCTGATTTCATAGGGTTTTGTATTCACTCTAGTATGTGGAAGTCCTAGGTATAAAACAAATACATTCTCATTCTCTCTCTCTGGAGCTGTCTGTCTGTCTGTCTCTTTCTCTCTCCCTTTTCTTCTTCCTCTCTCCTTCTCTCCCTCACTCTATCCTCCATTCCCTTGTTGGTTCATTGACGTGTGATATAAAACTGGCCTCCTTATACAGAGGGCAGGGAGAGACCAAAGAAAAAGCAGACTACTCCAGATTGGCAAGTAGCAGTGCTTTTGTTTTATTTTATTTTGATTTGTTTTTTTCATTTATTGAGGTAACGTTGGTTACATATATATATATATATATATATATATATATATGTGTGTGTGTGTGTGTGTGTGTGTGTTTCAGATGTACATTGCCATTCAATATTTATATACTGTATTGTGTGCTCACCATCAAAAGTTTAGTTTCCTTCCATTACCATATATTTGACCCTTTTTACCCAATTCACCATCTCCTCACCTCCCTTCTTCTCTGGTAATCACCATTTTGTTGTATCTATGAATTAGTTTTTGTATTGTTTTGTTAATCTGTTACTTTTTTTGTTTTACATTCCACATATGAATGAAATCATTCAGCTTTTTTTCATTTTTTTGTCTGTTTTAATAAGGAAGGGAACTTATGATGCTTGTCTTAGACAGCTGCAGAATCAATAATTTTCCACACCCAGTTACCAAATCTTAAAAGTTTACATCGGGCCTTAACTTGGTTCACTCATATGCACAGGTGATATCTACTGCATTCATTTGTGTACACAAAAGGACTTAACTGTGTTTAGTCATGTACTCAGTCCAGATAGTCTCATCACCACATTACTATTTCAAGGCTGAAACCTAGGGACAGCTTCTGGGAGCGGGGACAGCAAGCAGAGCACACATTCCAAAGATGGGGGGTAGAGGCATGTGGTAGGGAGCCTCCAATTGCCTGGGTCCAGCTCTGGGGTCAAAATGGTAGTCACATCCTCTCAATAGCCTTTCTCAACATTTCCACTTACTCCCTTCCCACCCCTCCCTCTCCCTATAGCTCTCAAGACAGTAAAACTTTCAGAAATGAAGGAGGATATCACAAACATCATTTTTTCCCACTCTTTCTCTTTTCTCCTCATTCTTGAAGGTTTTACCTAGCAATTTGACAACAAATCTGCCTAATGCAGGCTTGATATCAATGTAAAGACTGAGTATATTTATAGAGGAAACAAGTTATGTGTAAATATGTATATTCGTAAGGTTCAAACTTGCAACTCTACAACAGGCAACAAAATAATCCACTGCCTAAATGCTTTTGTAATTCTAAGAAAAAAAATTTATAAGAATATTAAGACAGACTTTGTGAGAAAATGTTGCATAAACACAATCCACACATGAAATCCATTAATGAAATCCAAACACATCATGTCCTACTAACAGTCAACAACTGCATAAAACAGGTAAGAAACAATCAATTTAAACAAATTAATTTTAGTTGAAAACTAAATTGCAAACATGACCCATATTTGTACTGTAATATAGATGTCCTATAGTGTAAGTATTGTCATATCATATTTGTTACCTTGCTTTATTTTTCTTTTTAGCAGTTTATATTTCTATAATGTATAATTTGTATATCATCTGTTTCTCTGCTAAAATATTAGCTATATGAGTGCAGGGGCACAAGAAAAGTTTTTCTTCACTGTCATATTCTTAACACCTAGAAAAATGCCTGACTTATAGTTTGCACTCAATAGAAATATGTTACATGAATGAAAGAGGAAGGAAATAAAGTAGTCCTTGGAAGTTAATATATTATTTCTTCAAAACTTTAAAATTACCCTCTTATATATTTTTTATTTTCAAAATGCTGATTTGATTTAAGTGATAATTAAAACACAGTATCTTTTTAATGACAGTGGCAAGCCACAGGATGGGTAATAAAACGTCATGAATACCAATATGCCTGTTTCTGGTTCAACTTTCTGTCATTTCACAGTAATTATTATGAATTAAAGTGTCTTAAAGTAAACCAGTATTAAATGAATTATCTTAACTTCTGATTTTATGAAATAATAACAAAAATAAAGAAATACAATTTTAATCATGTATTTTGAACTTCAGGACAGAAAAGAAGTAGTTTCAAAGGCAATTTTGTCTTTTTTGAAAGCTTTTTTAATTAAAAATTTCAGAGGTAGGCCAATGGCATAAAGCCAAATTTTCATACTAAGTAATAATATTTATGCTAAAAATATCCCACCATAGAGGTACATCTGTCCCAATGAAATCGGAATTGTTGTTTGAAAATGTGTATGTACACTATTGTATCTTTACATTTCTCTTCAAATCCTTATATGTAAAAATGATGTAATGTTTTGATTTCAGATATTTTAAAGATCAAAATGAGAAGTTTACATTCTATTTACTTTTAAAAGTTTATGTAAATTGTGAGATTTTAAATGATCTTGTATAATATGCTATTAGACACTTCCACTTGAGACAATGTCTACTTGAGACAATACCTGACATATCATTACATTGATAAAAATATAAAGAGCATATATTTTATGCATTGAAAACTAGTGCATGACTTTGCCATGAGAAAATCAAAACAAATGAAATGAGCCTTACTATCATCCTGAATATCTATCTCGAGTCATTTATTTGACCCTGGCTGAGAGAAGGGGAACCCAAGCAAAGGACATATGTCTCACTGAGCAAAAGAGAGATAAAACTAGAGTTCATGGAAACCAACACAGCTGTAATATGCAGGTCCAAGTAACAAACAGAATGTAAATATGCAGAAAAATCTGCTCTCAAATCTTAATAGTCTGTATTGAGTGTCTGTATAAAAATATTACCAATTCTTAAGGTATGTTTCTATTAGATCATGTAAAGAATGCTATTGGGCAAAAACAAGAATAATGATCATGGGGTTCTAAATAGAAAAAAAATTATCCAAGCTTTGTTAGAGAGATTTCTACTTCCATGAACCAGAATGAAGAGACATTATTCAATATCCAGATCATACAGTACCTATCAAAAAAAAGTTACACTTTCAGAAACAGCGAAACCAGCCTTAAATGTATTGTCACTGAAATTGGCAAATTAGGGAACCCCAAAACACGTGTACAGTCATTAAGCAACAATTAAACTAGCAGAAATTTTCATAATCAGATTTTTTAAAACTTTGGTTTCTAGCTAAGAACTTGTAACAATCAAGAGAATGCTAAATGAAAAAAAGAAGAAGCTACTAACTCTCAGTAATAGGGAATTGTGACATTTTAGTTACCTGTTATCACTCCCCATTCCCTAGCTTGGTTTAGGTCATGGGGAGGGAGTACTGCATTCCTGGTATAGATTCCTAGCACAGAGAGGCTATACAAGCCATGTTCCAAAAAAGCTGTAGTTGTTTTTGGTCTGTCTGGCAACTTTCTGAGAGGTTGGCAGAGAAGTTTGCCTTTGTTTCTCTGCTGCCTTGGAACTTTCTTTAAAGCTGCAGCAATCTCTTAAACAGCATTTATTGAACATTTTCAAGGCAAATACACCAGACACAGCTACCTGAGACAAGGGATAACAAGGGGACAACGACCCACAGATTGAAAAAAAAGCTGAGAAGAGGGAGGCAGGGGAAGGAGATAAATGGGGAAATAAGGGCTTTGGAGAGCTCCCACATTTACCAGAGAGATTAGAAAGCCATGCACATGATTAGAACTGAAAATATGCTAAAAAATTACCTGAGAAGATCATAAGCTTTCACTTCTGGGTAAACTTCATGCTCTGTGAAAACAGAAAGTGAAGGCTAAGGCAGAGGTATAAAGGATCTGGGTAAGCATTTCTTTATTGTTAGCTGATGAGTAAGTTAAAAACCATTCAAACTGAAGCATGAAAAATGAATAAAAATAAATTAACAAATCTTCAGTAACTTTTGAGACAATATCAAGCAATGTGATATACATGAAATTGTAATCCACAAAGAAAAAGATGATGCTGACTATGATTAGGGTGATGATGAAGATGATAATTTGTGATATATGTAAAAGTAAAGTGATATGAAAATTGCACAAAGGAAGCATTAAAATATGACAAATTAAGTGGTATTCATGTTAAAAGGTAGACTGTCATAAGCTCAAGAAAATTGTTATAAAGCATAAACCAATAAATTATGAGATAAGAAATAAAACAATAGAAGAAATTAAATGAAATGCTTAAAACAATTAAAGATAAAACAGGGAAAGAAGGAAACCAAAAAAGGAAAATGTGGAGAAAAATAAAACAAATGAAAGAGTAAGCTTAAACCCAACATTTTAATACTCAACTGTTGCTATTGAGGTAAACTGTCCATAAATATATAGTCCTAAAGATATGCAATTTACAAGAAACACAGGCAAAGCTTTATTAAGATGAAAGCATGGAAAATATATATAGCATGAAAATAGAAATTTACTAATCATAAGAGGGCAGAAATAGCTGTGTGAATTAGGACTCATCATAATGAACATTAACAGGGACAAAGAGAAACATTACATGATAAAGAGCAATCCATAAATAACATATTTTAAAAAACTAAAAGAGAATGTACTTAATAACAGAGTTTAAATTTAACAAAGAACAAGTTGATAGATCTAAAAGGAGAAATGGACAAGTCCACATTTATATTTAGAGATGTAAATACTATGCTCAGGGTAACTGACAGAATAAATAGAAAATCAATTAATATATAGAAGAAGTATACAACAATATCAAACATGAGTTAATTTACATTTATGTAACATTCCTCCTAATAACATTAAAACAAACATTCCTTATAAGTGTGTATAGAACATTGATCAAGATAGACAATATCCTAAACTATAAACCCAGTTTCTATGAGTGTGAAAGGATTGAAAATGTAAAGCAAATATTCTCAAACTACAATGTAATTTAATTATAAATTAATAAAAAGATGGCAAAATCCCAAATATTTTGAAATTACATAACATGATTCTACATAACCACAGGTCAATGAAAATATCAAAAGGAACTTAAGAAATATTTGTCAATGAATAGTGAAAACACAACATTACAAACATTTGTGAGGTGCAGCTACAACAAGCCTTAGAGAAAAATTTAGCCTGAAATATTTTTATTAACTTAAATTTTGTATTTCATTTATAGTTCACATTCATTATTTTGTGTTAGTCTTTCTTGCATTTTGTGGAGAGGCTCTTTTTTAAAGGATTTTATTTATTTATTTTTAGAGAGAGAGGAAGGGAGAGAGAAAGAGAGAGAAAGAAACATCAATTTGTGGGTGCTTTTTGCACAGTCCCAAGTGGGGACCTGGCCCACAACACAGGCATGTGCTCTGACTAGGAATCGAACCAGCAACCTTTGGATTCACAGACTGGCACTCAATCCACTGAGCCACACCAGCCAGGACCATGGAGAAGCTCTTTGTGAAATTTGTGCCACTCCTTCAACACTCTACTGTGAAGTCTACAACTCTGCCTCAGCATTTATTTTTTTTTCTCATGCACAGCCTCAAGATCAACCAGGGTTGAGAGCTTAGAGTATTCTCAGGTCTTTCCTTAACATGTGTACAGCCTTGGACATGAACATTGTCCTCCAGACTCTCAGGAATATGTTAGAGCTTTTTGAAACCTCTTATGTACATTTTATTCCCCAATATTTTTCTTCCAAGTTTTTTGAAAAGAAATACTGGGGAATATTTTGAAGAGTAACATTTTCTCAACTGGTATTCATTGCCTCATGCACCAGTGCCTAAAATATCTGCCTGCAAATGTTTCAACAAACAATCTCCCACCCCACCTCAATAGTGGCTTTAAACACTGCATGAGTTCTGACATGTACAAAATACAAATCATTTCAGGTTGTTCCAGTCAGACACCAGATAGATCAATTAATAACAATTATGTGAAAATAAGGTCTATTTTGGTTCTGAGTTGGGGAGTGTAAGATCAGACTAGAGCAAGATATAATTCTCCAAAACTCATTATTATTGATATTTAGCCATTTTTCTTTAAAAAGTGGGTTGCTGTAAGCTGTTGGGTTTCTGCAAAGTTTTGGTTAACTTCTAAAAAAAAGATTATTCTCACTGTTTGTTTTATTTTCTCATTAGTTTTAAGAATAGGAAGAATTGTACAGTTTCCACTTTGCCATTTTCCCTGACATACCCATATAACGTTCTTCAAAATACAACCATATAAAAATGGAAACTGACTAGCAAGTGTTACGATATGGTAAAGGGAAGGTGCATGTGTTTGCTTATTAAAGGGTAACATCAGAGACCCTTGTGGTCAAAGAACTGTTCTATTCAAGACTTATCCAGAAGGTATCCATCCATGTAAAATGAAAAATAGAGACATTTATTGAAGAAGATACAAGATACAAGAAATACTGTACATAGAACAATGATGCCTCAGTCCCCTTCAAAGTAGGCACCTTGGGACCTCACACAGTTCTCCCAATAGCCATCAGCTGCCCTGTCATATTTTCCTGAATCTCACTGATGGTCTGAAATCTCTTCCCTTTCAAAGACTGTTTCAGTTTCAGGAAAAACCTGAAGTCAACAGGATGCCAAATCTGGGCTGTAGGGAGGCTGAGTCACCTGGGTGATCTGATGTTTTATCAAAAAACTCTGTACGAAACATGATGCATGAGTGGGCACGTTGTCGGGATGAAGCCGCCAAGCACCAGTTGCTCATAGCTGTGATTTTGTGAATCATTGAAAGAATTTCTATGAAGGAATGTTCAAGCTTCATGAAAAATTTGATGCAGATGTGTTACTCTACTAACTCAGTCATTTGGAATGTGCCTGCCACACAGTACACATGCTCACTCAATGGTGTCAACCATCCCCACTAACAAGTACAGTGAAATCATCAACATTCACACATGTGCATTCCAGTCCACTCTCCTTGGCTGCCAGGTTACATTAATGTCACAAAAACTGTTCTCATTTTACTAACAATGGTTAGATTTTTTTCTGGAGAAACCTCATATATGGAACCACAAAAGACCCTGAATAGTTTCAGCACTCTTGAGAAAGAAGACAAAAGTTGGAGGTATCACACTACCTGATAACAAACTATATGACAATACCATAGTAATCAAAACAGCATGGTATTGGCACAAGAACAGCCATGCAGACCAATGGAACAGAACAAAAAGCACAAATATAAACTCACAACTTTATGGTCAATTAATATTTTACAAAGGAGGTAAAAACATACAATGAGATAAAGATAGATTCTTCAATAAATTATATAGAGAAAAATTGAAACTAGACCACCAAATTCCATCATATACAGAATAAACTTAAAATGAATTAAATACTTAAATATAAGGTACAAAACCATAAAAATCCTAGAAGAAAACAGGCTGTAAAATTTCAGACATTTCTTGTAGCAACATTTTTGCCCATGTATCTCCTTGTGCAAAACAAATAAAAAAATTAACAAATGGAATTATATCAAACTAAAAGCTTTTGCACAGAAAAATAATCCATCCACAAAATGAAAAGGGAACTATTTGAATGGGAGATCATATTTCTCAATGACACATCTGATAAGGGGTTTATTTCCAAATTATATGAAGAATTTATGAAACTGAACACTAAGAAGACAAACAACCCAATTGAAAAAAAGGCAAAAGTCCTGAATAGACACTTCTATGAAGAGGCCATACAGATGGCTCATAGATAAATGAAAAAAATGCTCAATGTCACTAAACATCAGAGTTGAAAATTAAAATGACAATAAGATGCCACCTCATGCCTGTCATAATGGCTATCATTAATAAATCCATAAACAACAAGTGATAGTGAGGATGTAGAGAAAAGGAAACTCTCATTCACTGTTGGTGAGAATGCAGACTTATGTAACTACTGTGGAAAATAGTATGCATTTTTCTCAAAATCTTAAAAATGGTACTGTTTTATCAGAGGGAAAGTGGTGTAGGTGGAGCTAGAAGAGTGTGTGTGGGGGATAATTGGTGAAGGAAGGAGACATGACTTGGGGTGGTGAGCATACAATACAATATACAGATGATGTATTGTAGAATTGTACACCTGCAACCTATATTTTATCAATGTTACTTCAATTAATTCAATTAAATTAAAACATAAAATAAAAATGAAACTGTCTTTTGACCCAGTGATGCCACTTCTGGAAATTTATCTGAAGAAACCCAAAACAATAATTCAAAAGAATGCATGCACCCATATGTTCATTTCAGTGCTGTTTACAATAACCAGGGTATGGAAACAGCCCAAGTGCTTATAAGTAGATGAGTGGATAGAATGCTGTGGTATATTTACACAATGGGATACTACTTGACCATGAAAAATAAGGAAATCTTATCTTTGGTATAGCATGGATGGACCTGGTGATTATCATGGTTAAGTGAAATATGTCACTCAGAGAAACACAAATACCATATGATCTCACTTTTATGTAGAATCTAATAAACAAAATAAACTAACAAATTAAATAGGAATAAAGTCATGGATACATGTAACACATTGACAGCTGTCAGAGGGGAGGCTAGATAAAAGAAGGTGAAGAGAGTAATACATAGACATAGACAAGGGTGTGGTGATATCCAGGGGGGAAGGAGATGTGAGTGGGTGGAGACTGGCCATAGGGACTGAAAGACTTTGCTTTGGGCAATGCGTGCATGATACAGTGTGCACATGATGTTTTATTGAGTTGTACCCTTGAGACATGTATGATTTTCTGTATCACATGCCACCCCAGTAAATTCAATGAGAGAGAGAGAGAGAGGGAGAGAGAGAAAGAGAGAGAACTTTGCTTTGCTAAATCTATTGTGTGGAATCCTGGTGTCTTTTTTGAAATCTTATAATGCCATTTACTCAAGGAGCATGTTGGCAAATACAGTTTGCAAGTATCTATTTTAAAACAATATACATGTATTCCTTGAATAACACAGTGTTTTATTCCATTTGCAAGTGACTACTTAAGAACCTTAAGGCTAAGCCTATCCTAACTTCATACCAAACACTAATTTGAGGTCTCTCCACTAACTTAATCCTGAACTTAAATTTAATCTTGAGCTCAAACCAAACCCTAGATTAAATTATAAGCATTGTTGCAATGCTAATTCTCACACTAACCAAAATAATACTCCTAATCTTAACTTCCACTGAAACCAAACCATGAACTAAGTATAACATCAACACTAATGTTCCCATAAGTAGTATAACCCTAAACAAATTCTAACACATGAAGGTAATTCTCCCTTTGTCCACAGGATTAAACCTAACAATGATTCTAACTTTGTCATTCTCTAAAGGAATCAGAACTTGAAAACAAATCCTTGTTGTAACTTCAACCAAAACCTACTCCCTAAAACTAAAGCTAATCCTAACTCAATTCTTACACTTAAACATAATCCTGAACCTATTATATTTTAAGAATATACTAGCAAACTACAATATTATGCTCAGCATAATATTCCTCAGTAAATGCAACTCTGATATTTTGTAATACATATAGTAAGTGTATGAGCTATTTGTCATAAAAATATACTTGAGTACATAATGGAAATATATCTATATATTTACAGTATATATATATACACACACATATATACTGGTTTTGATATTGTAGTATAGTTCTGCAAGATATTTTTGCAGGAAATTAAGTAAAGTATATATGTTTTATTGTGTACAACTGTATGTTAATATACTATGATCTAAAACTTTTTAAAGTTTAAATAAACTATTAAGGATGTTGAGTGATAAGAAAGACACAACAAAAAATAGAAGTGTTTGGAAGAAATTAGATTAATTGTTTCTGTTTTTAGAATGGTTAAATAAGTACACTTTTTATATCTGTGCTGTCCAATACTTTGGAATACTGAATAGTAACACAATACATCCAATGTATAATCTTCGTGAGTGGGAAATTGAAAATACATGGACAATTAACCCTTTCTTGGTTTCTCTATTCATTTACTTCACACAAAGCTTTCAATATAAAAAATGTAGGAGGAGAAGCAAAAAACAAAAGAGAAAATACAAAATAGCCATTATCATAATTCTGTCTTGCAAATATACCATCTTAAATTTGTCAACATGAACAATAAGCACTAAATTAATATAATGCTTTACTTTGGTAATGTTTTCTTGAAATACTATCCATTTCTTATTTGCTGTTTCCAATTTAGATTTGCATTTTTTTGTTTGTTTTGTTTTTGTATTAGGATTTGTTCTAGTGTTTCAACTGAAGAGTCCCACATAGGCATGTTGAGAAACAATGTTTGGTCCTGTGGTTCCTGCTTATAGTTTTACTATTATTTTACTGGATAATTTTCACTAGTCATTACAATTGTTCTTGCACATTTCTTTGGGAAGCATGCTTTTAATAGTATGAAAGCCTCCCATCCCTTGCTGTGTGAAAAGGGCTCTTGTTGTGATTAAGTGTGGAGCAAAAAGTCACTCACTGCAGGTCTAGTGGCATTCAATACCCGTTCATGCAGAGTAAATGGGACTGGTGGGCTTTCTACTGAACATTATTTCTGGTACTACACAGAAAAAGGAAGACTGTGTGAACCTTACACAGATGGGTTCTTATGACTTTTCAGACAAGCAGGAAAGGCAATTATTTGTTCTTTGTTTGACAAAGTTGAATACCTCCAGATTATTAACATTACTCACTTTTACAGCTGACTCAATTTCCTCTGTGTGTACTCAAGCACAGATATTTATTGGCTATGTTTTTCCTCTTATGCTTTACCAAAACAAGCAGAAAATTGATATAAAGACTATTTTCAAGAAGAGGACAAAACCAAACATGGATATTGGGTTAAAGAATGATAAAATCTCATGGTGTAAGAATCTCTCTCTCTCTCTCTCTCTTTCTCTATCATACACACACACACACACACACACATGTGTGTACACTTGCTCTGTGTGTCTTAAGTGTAATGCTATATGTTATTAGATGTTTAGTAGTTGTGTTTTAAAAATAAGAAGAAAATAGTGACAGAGAGAAAAGTGAAAAAAAAGAGCAAATTTAATAGATGATATAGAGTCATATGTATTTTTCTCATCTCAAATTATATACACTATGTTATAATGTAGTCCATCATAATATAGCCAGCTAACAGCTGAGGAAGATTATGTAGTCTTGGGCACATTTTATAAACACAACCAAATGAAATGTTCAAACAACATTTTTGTGTATTAATGGAATAATATGGTGTATCAATGAACTATTGCTTTAGACATAGTAACATCCATGTTTATTTAATCAATTCTTAACAAGGTTTCTACAACTGCTATATCAGTTGACTGTTCTGAAATTGTTTCTAAATACACAAAATTTTATTTTCTAAATAAAATAAATAAATAATGTAAACTAAGAAAATTATATCAAAACTAAATGTGTGAAACAAGAGGTTACAGGTTAAAAATTGGTAGATATATCCAACCCTTAAGAAGGGTTGGATACATTTACCAATAATATTTTGATAGGTACAAAACAAAAATATCTGGTCTTTATTTTTTATCTTTGAATGTAATGTTATAATGGGAAAACTTTCTGTTCTAAAAATATTTTCCATGTAAAGGGGTAATAAGTAGGAGAAAATAAGTTTATGTTTGTAAATATTTTTTGTTGTTTTATTGACTAGAATTTCTTCCATCCTTGTCCTTGCCATGTTTTTCTGCCACACTGAATTTGTTCATGATCATGTAACATTTGCTGCATGTGAACAGAATTCAATTCAGCTTTAAATTCAATTGTGTGGTCTGTAGTCCATTACCTCTCAATCATTGAAAAGTATGGCCCTCAATCATTAAAAAAGGTAATGTATACATTACTTCAGTTTAGATTTCTGAATGGGAAAATATGTGGAGACACAGTTAGCCAAACCCAACTGAGTCTTGCTCATATACTGGTGCAGTGGAGTCCAGGGAGGCCAACATATGCCAGCAAAATTTAAGGGAATTCAACAGAGTTACAGGGGACCTTTAACTTTAAAGCAACATAAATTAGAAATATTTAATTTTTAAACCTCTGACAATATATGGCTGTTTGTTAAACTATTGACATAGTAAAATCATATCAATGTGATCCTTTAATACTACTTTGAAGTTTCAATTTCATTTTCATAGTCACAACTGGACTATGACTTGTAAGGTAAATTCTGTCATATTGGCTCACTGGTATAATCAATCGCTGTATTGATCATAAAATTGCAAGGAAATCCATAATTGATGTCCTCATAAAGAGTTTTGTTACACTACACTTAGAAAAACTACCAGGGAATTAATAAAAGGAAAATAGTGACTGAGCTTTTGGTCTTAATTTTAATCAATAAACTTGATTACAAATGAAGTTTGATAGAAGTAATTAAAAAATAAAATCTATGAGTAAATCCTTCATTTGTTTTTAACTGTTAGATATAGATTAAGATACATTTTATCAATATATAATATATACTCCTCTTAAGGGGTTAGAGACAAGTTAACTTCATTTCTAAATAAGGATTTGATAATTTTAGTTTGAGACAGATGATGATCATCACTAGAATTTTAGACACAATTTCTCAAGATTGATCTGCCATATATTCACAATTCACAAATTTTTTTATTACAATGATGCAATTTGTCTGAAAAAAGGCATTCTTATTTTTAAAATATATGACAGTCATTACTATTTCTGTCTCTTATGTCTTTCATACATTGCATGCAGAAATGTATGAAAACCATTATACATAAGTAACATTAAGAAATGCACATTAGAGGAAACAGACAAATAAGGAAGCTAAAATGATAATAAAAAGGTCAATGTTTGTAAAGATTGCTAAAGAGTATCTCCTTAGAAACTTGACGACTCAGTGTGCCCAGAATCCTAATGCTAATCTCTAGCAGTGTGTTGCATTCAGGACTTCTAAAGTTAGATAGAGATGAATGCACTCTCAGCAAGCAGTGGAAGGCCTATTGGGTTACCTGAAACCAACCAGTGCCATGTAACAATAACCTTTATTTTGGTATTCACTTTTTAAATTTATCCCATACTGCTTCCAATTGTTGTTGGCTTTGTATTTATTTACTTTTTAAGAAACTGAATCCAACAGAGATTGCATCCAAAACCAGTTGTTACAGATAATACTCCTTAAATGCACATCCACAAACTGAGAGATTTGCAAGTCTTATTATTGATGTTGGCCTACATACTGATGAACTTCTGTTTCAAAAGTATATTTAGAATGTTATTTACAGTTAAGGGAACTGTTATATTTTTAAGATAAATAAGTGGAAAAACCCACAGCAAATCACAAAATCACACAAACACTAAATCAAAAAATCTTCCCCGTATTTCAGGTAATCCTTGGGGACTTATTCATTAATTCATTAAAAATAATAATTAAGGCCCTGGCTGGTGTGGCTGAATGGATTGAGCATCAGACTGCAAAGGAAAGGGTCTCAAGTTTGATTCCCAGTCAGGGCACATGCCTGGGTTGCAGGCCAGATCCCCAGTAGGGAATGAGCAAGAGGCAACCACACATTGTTGTTTCTCTCTTTCTATTTCTTCCCCCCTCCCCCTCTCTAAAAATAAATTAATAATAATAATAATAATAATAATAATAATAAAGGAGAGCCTACTGGGTGCTATTCATTGTTTTAGGTAAAAGGAATACAAAGGTCAGGAAGACATACGGGTCCATGTTTTCATGGAATATCCTTCATTTTCTAGTTGGAGAGACAGAAACAAAAGCAAATTAATTAACTATATTTGATGGTTATAAGATAAACTAAACAAAACATGGTAATTTTGAAATTGAGGAAACTACATGAAGACCACCCCCCAAATTATTTTTTGACATTTGATTTTCAGCCCATCATGGATTTTAGAACTCATCATTCCACTTTAACAAGAAGTATATAACTGAAAATCAACAACTCCTTTAAGATCTATTACAGAATTGAGCTCACAGGGCAAATCACTGCCCCCCAAACTAGAGAAATGGCCAGTTATTTATATAGATCACACTTTTCTGAGCAGAGACCCATAAATAGAAACCTAAAAAAGAACAACTACCACAACAGGAAAAATTAAAGTGTAATTGGCAAATTGCAAGAGGTTCAACAAATCTGACAGTCACAACTTCCAGAAGGTATCAGCATTAGGGGGAGAATATACACATTTTTGTGACTTTTACCACCAGGTTCTCACAGTCAAGATCAGAGAAAAACCTCCTCATGATTCTGCCAAAGGGAGAGAAAAAATAGCCATTTTGAAATATAGCAGAGCAATCTATTCTTCTTAAGGAGGGCTGCCCTCAAAATAAAATAATGTACTAAAGTCTAACCTATTGGAGTTTCATCAAAACATAAGTGACCTGGTAAAAATGAAATACCCAACTCCAGATTCCTCTAGCCAACATTTTGTCCCACCTAAATGGGTGTGAGAATGTAAGTATTTGTGAAATTTATAGTCCAGGGACACAAGCTCACTAAAAGACTGAGACCTAATCACAGGATTATAGAACAGGTTTACCCTATATCTCACTGTCATTTTACTAAAGGTTCATTTACCATATTTTTTTTTACCCAGTACATTATGTCCAACTGTCAAAAAACTTTGCATACTGAAAGGAAATAACAGTTTCAGGAGACAGGGAAAACATTAAAATAAGAGTCACATATGGCCAGGATATTAGAATTATCAGACAAGCAATTCAAAATAATTATGATTGTTATACTAAGGTCTCTAATAAAAATTAGAAAACATGCAAAATATTGAGAAATGGCAAGAGTAATTGTGAGAAAAAAAGAACAAAGGTGAAGGAACTATACTCCTTGACTTCAAATTATACTGTATAGTGACAATAATCAAAACAGCCTTATATTGGGAGAAAAACAGTCATACAAACCAATGGAACAAAATCAAGAACCCAAAAATAAACAGACATGTCATTTTTCTTATTTTTAATGAATCCAATAGATAACACTTTGTTCAAAATAATAACAGCGCAATGTACCTCATGATTATAACATGTATAATTGAAATAACAAAAATAGTACAAGGTACGGGAGGGAAAATGCTTAATGAAAACCAAAAAATGGGAGAAAAAGTGTGGGAAAAAAACAAGAAGAAAGAAAATGTCAACACATTGAAAAAACATACGTAGATGGTAGACATTAATCCAACTGTAACAATAATCAATTTTATTTTATTTTTTATTTTATTTTTTATTGTTGTTCAAGTATAGTCATCTCTGTCGTCCCCCCACCATGCCCCTTGCCCCATTCATCCCCACCTTCAACCCTCAAACCCATCCCCTTTGGTTTTGTCCATGTGTCCTTTATACATGTTCCTTGATGGTCCTTTCTGTACTTTCCTCTATTATCCTCCTCCTCCTTCATCTCTGGTTACAGTTAGGTTGTTCTTTATTTCAATGTCTCTGGTTGTATTTTGCTTGTATTTGTTTTGTTGATTAATCTCTGTTAACGCCAATGGTATAAATACACAAAATATAAGATGTTGATTGTGAGAGTGAGTAAAAAATCAAGGCCCACCTATATGTTGTCTACAGAAACCTAAATATAAACAGATGTACACTAAAAGTGAAAGGATAAAGATATACTAAGGCACAGTAATCAAAAGAAATCTAGAGCAGCTATGTTAATTTCAGGCAGAGCATACTTCAGAGCAAGAACATTATCAGAAATAACAAGCAGCATTATGTAAAAGGGTCAACTCACCAAGAAGACAAAACAAATCTTGATTTATGCATCTAACAATAGAACATTAAAATGTATCAGGCAAAGACTGTTACATCTACAAGGAGAAATAAATGAAATTAATATCATAACTGAAACACTTAACACTTCTCTATCAGCTATAAGCAGATACAGCAGGCAGAAAATCAGTAAAGACATAGCTGAACTGAACAACACTATGAATTAACTAGATATAATTGACATATAAAAACTAGTTTTTCTAATGACAGTAAAATGCACATTCTTCTCAAGCTCACAAGGAACAGTCACCTAGGTAAACCATATTCTGTGTCATAAAACACATCTCACCAAATTTAAAAGAATAGAAAATGTACAATGTATGCTTTCAGACAAAAATAAAATTAAACTAGCAAATAAAAACAGAAAGTAAGTGGAAATATCTCACAATTTAGGAGATTAAACAATGCACTTTTATTTTTTTGCTTTAATTATGAGCAGTTTATTATATGTCAAATTACCTTGATAAAGTTGTTTTAAAATAGTGTTTTTAAATAAAATAATGATACAAAACATCATTATTCAAAAATATTTTATCCCACAACTATTATTTTTTTATAGTTTTTACTGGTGTTTAAGTAAAGTTCTCTCCATTTTCACCCCACCATGGCCCCCTGCCCTACCCATCCCCACCTCCCACCCTCAAACCTACCCCCTTTGGCTTTGTCCATGCGTCCTTTAAACATGTTTAAATCACACATGGGTCAGCCTTAGCTGGTGCAGTTCAGTGGATTTAGCATCAGACTGGGGACCAGGGGAATACTGGTTCTATTTTTAGTATGGGCACATGCCTGGGTCTCGGGTCAGGTTCCCTGGTGTGGGGAGTGTGAGAGGCAACCACACATTGAAGTTTCTCTTTTTTTTCTTTCTTTGTCCCTTCCCCTCTGTCTAAAAATAAATTGATAAAATCTTTTAAAAATAAGTAGATAACACATGGGACAAACGGAAATATCAGAGAAGTTTTAAAATATTTCATCCTAATAAAAATGAAAACACAACTTATCAAAATTTGTGAGACAGAGTGAAAGCAATGCTTAAAGAAGAACTTATAGAATTGACTACATATGAGGCCTATCCAGAAAAAGTCCAGCAATTGTTAATATAATGAGAACAGTTTGGATGACTTCAATGTAACCCATCAGCCAAGGAGAGTGGACTGGAATGTATATATGCAAACAATGATGACTTCACTGCACTAGTCAGTGGGGTGGATAGATGCTATTGAGTGATCTTGTGTACAATGGTGCTTTTGCATTCAAAATTTCTGATGGAATAAATGGCTTAATGATGAGATCAAGGAAGAAATCAAATAATTTCTGGAAACAAATGAAAATGAACAAACAACACTCCAAAACTTATGGTACACAGCAAAGGCAGTCCAGAGAGGAAAGTTCATAGCAACACATGCCCACCTAAAAAATAGAAACATTTCAAATAAACACCCTAACCTTACATCTACAAGAACTGGAGGAACAACAACAAACAAAGCCCAGAGTGAGTAGAAGGAAGGAAATGACCAAGAAGAGAGCAGAATTAAATGACATAGAGATTAAAACAACAATCCAAAGGGCCAATAAATCCAGGAGCTGTTTCTTTGAAAAGATAAACAAAATTGACAAGCCTTTAAGCAGACTCATCTAGAAAAAAAGAGAGAAGACCCAAATAAACACAATCAGAAATGAAAGAGGAGAAAGTGCAAATGATACCACAGAAATACAAAGGATTATAAGAAATTTCTATGGACAACTATATGCCAGAAAATTTAAAAACCAGGGTGAAATGGACAAATTTCTAGAAATATATAATCTCCTAAAACTGATTGAAGAAGAAGCAGAAAGCCTGAAGTGAAAAATAACAGCTACTGAAATTAAAACAGTAAAAAAAAAAACCTCCTGACACACAAAAGCCCTGGACTGGATGGTTTCACAGGAGAATTCTACAAAGTACTTATGGAAGAGTAACCCCTATCCTGCTCAGACTATTCCAGAAAATCCAAGAAGAAGGAAGACATTCAAACTCTTTTTATGAGGCCAGTATCATTCTAATTGCAAAACCAAATAAAGATACAACAAAGAAAGAAAAAAAATACAGGCCGATATTGCTGATGAATATAGATGCTAAAATCCTCAACAAAATATTGGTGAACTACATCCAACAACACATTATTAAAAAGATTATACACCATAATCAAGTGGGATTCATCCCAGGGATGCAAGGATGGTACAATATTCATAAATCAATAAACATAATGCATCACATAAACAAAAAAAGGTGTGTAAAAAGCATTTGATAATGTACAGCTCTGATTTATAATAAAAACACTCAGCAAGTGGAAGTAGAGGGAGCATAACTCAATATAATAAATGACACATACAAGAAACCTACAGCCAACATCATACTCAATGAGCAAAAAACAAAGGCTTTCTCATTAAGATCAGGAGTAATACAAGGATGTCCACTTTCAACACTTCTATTCAACATAGTATTGGAAGTCCTGGCCATAGTGATCAGATGAGAAAAAGAAATAAAAGACATCCAAATTGCAAAGGAAGAAGTAAAACTGTCACTGTTCACAGATGATATGATAGTGTACATAGAAAGCCCTATAGACTCCACCAAAAAACTACTCGATATAATAAGTGAATTTGGCAGAACAGCAGCATACAAAGTCAATATTCAGAAATCAAAAGCATTTTTATACACCAACAACAAAATATAAGAATCAGAAATCAGGAAAAAGTCCCATTTTGCTATAGCAACAAGAAAAAGAAAGTACCTAGGAATAAACCTAACCAAGGAGGTAAAAGATCTGTACTCAAAATACCATATAAAATTGAAGAAAGAAATTAAGGAAGAGATGAATAAATGAAAGCATACACCACATTCATGGTTTGGAAGAATTAATATCATCAAAATTTCCATATTACCCAAAGCAATGTAGATTCAACACAATCCTTATTAAAATACCAATGACATATTTCACAGATACAGTACAAACAATTCAAAATTTACATGGAGCCATAAATGATCCCAAACAGCTGCAGAAATTTTGAGAAAGAATAACAAAGTAGAATGATCACAATATCTGATACCAAACTATAATAAAAAGCCATTGTAATAAAAAAGTATGGTACTGGCATAATAACAGACACATAAATCAACGGAACAGAATAGAGAGCTTGGAAAAAAGCCCAAGACTCTATGGTCGCTTAGTAATCAACAAAGGGGACAGAAGCATAAAATGTAGTAAAAATAGCCTCTTGTTCAACAAATGGTGTTGGGATATCTGGACAACTATGTGCAAAAAAATGAAACTCGATCACCAACTTATGCCATACTAAAAAAAAAAAAAAAAAAACCCTTCAAGATGGATAAAAGACTTAAATGTTAGTCACAATACTGTAAAAGTCATACAGGAGAACATAGTCAGGAAAATATCAGATATTCCATGAAGCAATATTTTCACCGATATGTCCCCTATAGCAAGAGACATAAAGAAAAGAAGAAACAAATGGGACCTCATGAAAATAAAAAGTTTCTGCAAGGCTAAAGAAAACATCAGCAAAATGAAAAGGGGACCAACCATATGGGAAAATATATTTGCCAATGGTACCTTGGGCAAGGGGTTGATCTCCAAAATATATAAAGAACTCACATGAGTCCACTCCAGGAAGAAAAACACTCCAATTAAAAAGTGAGCAAAGGACCTGAACAGACTTCTCCATGGAGGACATACAGAGGGCCAAGAGACATATGAAAAGATTCTCAGTATCACTAGCCATCAGAGAGATGCAAATTGAAACCACAGTGAGATACCACTTCACACCAGTTAGAATGTCCATCCTAAACAAATCAATAAACAAGAAATGTTGGAGAGGATGTGGAGAAAAAGGAACCCTAATGCACTGTTGGTGATAATGCAGACTATTTTAGCCACTATGGAAAACAGTATGGAATTTCCTCAGGCAACTAAAAATGGAATTGCCTTTTGACCCAGCAATTCCACTGCTGGGATTATATCCTAAGAACCCTGAAACACCAATCCATAAGAACCTATGCACCCCAATGTTCATAGCAGCATAATTTACACTAGCTAAATTCTGGAAGCAACCTAAGTGCTCATCAGTGAATGAATGTATCAAAAAACTGTTGCACATTTACAAAATGGAATATTACACAGCAGAAAGAAGGAGCTTCCATGCTTTGAGACAGCATGGATAGACCTGGAGGGCATTATGCAAAGTGATTTTCGCCAGGCAGTGAAGGACAAAAACCATATGATGTCACCTATAAGTGGAACCTAATCAACAAAAGAAACAAACAAGCGAAACAGAAACAGAGAGATTGAGTTAAAGAACATTCTGACAGTAAGCTCAGGAACAGGGGGAGGGAATTAAGGGGTAAAAGAAGAGGAAGGGTTGTCAAGGAACATGTAGAAAGGATCCATGGACAAAGCCAAAGTAAGGTAGCATTGAGCATGGGAGGAGGTGGTGAGTGGGATGGTGTAGAGTGTTGGGGGGAAAATGGAGAAAACTGTACTTGAACAACAATAAAAAAATAAAATGTTTGAGCAAATACAGCAAGTAATCTGCATCAAATTTTGCTTTATGCTTGAATATTCCTCCACAAAAATCATTTGGATGTTTCAGAAAGCCACAGCTATGGGCAACTGACAGTTGGCAGCTTCATCATCACAATGTGCCTACTCATGCATCACATCTTGTGCAGATTTTTTGAGAAAGATCAAATCACCCAGGTGATTCAGCCCCCCTATAGCCCAATTTTAGTGCCCTGTGACTTCCAGCTTTTCCCAAAACTAAAATCACCTTTGAAAGGGAAGAGATTTCAGACCACCAGTGGGATTCAGGAAAATATGATGGGGCAGCTGATGGCTATTGGGAGACCTGTGTGAGGTCCCAAAGTGTCTACTTTGAAGGGAACTGAGGCATTATTGTCCTACGTACAATGTTTCTTATATCTTGTATTTTATTCAATAAATGTCTATGTTTTTTATATTACATGGCTGGATTCCTTCTGAACAGACCTCTTATATTACAAAACAAGAAAGTACTAAAATTAATAATCTAAGTTTCTACTTTAGAAAAACTAGAACAAGAATAACAAATTAAATCCAATGAAAGCAGATGAAAAGATTTAGAGCAGCAATCAGTGAAATTGAAAACAGGAAATCGATAGAGAAAATCAACAAAAGCAAGATTTGAGTCCCTGAGAAGATCAATAAAATTCATGATACTCTAGCCAGACTAACTAAGATAAAACAGAGAATACTCAAAATATTTATCTCAGAAATCAGAGGGGATACATCACTAGGGCTGCAACTTTGATAACTGAGATGAAATGAACCAATTTCTATAAAGATAGAATCTGCCAAACCTCATACAAAAACTGCAAAATCTGAATAGTTTTGTGTGTTTTAAACTTGAATCAATACATAAAAACTTTCCAAAACAGATAGCATCAGAATCAGATGGGTTCACTGATAAATTATACCCAACATTTAAGGTAGAAAGTCTCTCAATTCTCTACCATCTCTTCCAGAAGAGAGAAGAGAAGGGACTAATTCCTAACTCAGTTGATGAGACCAACACTACTATAATATCCAAAATCATACACAACATTACAAGAAAACTACTGAGCAGTAATTCTCATGAACATAGATACAAAAACTATAAAATATTATTAAGTTAATTCAACAATGTATAAAATAATTATACATCATGTCAAATGGGACTTATTTCAGGCAGGTAAGGCTGGCTCAACATTTGGTAATATATTAATGTAATCAATCACATCAAGAAGCTAAAGAAGAAAAAGCACATGATCACATCAGTAGATGTAGAAATGTAATTTGACAAAATCCAATGCTCATCTATCAAAAACTCTGAATAAACTGGGAATAAAATAGGACTTCTTCAAAATGGCAAAGAACATCTAAAAAATCTCATCAGCTAACATCATACTTAATGATGGGAAACCAGAAGCTTTTCTGCTAAAGTCAGGAACAGTACAATGATAATCCCATTTACTACTGTTTTCTCTCATGATATATACAAACTTTTGATATTCAGCAAAAGCAATAATAAAAAAGAAGTTTATGTAATTACAGACCTATCCCAAGAAAGAAAAAAATCCCAAGTAAACAACTTAACATTACATTTTAAAGGACTAGAAAAAGAAAAAAATTGCAGCCCATGTCAGCAAAAGAAAGGAAATAATAACGACTAGAGCAAATTTAAATAAAATAGAGGAACAAAAAGACCATGCAAAAATTAATGCAACAAAGATCTGGTTCTTTGAAAAGATTAATAAAATTGACAAACCTCTGTTTAGACTCACTAAGAAAAAAAGAGAAATCAGATATCAAAAAGATGTTATTACAGACACCACAGAAATACAAAGGATCATACTAGAATACTATTATATGCCATCAAATACAATAACTTAGAAGAAATGGATAATTTCCTAGAAATAGATAACTTTCCTATAATAAGTCACAAATAACTGAAAAATCTTAATAGACCAAACAACAGTGAAGAAGTTAAAATAAAGATGAAAAACCTCCTAGAAAGTAAAAGTCCCAGTCAAAATTGTTTCATTACTGAATTTTACCAAACATTCTGAGATTTGATACTTATTCTTTTCAAGATATTCTAAAGAATTTAAGAAGAAGCAATACTTCCTAAGACATTTTATGAGGCTAACATAACACAGAGACCAAAACCAGACAAAAATAACACATACACACACAAAAAAACTACAGACCAATATCTCTAATAAATACAGATGCAAATATCCTAAAGAAAATTCTAGCAAATTGAATACAATAATGCTTTAAAAACTAATACATCATGATCAAGTGGAGTTCAGTTTAGGAACACAAGGATGGTTCAACATATGCAAATTGATCAATGTAATACATAACATTGACCAATTAAAGGATAAAACTTTAGAATCATAGCAGTAGATGTAGAGAATGCATTGACAAGATACAGCCTGTATTTATAATTAAAATATTCAATCAATTGGGTATACAAGGAAAGTATCTAAACATTATAAAGGCTATATATGACAAACCCTCAGCCAATATTGTACTCAATGGTGAAAAACTGAATTTCCTCTAATGTAAGGAACAAGACAAGGATTTGATTCTATACAGAACCCATTTATGACAAAAAAAAAGAAATTCAGCAAAGTGGGAGTAGAGGGAGCATTCCTCAACAAGATAAAGGCCATATAGAAGAAACCTACAGCAAACACCATACTCAACAGGCAAAAACTAAAAGCTTTCCCACTAAGATCAGGAACAGGACAAGGATGTCTACTCTCACCATTCTTAGTACTGGAAGTCCTAGTCAGAGCAATCAGGCAAGAGAAAGAAATAAAAGACCTCCAAATTGGGAAGGAAGAGGTAAAAGTGTAGTTTTTTTGCAAATGACATAATTCTGTATATAGAAAACCTTAAAGACATGACCAAAAGACTGTTACAAACAATAAGCAAATACAATAAATTTACAGGATAAACAATCAATGTACAAAAATCTGCATTTTTATATACTTACAATGAAATTTCAGAAAAATAAGTGTGTAAAACAATTCCTTTTGCAATTACAAGTAAGAGAATAAAATACCTAGGAATAAGCTACAAAGTATTATCAAAAGAGACTGAAAAATACACAAATAAATTAAAAGATATTTTGTGTTTGTGGATTGGGAGAATCAAGATAGTTAAAATGGCACGTTATCCAAAGCAATGCACAGACTTAACACAATCCCCATCAAAACTCCAATGGCATTTTTAAAGAAATAGAACAAAAAAACATCGTATTTGTTTGGAACCTCAAAAGATCCAGAATAGCCAAAGCAATCATGAGATAAAAGAACAAAGGTGAAGGTACCACACTCCCTGACTTCAAATTATACTAGAGAGAGACAATAATCAAAACAGCATGGTATTGGCAGAAAAACAGGAAAACTAATGGATCAGAACTGAGAACCCAGAAATAAACAGACATGTCTTAGGGCAAACAATTTTTGACAAAGGAGCTAAGAGCATTCAATAGAGAAGTGAAAACCACTTCAATACATGGTGCTAAGAAAATTGGAAAGCCACATGCAAAAGAATGAAACTAGAGAACTGTTTTTCCTTATATATATAAATTAACTTAAAATGAATCAAATACCTAAATATAAGACCCAAAATAGAAAGTTACACAGAAGAAAGCATAAGTGTATAACTTACAGACTTTTGTCTTTGAGAGGATATTATGGATTTGATCTCCAAAGCAAGGAAAGTAAAGGCAAAAATAAATGAATGGGACTATGCCTGTACAACAAAAGAAACCACCAACAAAACAAAAAGGCTACTAACCAAATGGGAGATGTTATTTGCAAACAGTTCCAACAAGGGGTTAGTATCCAAATTATATAAAGAACTCATACAACTCAACGCCAAACAAACAATAACTGGAAAGCATTATGCTAAGTGAAATAAGCTAGGTGGTGAGGGACAAATACCATATGATCTCACCTTTAATTGGAACCTAATCAACAAAACAAATAAGCGAACAAAATATCACCAAAGATGTGGAAATTAAGAACAAATGGACATTAACCAGAAGGCAAATAGGAGGATATAATGGAGGGAAGGGGGGAAGGGTTTTCAGGAACAACTGTAAAGGACACATGGGCAAAACCAAAGGGAGGTGGAAGCAGGAGAAGGGGGTGGGAATGGCTGGGATGGCAGGGAGTGCTGGGGGATAAATGCAGACAACTGTAATTGAACAACAATAAAATAATTTTAAAAATGTACATATGACCTGAACAGGCACTTTTCCTTAGAAGACATACAAATGGCTAACAGATACATGAAAAAATGCTAGCTATATGGGAAATGGAAATCAAAAACACCATGAGATACCATCTCACACTTGTTAGAATGGCTATTTTCAACAAAATAGATAATAAACAGTGTTGGAGATGTTGTAGAGAAAAAGAAACCTTCATACACTGCTGGTGGGAATGTAAACTGGTACATCCACTATGGAAAACAGTAAAGAGGTTCCTCCAAAAATTAAGAATAGTGTTGCCATATGATCCAGCATCTCCTCTTCTGGATACCTATCCAAAACATTTTAAAACATTTATTTGTAAAGATATATGCATGCTTATGTTCTTTGCAGCATTATTCACAGTGGCCAAGACATGGAAGCAACTGAAGTGTCCTTTGGTAGATGATTAGATAAAGATGTACATACATAGTATGGAATACTACTCAACCATAAGAAAATATGAAATACTGCCACTTTTATTTTTAATAAAGAGTCATGGGTTCTTTTTGTTTTTTGTTTTTTTTTTAATTTATATTTTTAGAGATGGAAGGGAGGGAAAAAGAGAGAGAGAGAGAAACATCAATGTGTGGTTGCTGGGGGTCATGGCCTGCAACCCAGGCATGTACCCTGACTGGGAATCAAACCTGCGACACTTTGGTTCCCAGCCCACGTTCAATCCACTGAGCTACACGAACCAGGGCTGAAATACTGCCACTTTTAACTACATGGATGGATCTTGAGAATATTATCCAAAGCTAAATAAGTTTGACAAAAAAAGTCAAGAACCATATGATTTCACTCACATGTGGGATATAAAATTGAAAGCAACAAATGAACAGACACATAAACCAAACAAACACACATAGATACAGACAACAATATGGTGTTTACCAGAATGAAGGAGTGGATAGGTTGTAAAGTGTAAAGAGGTTGAAATATTGGTGACAGAATAAGATTTGACTTTGGGAGGTGGGCACACAATGCAATATGCAGATGATGTACAATATTATAGAATGGTACACTGGAAAGGCATATAATTTTATTAAACAGTGTCACTCTGACAATTTTAATTAAAAATTTTTAAATAGTAAAATAGAGATAATAAAGAAAATAAAACAAAACAGGGAAAAGTGAACAAATTCAACAAACAAAAAGATCCAATCATTTCCCAGTCTTTGCAGATTGCCTGTGTTCTTTGGACCAACATGAAGGCTTAATGTTATCCTAGATAATTTTTAGCATGTATTTTGCCTGAGTGTACATATGGCTTTCAAAATTTTCCCATGTACATGACTGCTTTTGAAAACACACATTCCCCTAAATAGTAGTACTTCCCCACTGTAGTTTCTCTACTGTAGTTTCTTCTCCAGGCCTTAGATGGTTTATTTTATGTCTCTGCCCATAATTGTTTGCCTCATGTGTCTGTGAGTCTATAATCACCTTGCAGGTTTTATGAGAATGCCTGAAACTTTTCCTACCTGTGTTCTATTTGGAGAAATAGTTATGAGGGCCTTACTTCTGGTATCTTCTAAGAATGTTAGAATAGCTGTACATGATAACTTGCTAATAAAATTTGCCTTCTCCCTGTGGTTCAAAGGAGGGAACTGGGAACTGGACTGCTATCACTTCAAGACCAAGACTGCCTTCCCACCAGAAAAGTGTGGAAAAGAGTTGAGTAAAAATACAACTAAAGTGTTCTATCTTTGTGAAATGCCCTTTTCTGATCAGGTGTTCACTTGGTTTCTATAAACCTTAGGCTAATTTAGACTGTTTTCTAGAGCCCTGACAAAAATGGTTCATAGTCCCGCTTACTTTTTTTTTAACCTTTTTTTGTTTGTTTTTCTGACCACCCTTATTTTTATTTTGAATTATGTCCTTCTTTTTTTATTTTTGTTTCAAATTTTAGTTTTAATTACTGTTTACATTCAATATTATTTTGTATTTGTTTCACATTTACAGCATAGTGTTTAGACTGTCATATATTTTACAAAGCATTCCCCTGATATTTCTATACTCACCTGGCACCGTACATTGTTATTACTATATTTTTAAGTTGTATTTTATATCCCCATAAGTATTTTGCAACTACCAATTTATATTTCTTAATCCCTTCACCATTTTCAACCAATTCCCCTACCACCTCCCTCCATTACAACTATCATCCGTCTGTTCTCTGTATCTATGAGTCTGTTTCTGTTTTGTTCATTTATACTGTCCATTATATTCCACATATAAGTGAAATTACATAGTATTTGTCTTTCTCTGACTTATTTTACTTAATACCCTCTAAGTCCATCCATGCTGTAACAAATGGTAAGATTTTATTCTTTTTTAAGGTTTAGTAAATATTCCATCATATATGTGTGGAATTCTCACCACTTTTTTATCCACTCGTCTGTTGATGGACACTTGGATTGCTCCCACATCATGGCTATTGTAAACAATGCTGCAATGAACATAGGGGCTGACCACTTTTATTTTTCATGTTTGCCAGATTTGTAATGAAATTCCACTTCCATCCATGTTTTGTCTTTCTTTTAAGGGTTTATGTTTTTTGTTAAACTTTTCAAATATCATTTTTCAGTTTTAATTATTTTAATGTTGCTTGTTTCTTATTTCATTGATTCTTGGTTAGAGTTTATTATGCCCTTTTGTCTCCTTACTCTGGATTTATTCACAATGTTTTGGAGCTTCTTAAAGTGGAGAATTAGATAATGTTGTTTTTCAATTTTTCTTTAAGTCCATGATTGTTGTCATTTTCATTTACATAAATATATTTTATAATTTTCCTTGTGATTAATTACTTCATTTACGGGTTGTGTAGAAGCATATTGCTTTCTTTTTAGAGTTTGGGTATTTTTCCAGGTTTTTGTTTCTGGTGTCACTTTAAGTTCAATTATAATCAAATATATTTTATAATTTTAGTATTTTTAAATACACTAAGAATTGTTTTATGGCGTTGAATATACTCTATCTTGGTCAATGTCCTATGTTCTCTGAAATAGAATGTGTACTCAGGGTTTCTTAGAGTACAACTTTATGAGTGTCACTTAGGTCAATTTTTAATTAATTGATTAATTTATTTTCATGATTTTATTCATTTTGACAATGTTCAAATATTCTATATCCTTAATTATTTTTATATCCTTACTTATCACTTATGGAGACAAGGATATTAAAATGTCAACTATAGCTGTAAATTTGTTCCTTTTGTCTTTCACATCTGACAGGTTTTGCTTAATGCATTTAGAAACCATAATTATGTGCATACCCAATAAAATCATTAGTTTTTACTTAATTAACTATTTATATCATCATGATATATCCCTATTTTTGTGTGGTAGTACTCTTGTTCTGAAGTCTAATTCCTCTGTTATTAATATAACCTTATTGAAATTCTTATGCTCATGGTGTACAATGTGTATCTTTTTCTACTGTGTTACTTTCAAACAATCTGTGTCTTTACACTATCTTTCTTATAAATAATATTTAGTTAAGTCTTGCTTTATATTCAGTCTTACAATCTCTGTCTTTTAAATGGAGCATTTTAACCATTTATATTCATTGTAAGCACTATTTTCTTTGGTTTAACACTTGTGATCTTAAAGGGTTTTTTTGCTTGTTTATTTTCTTGTTTTATTTTTCACTTTTGTTTTGAGATCATTCAGGCTTAATCATGCCTTTGGAAATAATAGTACAAAGAGATTCTATATATCCTTTACTCATATACCTCAAATTATTAAAACTAAGAAATAAATATTAATATAATACTATTAACTAAATTAACATACTTCATTGGGATTTTATTATTTTTCTAATGTAATTTTTCTGCTTCAGGGTCTAATCAGAGATCACATATTGTTGTAAGTTGTCATGACTCTTTGACATTTTTGAGGAGCACTTATTAGTCAGTCCTTTTGTAGAATACTCCTAAACTTCTCTATGTCTGATATCCCATGATTATATTGATAATGCATTATTGTTATTATTAGATAGAATATCATGGAAGTGATATGTCTTTCTCTGTCCATAGAATCAGGCATTATATGATGTCAATATATCTTTTACTGGGCCTGCTAATCATGATTTTTTGGTTGGCATGGTACCGGTCAATTTTCTCTAACCAATAAATATTTTGGGGTAAATAATTTAACCAGTGTAAACACTCTGTTTCTCCTTAAAAGTTCTGCCCAACAAATTTATCATTCTTTGGTATATCTTGCCTCAACAATTAGTAATATTTTGTTCTAATGGTGAATTTAAAGTTTTATCATTTCTTTTATACATATTACTTGGAATTTTTCTGAAATGAGAAGTTGTTTCTTATAACTTCTCATTTGTTTGCTATTATAATCCAATAATATTGTTATTTATTTTATTGCTCAAGTTTTTCCAAATTTGGCCATTTGTGAGTTCTTTCAGGTTGGCTTCTGTGCCTTTTTAATTTAAATTTATTAATTGTTTTTAGCACATCTTTATTGTGGAATCACAAGATGTTCCTAATTTAGCTTACATTTTCTGCCACAGCCTGGAAGTCAACAAATTCTCCAAACAGCCCTGGTTTCTCTTAATGGGAAATTATATTTATAAACTAATATACAGTTGCTAGATATTCTCATTCCTACCAGAGAGTCATTGTTTCTAGTAATCTTCCATGGGTAGAGTTAGAAAATATATGTATTAATGCTAACTAATGTATACACATACATCCCTTTATATTTTTGAATCTGACCATCTGTGTGTTTATACACACATGCACAGTCACGCTATATTTCTAACTCTAATCCAGCACCACCAATGTCCTTCTAGTTTATTGCCCTTTATATTTGTAATTTTTCTTCCAACTGTTAAGAAAATTGGTTCATATTTTTACTACATTTACTTGTTTTTTTTCAATGGTGGGATATGAATGAAATAGTCTTGGAATTGCCCATACACTTCTGGAAAACAAATTTACCAACTAAAGTACACTGTTTGTGTACAATTATTTTCACATAGCTATGCATTGTCTAGTTAAAAACCGTGTTTTCCATAGTTTCTTAATCCATCTTTTTCCCTCTCCATTCTCTCAATGTACGTAAGCAACTCAGTTGTAATATAGATTCATTAGTCATGGTCTGCATTCATCCTGGGATAATTCTAGGTTATTTTCTGTAAAATTTGCATATGATAAATTTCACTCTTTGTGGTGTAGAATTCTATGGTTGTTGGCAAATATATACAGTAAACACCAGCAATTTCTTACAGAATGGCTTTTTCACCTCCCAAATTTCCACATGCTCTCCCTCTGTGGTCTAATTATCTTTACCACACTCACTCCTTGCAACAAGTGAACTGTATTCCATCCCAGTGTATCATATAAATGAAACCATAATATAAATAGTCTTTTGGACCTGGCTTATTTCTTTCAGTAAAGTGGATTTAAGATTTATCCAAGTTGATAGATGAACAATTAGTTTAATTGTTTTTCTTGCTGAGGAACATTTTATTCCTTATATGTAGCACAATTTATCCATTCACCTTTTGAAAAGCATCTGAGTTTAGTTTGGGACAGTTTTTAAATAAAATTTTTATATTCATGTCCAAATTTCCGTATGGATGCAATTAACATTTTTTGGATAAATACTTAGTATTTCAATTGCTAGACAAATAGTATGTGGTTATTTAACTTCATAAGATGCTTCCAAACTGTTTCCTAAAGTACCTGTAACATTTTACATTTTTACCAGTAAAGTATCAGAATCACAGTTGTTCTAGATCCTCTCTAACACTTGGTATTTTTAGTTTTTGTTTTTTTTTTAATTTTAGTATTTTAATAAATGTACAGTGACATTTGGCTCAATTTTGCCAAATGGTGATCAACATTTTTCACCATTATGCAATTCAAATAAAAACAAAATGGGGTATTTTTATATTCATACTAAAATAGCAAAAATTTTAAAAAGCTATCAAGTCCAAGCTTGATAAGGATGCAAAACAACTAGAACTCTAGTTGTTTAGGCTGTGAGGAATAGTATAACTGCTTTGGTGGAAAAATCATTTTGTCAGTGTCTACTGAAGCTAACAATATTCTTATCTATGCTGCATCCCAGCAAATTCATTCCTAGACAAATAATTCCACCCCCAAGAAAAATGAGTGCATATGTACATGTGTCCTGTGAAATGCAAGTAAAAGTAATTCATAGCAGATTTATTTATAATATACCCAAATGGAAACTACACATCAATCAAGAGTAGAGTTAATAAATAAATTTTGGTCTATGCATTTGGCAATAACAAGGAGAAGACACCTGCTGTACACAACTCTGTCAGCGAACTTCACAGACATTAAATTACTTGACAGAAGCCACAGAAAAACTGTAAAAATTAGTACATAGTGTGTAATTACTTAATATTTAGGAAGCAAAGCAAAATTTTGGTAGCATATAATGCAGTGGTTGACTCTGTAGTGGGAAATTGATATAAAGGGACCTAAGGAAGCTCTATGGTATAATAAAATGAATGGGGTGGTGGTTATGAGATATATACTTATGTGAAAATTCATCAATACATACAATTATTAGTATACTCTCTGTATTTATACACCAAAATGTCATTATCATTGCTATCTGACTTGTTTGTTTTACTTAGAGTTGCTTGTAAATGTAAATGCAACTTTTAATTTAAGTGAATTGAAGATATTATGTGTAAATTTACTTTAATTTCATAAATAAAGTAGAGGAAGATATCTTTTGGAAAATAATATTTTCATCTCATTGGATGAAGAAATAAAGTGCTTGAAGCAGAATCCTGAGAGAAAATGTCTTATTTTTTTACAGTTTATTTTCTCATGTGTAGCTGCTGGTATTTGAAGATTCTGAAAAATATAGGGCTGAGAATTGTTGGTGGCCAAACAGCCCTATAGAGACCTCATATAAATAGAAAAGAGATGCATCTAAAATTACGAAGGAAAAGAGTGACAGCAGCTAATTATTTTTCTTTAAATTTATTTAACAACATGATTAAAGTCAGAAGAAACTAAGAATGAAGAGATTGAGGGCAAGTGATTAAGGCAACAACCAGGTAAGTAGGAAGTTTCATAGTCTTATGTTACTTGGTTTATGTTATCATTTTAACATAACTGGTGAAAACACCTAAATTTAAAACTATTAAGACTGTTTTTTTCTTTTTCTAGATGAAGGCATTATTTTTTAAATTTTAATTGTTGTTCAAAAAAAGTTTTCTGTCTTTTACTCCTATCCAAGCCCAACCCCCCCACCTCCCTCCTATTTCCACTCTCCCATTGTTATTGTCCATGTGTCTTTTATACTTGTTCATGCAAACCCTTCTCCATTTCCCCTGAAATTCCCTCCCCACTCCCCTCTGGCACTATCAGCCTGTTCTCAATTTCAGGGTGTTTGGTTATATTTTGCTTGTTTGTTTGTTTTGTTGATTAGGTTCCTGTTAAAGCTGAGATTGTACGGTATTTGTCTTTCACTGCCTAGCTTAGGATAATGCTTTCCAGTTCCATCCATCCTGTCACAAAGGGTAGGAGCTCCTTCTTTCTTTCTGCTGCATAGAATTCCATTGTGTAAATGTACCATAGTTTTTTGATCTATTCATTTACTGATGGACATTTGGATTGCTTCCAACACTTGGCTATTGTGCATTGTGCTGCTGTGAACATTGGGGTGCATAGGTTCTTTTGGATTGGTGTTTCAGGGTTCTTAGGATATAGTCCCAGCAGTGGAATTGCTGGGTCCAAAGGCAGATCCATTTTAGTTTTCTGAGGAAGTTCGATGCTGTTTTCCATAGTGGTTGTACCACTCTGCAATCTCACCAAAGGTGCACTAGGGCTCCCTTTTCTCCACAACCTCTCCAACACTTGTTGTCTGTTGCTTTGTTTATGATGGCCATTCTGACCAGTGTGAAGTGGTATCTCATTGTGGTTTTAATTTGCATCTTTCTGATAGCTAGCAATATTGAGCATCTTTTCATCTGTTTCTGGACCCTCTGTATTTCCTCCTGGGAGAAGTGTCTGTTCAAGTCCTTTGCCCATTTTTTTAAATTGGGTTGCTTGTGTTCTTAGAGTGGAGTTGTATAAATTCTTTATATCTTTATATATTTTGGAGATTAAACCCTTGTCTGAGGTATCATTGGCAAATATGTTTTCCCATACAGTTGGACTCTTTTTTATTTTAATACTGGTTTCTTTAGCTGTGCAGCAGCTTTTTATTTTGATGAGATCCCATTTGTTTATTATTTCCTTTATGTCCCTTGCTCTAGGGGACATATCAGTAAAAATGTTTCTGCATGAAATATCTGAGATTTTCCTAACTATGTTCTTCTCTAGGACTTTAATGGTGTCACGACTTATATTTAAGTTTTTTATCCACCTTGAATTTATTTTTGTGTATGGTGTAAATTGGTGCTCGAGTTTCATTTTTTTTGCATGTAGCTGTCCAGTTCTCCCACCACCATTTGTTGAAGAAGCTATTTTTACTCCATTTTATGTTGTTGCCTCCTTTGTCAAATATTAATTGACTGTAGAGACTTGGGTTTATCTTCTGGGCTCTCTGTTCTGTTCCATTGATCTATCTGTATGTTTTTATGCCCATACCAGGCTGTTTTGATTACAGTGTCCTTGTAATACAGTTTGGTATTAGGTATTGTGATCCCTTCTACTTTGCTCTTCTTTCTCAAAATTGCAACAGCTATTTGGTTTTTTTTTATGGTTTCATATGAATTTTTGAAGTGTTTGTTCTATGTCTATGAAATATGCCATTGGTACTTTAATAGCTATTGCATTGAATCTGTAAATGGCCTTGGGTAGTATGGACATGTTGATTACGTTAAATCTTCCTATCCATGAACACAGTGGATGTTTCCATTTGTTTGTGTTTTCCTTGATTTCTTTCTTCAGTGTTGTGTAGTTTTCTGAATACAGGTCTTTTACCTCTTTGGTTAGGTTTCTTCCTAGATATTATATTTTTCTTTTTGCTATATCAAATGGGATTTTTCCTTGATTTCTGCTTCTGCTGTTTCATTGTTGCTATACAAAAATGCCTTTGATTTCTGGATATTAACTTTGTATCCTGCTGTTTTGCCAAATTCATTTATTAAGTCGAGTATTTTTTTGGCAAAGTCTATAGGGTTTTCTATGTATACTATCATGTCATCTGTAAACAATCACATTTTTATTGAAAGCATTAAATTTATGCCTGTAAATTTAGATCTGCTTAAACAGGGAATGATAACATCAAGTTCTGAATGTATCATAGAATTGTAGCTAAGATATCAAGGATATCTAGTCAAAACCCAGATTAAAAGAGTGATTTTAAAGACTATTCTATTGTATCACACAACAGCATGCTTAAAATGTTTTGAAATATATCTATATCCCTCAATTTTTGACAGAACATACAAGGTGGTTATTTGTATGAAATAATTTTACAATTTCTTGATATTTGAAGAGCACCTATATAATCAGTGACACATTGTTTATACAAAATACCTATAAATATTTAATTTCTGAGTGGAAATTAATGAAAGGTGGTAGGAAACATTTTGTAAATAATAGTCAATTATTGAAAGTTAGACTAATTGGAAATATGTTGTAAATAATCAGATTACTATGCCACAGAAACTTTGGAACTATCATCATTAATGGTTTTAAGGTATTCATTTAGGCCAGTTTTCAATAACAGAGATACTTGTACTAGAAAAAAAAAAGAGTGACTTGCAGGGTCTGTTTTGTACATAACCAGCATTTTTTTTTTCTTATCAGAGTACTTTTGCTGCTGTGTTTACAAGCTAAACTAACTGTGAAAGGTGCAGGCATCATAATTTGTATTCAACAAAGATCTGTCATTTTTATGATTACTGCAAGGCAAACGGTCCTTCTACTTAGAGGTTATAATTTATCAAGGTGGCAGAATGAGAAGTTTCATTGTTTTAAAAAATTATCATTAACATCCGATTATAAACAGTTAATATGGAAGAAAGGTCTGAGCAAGCAGTTTCAACATGAACTTATCAATATTGTAATCATTAATGGCATTGATCCAGGAAATAGAGATCATTTGGGTGCCTGGAACATGGACCATATCTCTTCTAAAAGATTTACCTGTCTCAACTGCCATGAAGAGTTCCTGAGATTGAGGAAAAGATATAATGTAACAAAGTGGGACTTCCATATATAACATTTTCATCAAAGCTGCTTCAAAATGAACACAGAGCAAAGATATAGGAGAATAAAACATTAATTATTAAAATTATGCAATAATAGCTTCAACTTCCAGCTAATGTATCTCTTAAGCAGGTTAAGACAATGATCTCTTTTAAGGTAGAACACTGATACATCCATAAGTGGTTTCCAGACTACAATTCTTCAATATTCATGTTTGTTTCATACAATATGGATATGAAGATAATCACTCTGCTAGAAATAGCTTCCAGTAGACTTAGCAGTGGTATTGAGATGCTGGCTGCCAGATTCAGTGTATCAGTATTGGAAAAAGTAGCCAAATATTAGAAAGAGCTCTTTGTACAAATAATTAATTAGTGAACAAAGCATGGGGGCAAAAAAAATTCACAACATTATATTATTGTGGTAGATGTCACATCTCTATGACTAATTTTAAAACACATAATTAACTTTTTTAAGTATTTGAGCATACTTTCTAACTGTTACTACAAATGTGAAGGATATTTTTGTTTATCTATGCTGGGTAAAGAATCATGTGAGAACTGGAAATGGAGTGGATTGTGTTGTTCTTTATCAATCCTATACTTTATATCTGAATTTAGATGATTAAAATAATTGAGCAAGGGTTTCAATATTAATATTTCATCAAAGACAAGATGGTTCAGGTCATTAATTTGATCTTTCATGCTAATCACTCCCAAGTAAAATATGCATAGTGTCCCCACAGCATGTGAGCATGCACACATGCACACAACTGCTCCAGAAATAAAATAACTTCATATTGTCTTTGTTTACCTACAAAATTATCTGTCTTTAATTATCCTTGTCTCCTTTCATTTTATTTTAGATAAATGGGCACTCTACCCTCCTTTGTTTTTGTAAAGATAACTCTCTTATTATAACAGCAACAACAATAACAGTGGCTTATATACACCAGGAATTAATATCATGGTTTTTTCTTACAGTTTCTCATTTTATTTTAATAATCTCCCTATGATGTAGTTGTTATTATTCTTTCTATTCTGCAGATGAAGAAGCTGAGGCTTCAATGTTTATTAGCTTTCTAAATTCATACAAATATTAACTGGAAAGCCAAAACACCAACTCAGGTCTTCCGGTTTCCAGAGCCTTTAGTGCTAAATGCTAAATCATGTTGTTATTAATGTCTACCCTGTCTAATGTTTTTGTGACCCTGAGCCACGAATTATGAGTTTTTGCCACCATTCTTACTATTTTCAATGTCCCTATAGTTGTACTTTTCATTCAGTCTATAATTATGCTTAAGTATTCACATTTAAAAAAGAAAAAATGAATGAGAAGGTGAAAGAGGAGAAACAGGTGAAGGAAAAGGAGAAACCTCTCAACTGTGTTTCTTTTTCACTCGTGGATTTATTTCCTTCCTTACACAAACTTCTTCAAAAAGTACTCTTCTCAACCTGTTTCTTTTTTAAGTATATTTTATTGATTATGTTATTTTCACTTGTCCCATTTTTTTCCTCCCCTTTGTCCCCCTCCACCTGGCATCCCTCTTCTCACAAGCATTCCCCACTTTAGTTAATGTCCATGGGTACTACATATAAGTTCTTTGGCTTTTCCATTTTCCATACTATTATTAACCTCCCCCTGTCTATTTTGTACCTACCAATTATGCTTCTTATTCCCTGTACCTTTTCCCCTACTCTCCTCACTCACCTTCCCCACTGATAACCCTCCATGTGATCTCCATTTCTCTGGTTCTGTTCCTGTTCTAGTGATTTGCTTAGTTTGTTTTTGATTTTTAGGTTAAGTTGTTGATAGTTGTGAGTTTGTTGTCATTTTACTGTTCATATCTTTGATCTTCTTCTTTTTCTTAGATAAGTCTCTTGAGCATTTCATATAATAAGGGCTTGGTGATGATGAACCTCTTTAACTCAACCTTATCTGGGAAGCACTTTATCTGTCCTTCCATTCCAAATGATAGCTTTGCTGGATGGAGTAATCTTGGGTGTAGGTCCTTGCCTTTCATAGTTTTGAACTCTTCTTTCCAGCCTCTTCTTGCCTTCAAGATTTCCTTTGAGAAATCAGCTAATAGTCTTATGAGAACTCTTTTGTGGGCACTTTCTTCTTTTCTCTTGCTTCTTTTAAGATTCTCTCTTTATCTGTAATCTTGGGAATTTTAATTATGATGTGTCTTGTTGTGGCCCTATGTGGATCCAACTTCTTTGGGAATCTCTGAGGAAACATGCATCCAGACTGGTAGGAAGGAATGTGATCAGCAACTGGGGCAAAGAGGATGTGCAGCACAGTGGCAGCTGGTAGACTTGGTGGTCATACATTCATGAGTGTATAAAAACCAGGAAGAACAACTGGGGAGAGCAAGCACAGCCCTGGACAGACTGTACAACCCAGTGTTCCAGAGTGGGAAATTAAAGCTTCACAAGCACTGGCTGTAAAAACTTATGGGGGTTGTGGCAGAGGAATAAAGTGCCAGTCTATCAGGAGAGTCTGTATGAGGAGCCCCCAGGGTCCTAGACCATACAGAAGCCCACCCACTCTGTGAATCAGCACCAGGGAAGCAACTGGAAGGGCACCAGTCACTTGTGGGAAGTGGGGGAAGTAGCTAAAAGTGGGATGAAAGCCAATGTAAGAGGCATTGTTCCCTTTCTGACCCTTCCCCAAATACAATGTCACAACACAGCAAAGAGGGTTGCCCTGCCCTGGCGAATACCTAAGGCTCCGCCCTTACAATGTAACAGGTGCATTGAGACGGAGAAATGTGACCCAAATGAAGGAACAGATCAAAACTCTAGAAAAATTACTAAGGGACAAGGAGATAACCAACCTATTAGATGCAGAGTTCAAAACACTGGTAATCAGGATTCTCAGAGAAATGATTGAATATGGCCATAAAATAAAGGAAGAAGTGAAGGATATTCAACATGAAATAAAGAAAAATATACAGGGAACCAACCGAGAAGGGAAGGAAACTGGGACACAAATCAATTATTTGGAACAAAAGAAAGAATCATTCAACTGGAATTGAATTGAGAAACAAGATTTTTTAAAAATGAGGAGAGGCTTAGGATCCTCTGGGACAACTTAAATGCACCAACATCCAAATCATAGGGGTGCCAGAAGGAGAAGAGAAAGAGCAAGAAATTGAAAACCTCATCAAAAAAATAATGAAAGAAAACTCAATCTGGCAAAGACATAGACATACCAGTCCAGGAGACTCAGAGAGTCTCAACCTGTTTCAAAATCCTCAGCTACTAATCATTTTTTAACCCACGCCAAATTAATTTTGGATTTTAATTCTTTTTTTTAATATTTTATTTTTATTTATTTTTAGGGAGGGAAGGGAGAGAGATAGATACAGAGAGAGACAGAGAGAGAGAGACAGAGAGAGAGAGAGAGACAGAGAGAGAGAGAGAGACAGAGAGAGAGAGAGAAACATCAATGTGCGGTTGCTGGGGGTTATGGCCTGCAACCCAGGAATGTACCCTGGCTGGGAATCGAACCTGGGACACTTTGGTTCCCAGCCCGCGCTCAATCCACTGAGCTATGCCAGCCAGGGCCGGATTTTAATTCTTTAAACCATTTGCCAAGAAGTCAGTCAACATGTTCCTGATTGTGAAATCCAACAGTCCTTTATCAGACTTAATGTTGCTGGATGTGTCTTTCACATTTGACATTGTTGACATTTTCACGGAAATCTTTTTTCTCTTGGCTTTTTAAACAATCATTTCATTCTAGCTTTTCCCCTTGCATCTTTGAGCAGTATGACTCAACAATATTCTTCATTCTCTTCATTCTTTATCTTTTTACTTCTCTACATTTTTACATGCTGATGCTCTTCTTCAAAGTCCAATATTTATCCTGGTTTCAGGGAGAATTGTAAATTCTGATCCATATTTTATTTATATCTCAGTTTTATTTAAAACTCTAGGAATATAAATATTTCTGAATCTTGATTTTATCTGTTCTCTCTCACAATCTGATAATTGTGTCTCTTTTAGTCTTTCACCCAATTTAAAATCATTTTTACATATGATTTCATATTCACCAATCAACTTCTATGCTGTCATGTAAAATAGCCGTCTAAACCGCAAATGTAATACTATCATTCACCTGCACAAACCTTCAGTGTCCCCTGCTACATACACTCTAAAATCTAAACATTTTGGTATGGTACCTTCAATCAGCAGTCTGGCCTCTTCTATCCTTCTGGCTCAAACTATCAGAAAAATCATCCATGCATTACAAATTACTATCATATTACATTATTTTCCAGTTGTGAAGTGTTCTATCTTCTTATAAGTCTCCAAGCTTTTAAAAATGTCTTATTCTGATTAACTTTCCATTTGCCTCTTAAATATTTTCATCCCTCAAGGGCCATCTAAAATGTTACTTCTATAAACTTTAAGTGATTTCGTTAGTGAAATATCCTTGATCCTTCCTCTGAACTCTCATTATACATTATACTAACATTTATTATAGCACACATTATTTCTATCAAAATTATTTTACATGTCAGTATTCTGTGCCATATTGAGACTATCAAAGAGAGGGGACATGTGTTACTCATATCTGTAATCCTAAACCCCAGTAAATATTAGGCATTCAAAACATATCTATTGAAAGAATAAAATGAACAAATAAATGCCAATTGTTTAGCCAGTATCTATAAAGCAGTGAGAAAGATGTTTCTATAATTCCTTCCTATGAGCAGGTCTGAACAATACACACTTCTTTTTTTTTTTTTTGACATACCAATCTGAGTTACATAGGGTTGTGAAGGGACTCATAAGTTAGAAGTACATAACATCTTCCCCACTTTACAATCTTTAAGTACTATGAAAATAATTTAAGGGATCTTGACTATATAAAGGGTTAGCCAATGAAATAACTGTTATCTATTAATCATTTTATCATTGTTTAAAGCTCCCAGGATATTTATTTATTTAGAGCCCACAGAGTGAAAAGGTGCTGGGATATACAAATGAATCAATATGGTTCTTGCTTTCAAGTAGCTAAAAATAATGACTGAGGATGCAAGAACAGTGGAAATAAATATATTGTATAAATTAAAAATAAATCTACCATATAACTCAGCAATTCTATTCTGGGTATTTACCTTAAGAAAATGAAATCACTAATTTAAAAATATATATATGCATCTTTATGGTCATTGCAGCAATGTTTACAGTAGCCAAGTTATGAAAGCTATGTAAGTGTCCATTTAAAGATGACTGGATAGGCCTTGGCTGGTGTAGCTCAGTGGATTGAGTGCAGCCTGCAAACCAAAGTGTCGCAGGTTCAATTCCCAGTCAGGGTATGTGCCTGGGTTGCAGGCCATGACCCCCAGCAACCACACATTGATGTCTCTCTCTCTCTCTCTTTCTCCCTCCCTTCCCTCTCTAAAAATAAATAAATAAAATCTCTAAAAACTATATAAAAAGAAAGATGACTGGATAAAGAAGATGTGTTATTCAATAATAAAAAATAAGTAAATGTGGGTTCCAATAACATGAATGGACCTAGAGGATATTATACTAAGTGAAATAAGTCAAATACAAATATTTTGATTTCATATATATGTGTAATCTAATAAAAACAAAATAATAAAACAAAATAGAAACAGACTCATAGATACAGATACTAATGGTTGCCAGAGGAAAGGGGATGGGGAATAAGTGAAAAGGGTAAATATGAATAAGAGGTATATGGGCTAAATAAGTCACAGCATGTAATGTACAACACAGGGAAACTACTCAATATTATTGTAATAGCTTTGTGTGGTGACAGATGATTACTTGACTTATTGTGGTGATCCCATTGTAAACAATATAAATATTGACTCACCATGTTGTACATCTGAAACTAGTGTACATTGTATATCAACTATAATTTAAAAAGTGAAGCCATAGATACTTGGGATTTTTATGGTTTATGTTTTGATGAAATAATCTTTGCCACATTATATCCATTCTTTCTTTTTTCACTTTGCTTAAGTAAATCATTCTCTTGCCAATGAGTGGAAAAGAAGTAGTTGCCAACACTCCCAGCTTTCTTGTAAAGTAAAAACAGATGGAAGGCCATAGAACCTGGGATATATGCAATATAAAAACAAGAGCTGGAGCTAATGCTATACCCCAGAAGTAGTAGAAGTTTTACTTTAATTCTAAGACAAATATTTTGAGTTGATATGTCCATAAAAATAGAACTTTAAATTATTTGCATATAGTTTACAATCTGATTCAAAATGTTTTTCAGAATTGAATAATTTTCCTTATACAATATTTAACTCTAAACAAATATATAAAACATTTTAACATATTTCCCTTTTTAGATTTAAAAGCAAAGCCAAATATTTTTGCAACAAATCTGTGAAAGAAGAATAAATTCTGTCTCATAAGTACAAGATTATTCTTACTTTAAAAGTTGATCCTATGTAAGGCAAAATTTTTCCATTATGAAACCCAGAATTTTATTCTAATGACTCTTGATTTGTATCTGTGCAAGTTTACAGCCTGAACAATTACAGTCACCTATAGACAGATTTATTTATGAATCCCTTTTCTCTCTTTTCACTCTGTTGCCAGAATAGCACTTCCCTACATAAAATTCTCCTTTGGCTCATCAGAGACTCGAGAATGAAATCTTTAATGCTTTTCTGGTCATAATTGTTCCCAGTATGTCTTTCCATCACTCAATTCCCATTCCTCTTCCTCATATGTGCTATTGTTGCACAAAACTATAGGCTTTTCTTGACACTTAACACTGTTTCACACTACTTAACCTTTGCTCATGTTTGTCTCTCTGAATGGAACCTCTCAGTTTCTAGTATCAGCTTTAACTTATTAACATTCTCATTTTGAAGCCTTCCCCAATTACCCCAGGCAAAATTACTAACTAGTCTTAGCTTCCAAAAGCAGTGCAAATATCTCAAGTGTAACACTTATCATACAACATTACATGGTTTACTGTTCAATATCCTTACAAGACTGTGAATTCTACATGGGTAGGAACCACAACTTCTGTACAACTCTCTGTCATCAAGCCTCCAGTGCATTTTTTGGCACATGATAAACACTCCCTAAATTTAAATTGATTGAATGAACATATTTTACTATGTTTCTTTACAGATTCATTCATTTCACATGTATTTATTAAAATCTATACCTTTTCATAATTCAAAAGCAGTCAAAAATAAAATCACTTATTGCTTTGGTGATTTAAAAGTTTGTTTTGAAATATTTAATAAAATAAACTTTTTTATGTACAACTATATTTTTCAAAAACACATTTCCAGTAAAAAATTCTGACATCATAAGCATAATCTATTCAGGTGGCATTAATAGATGTTTCTTTTCTATCCATGTGTATTTTACCCACACTCATCTGTTTTTGTTTCATTTCTTATTTTAATTTTTATATGGTTAAACAATCATATAATAGCCTTGGCTGATGTGGCTCAGTGAATTGAGTGCTGGCCTGTGAGCTGAATGGTTGCCGGTTTGATTCCTGGTCAGGACACCAGCCTGGGTTATGGGCCAGGTCCTTGGTTGGGGACATGTTAGAGGCAACCAATGGATGTTTCTCTTACACATCAATGTTTCTTTCCCTTTTTTCTCCCTCTCTTCCTGTCTCTCTAAAAAGAAATAAATAAAATGTTTTAAAAATATCAAATATGCAAAAAAATGAAACTCAACCACCAACTTACCACCTACACAAAAATAAACTCAAGGTTGATAAAACACTTAAATATAAGTTGCAATACCATAAAAGTCCTAGAGGAGAACATAGACAGGAAAATCTCAGATATTCCACTCAACAATATTTTCACTGATATGTCCCATAGAGCAAGGGACATAAAAAAAGATTAAACAAATGGGACTTCATCAAACTAAAAAGCTTCTGTGCAGTTAAAGAAAATATCAGCAAAATGAAAAGGGAATCAACCATATGGGAAAATATATTTGCAAATGATAGCTTGGACAAGGATTTGATCTCCAAAATATATAAAGAACTCACATGACTCCACACCAGGAAAACAAACAAATGAATTAAAAAATGGGCAAAGAGCTCTTGCTGGTGTGACTCAGTATGTTGAGCACTGGCCTGTGAACCAAAGGTCTCTAGTTTGATTCCCAGTCTGGGCACATGCCTGGGTTATGGGGCAGGTCCCCAGTAGGGGGCATGTGAGAGGCAACAACACTTTGATATTTCTCTCCCTCATTCTCTTCCCCCTCTCCTCTGTCTAAAAATAAATAAATAAAATATTTTAGAAAAATAGGCAAAGGACCTGAACAGATACTTGTCCAAGGAGGAGTGAAAGTTAATGTAAAATAAATAAGGTTATCAAATTAGTTTAAATAAGAATTTACTTTTAAATCAACAAACAACAAGTTCTGACAAGGATGTGGTGAAAGGGAAACACTTTTGCAGTATTGGTGGGAATGCAGACTGGTGTAACCACTGTGGAAAGCACTATGGAGTTACCTCAAAAAGTTAAAAATAGAACTAACATGATCCAGCAACCCTACTTCTAGGTATATATTGAAAGAAAATAAAATTGGTATCTCAAAGAGGTACCTGCACTCCCATGCTTACTTCAGCATTGTTCACAATAGCCAAGATATGGAAACAACCTAAATATCAATGGATGAAAAGTTAAATAGAATGGAATATTATTCAGCATTAAAAAGAGGAAATCCTGCCATTTATAACAATGTGATTAAACCTGGAGGATATTATGGTAACTGAAAAAAGCCAGAGTAAGAAAGACAAAAACTGCATGATCTCACTTATGAGTATATTTAGAATCTAAAACACTTAAAGTCATAGGAAGCAGAGAGTAGAATGGTGGTTGCCAAGAGCTAAGGGAAGGAGAGAAGGAAATTAGCAGATATTGGTGAAGGGGTATTAAGTTTGAATTTATCATAATGAATAATCTATGGAGAGTTAATGTACAACAATGTACATTATACTAATATGTTATACTATATATTGAAATTTACTAAGATGTTAGATAATAAGCATTCTTAACACATACACAAAGAAAATGATAACTATGTGAGGTGATGGGTATATGAATTAGCTTAATTCTGGAGATTATTTCTCAATGTGTTTTTATATAGATATTTATCAATGCATTAAATTGCATACTTTAAAAATATACTATTTTAAATTTTCAGTTAGACCTCAATAAAGCCAGAGAAAAATATGTAATGGAATTAGAGAAAGAGATTTTTATCTGAAAGTTTGGAAAAGGCTTCATAGAAGAAGCCCACAAAAAAGAGGTTGGCAAAACAGAAAGGGAAGATAAGTGTATTTCTGGTATAAAGAATAGCATGGACAAAAATAAAAAAGCATGAATAATGTATCATATAAAAGATAAGTCAAGTAATCTGGTATGGATGTAGGGCATGATAGATTGGGACAGTTGTGAATAATGAGGCTGAAAAGAGAGGTTGAGATGCCAAAAATAAGGGAGATAGTCATTATTCTAAGATAGCACAATGTTATATTCTTAAATCATTGGATGGAAGATAGATGATTTCATTGAGAGAGAAAGATTCATAATTTCATAATAATATTTACAGGGTTGAGCAAAACTAGGTTTACTGTTGTATGAAAAATACTGTTTATTATTGTATTATTATTTATTAATTATTGTATTTTTCCATACAAACAACTGTAAGTCCACTTTTGCCCCACCCTGTATGTATCTTATTGGTTCTTTTTTCCCTCTGGAGAACTCCAATACAAGAGATCCTACTAACAAGGCAGGGGGCTAAACTCCATGAATAAAACTGACCAGTGAAATAAATATCTGGTTGTGGAGTTGATTAAAGCTTTCAAGAGCAGGTATATCATTCTAAAATTTTACACACAGAGAAATGCCTTGTATTAGAGATTTGAAGGATAACAATGGAAAATAACTGTGTAATGAATAAGATAATACAAAATATAAGATCATGAGAGTAGCCATAAATATTAGAATTCAGAAAGTGCAGAGTTCTGGAATTATGAGTGAAAGAAAATAACTTTTTGAAATTTCTAAGTGCTGTAGTGAAAGAACTTTATTTCACATATGATGTGACCAAACCTTGTGGCTATTACTTCATTCACTTCCCCCAAATGCATATTCAAACTCTTTTAACTACTTATATTTTTTATTCTGTTCCATTTTTTAAATTCTTTTTGTTTTTCAATTACAATTTACATTCACTATTATTTTGTATTGGTTTCAGGTGTACAGCATAGTGATGAGACAATCATATACTTTATGAAGTATTCTTCCTGATATTTCCAGTACTCACCTGGCACCATACATAGTTATTAAAGTATTACTTGCTATATTTTCTATACTGTACTTTACATCCCCATGGCTATTTTGTAATTACCAATTTGTACTTCCTGATCTCTTCCCTTCTTTCACCCAGTCCCACAAACACTCTTACATTTATTTCCTGCATATTTTAGCCTAGTGTCTAGCACAGAGTATGTGGAGATTGTACATTATTTCAGTATCCTATAGAATCTAATTAGGGGATTAGCGGAAATATTCCTATAATATCAAGTCAAAAATTAAAGGTTATATAATAAACCATATAAAGTACTATAGGGATTTAAAGAAGATGAATATGTTATCTTGTGGGGAAGCACAGGAAAGTCTTCACAAAATAGTTTGCATTTAATACTGATTTGAAATAAGGTTGCATAAATGTTCATAAAGGTTTTTATTGTAAATCAGAGAATAGTAAGTTTCATATGAAGGAAAAACAGAAAGGAATGCACAGTTGCAGGAATACAAAAGATAAAGGGGTCAGGTGTTCAAGAATCAAACAATAATTCTACTTAGAGAACATATATTATGTTTATTGTATCTCTTCAAAGGCCAGACATATACAACAAATGTGAGAACAAGCTGACAAAGGGGAAGATAATAGGAACTGATTGCATCTACCCTGAAACAAAGGAAAGGGCATGCTGCACTGGAAAGCATTCAAACTCACACAGTTGTGAAACACTGTATGAGCCAAACAAAATGCATCTTCCAGCTGGTCTTACCCAAGAGATTTTTAATATTGGAACAAATGAGTACAACTGAACATATGGCTGGAAAGGTAATTTTTTGTCCATATTGACTGCAGATTAAGGCCTGCACTGTTAATTTATTAGGTAAGAAGGGTCACTGAGAGTTATTGAACAAAAAATCATAAGCAGCACTGCTTCAGGAAAGTGTATAGAACAAAATAGAATAGGCTGAAATTGACTAATTAGGAGGCTAGAAGACTGATATGTGGTCCAGATAAGAAATAGTGAAGGCATGAATTAGAGCAGATGGTGGCAGTGGACCTGAAGGAAGGTAAAAATGTGAGAGGTATTGTAAAGCTAAGATTTTTCACCTGTATAGCTCCATGTCTGTCATTTGGGCAATTGGTTAAATAGTTATAGGTATATCTATAAAATACAATATTATTCAGAAATTAAAATGTGGCATTCCTATTTTTATGCATTGATATCAAAATATCTCCACAACAGACTGCTGAGGAAAATTTCAGGCTAAAAAACTTTGATAGTATTATCTAATTTATATAAAATATTGTCAATATGGGTTTGAGTGAATGTGTGCATATGCATGAACAATTGTTGATAGATTCCTGAAAGAATGCCAAACAAGATTGTCCTTCCTCTCCAAATTACTTGAATTTTCTGCAGTAGCATATATTATTTCTGTAATAAAAAAATCAAGTCCCTATTATTTTGGAGACAGAACACCTGTAATTATAATACAGTGTGAAAAGTGGTATGCTGGTTGTAAGCACATATTAATGGAGTATTGCTGGGTGAAAACTTTCTACCTGAGTTGATTGAATAAGAGATCATGAAGCAGAAAGATTGAGGAAAATGCTCCAGATAGAAGGCTTGGCAAAAAGAAGGCTAAAGGAAACACAACATTCCCCAGGAACCTGAAGTAATTAAAAATGTTTTGAACTTTGGATGTGATGGGTGGGGAGGCACTCTGTTAAACACTAGTTCTGAAATATCATATAAAATATTGCCTTTTCATAATGCATACATATCTTGAGGTAATTATCTAAGTTTAAGTTAACTCACTTTATACTTGAATCTTTTGAGAATTATTCAATTAAATCTTTTAAAGACTATACCAGTTCCATTAAAACATCTCAAATAGAATATATTTTATAAAATATTGATTTGTACTAGAACAAAAATGTAGTATAAATCAAGGCCCACTTGTGGTAGAATTAAATGTCAAGGTTTTCAGAAGGATATTTTCAGCATTTTTATATGGTAAGAAAAACCCTAGTTCCATTTTCCAGAATTGTCATTTCTATCCACATTAAGAAACATGTCTCATAACATTGGTGTAAAAAATGGCACATCATTAGTATATTATCAAACTGAGTGTTTTGAAAGGAATGGTAGAAACTGCTAAATGTTAGTGATAAGTAGGCCAAGGAATGCCTACTTAAAGTATTTTCTCACACCACATGCCAAATACAGAAACTAATTAACTGGTAATTACAAAATTTAAGTAATAAAAGATAAAGAGAAAGGAATAAGGAGAAAGGGAGTATCTCAGTGGTTGGCAAGCTCATAATTATTCAATAAAGAATACATGGAGTATATATGGTGCTAGTGATATAATACTGGTAGTTATGCTGATTTTGAAAATGTAGGAACATGAGAAAACCCACTGGAGTCAACTTATTAAACCATAGTCAAACATCTATTAACAAAAAGCATGAACTTTAAACAATTTATAAAATGAATCCCTTTGTTTATGCATTTATGTATTATGTATATATATTTTTTATTCACTTCCTATAGGTAATGTCATAGCTTCTGTTATTTCTCTGTCAAACATAATATATGTATTGGGGGTTTTATTTGCACATGTATTTTACTATTGTGCTATGAACTATAGATATTTTTCAATTAATTATTGATTTATCCTGAACACTTAGTAGAAATGGCTTGAAATAGGCATACAGGTATAAAACAATAAAAGCTTTCCTACTTCCCACTCCCTCCTATGGTCAGTGATGAATTCTTCAACAGTCCTAGTCAAAGTCAAAATCAAGCTTGATTAGAAATGCATCCCCATAAACATGGAATTGCCCATGTCAACATCCACAGAGATTTTAAAGCCAGAAAACATGTACATTCTGTAACACTTCAACCTCTATTTAATTATTACTTCTTTGTAATTATAATTTAAAATTTTAAACCATACTCATTCTCCTGCTCTTATCATGATTGGCTTTAAATAATTATACTTCTTTTTTTAAGATTTTATTTATTTATTTGTAGAGAGGGGAGGGAGAGAGATAGAGAGAGAGAAACATCAATGTGTGGTTGCTGGGGGTTATGGCCTGCAACCCAGGCATGTACCCTGGCTGGGAATCAAACCTGGGACACTTTGGTTCCCAGCCCACGCTCCATCCACTGAGCTATGCCAGCCAGGGCTAAATTATACTTCTTTTTATTTCCTGCTACTCTGTAAGTTTTAAGAGTTTGGGAATCCTGTCCATTTTTGTCTAATACACAACAGGTACTCGGCAGATGAATAAATAATATATTATCATTATCTACCTAAATAATATCCTTGTATCAATCATTATACTAAACACTGCTAGACTAGAACTTAGGATATATAATACCTACCTAGAATAATTTACACACTTAATAAAATGAAGTGAATATTAGAAAAGTTTCTGATTTGCTAAGAATAAACCATTTTTAAAACTATATTTTCTGATTCCATATATGTGGCAATCAAGGTTAATTCAGATATCTTAAGGCTTGTCATAAAATTTGCCCAAATCAAATTTACAAAGAAAAATAAATTAGGATAAAGATACTGTGAAGCTCTGTGTTTTAAGTGAATGTTATATTTTCCTAAGTTCTCCAAAGGTTTTATGAACACTTTCTCTGGCTCATGGAAAAGATGCAGTCCTGAGAGTGTACTGTGCAATATTCTGTATTTTAAAAATATTTTATTTATTTATTTTTAGAGAGAGAGGAAGGGAGGGAGAAGGAGGGAGAGAAACATCAATGTAAGAGAGAATTGTCAATCAGCAGCCTGTCATAAGAACCCCATATGCACCCTGGCAGGGTATCAACCAAACCTACAACCTAGGCATGTGCCCTCACTGGGCATTGAACTGGAGACCTTTCACTTTGCAGCATGATGCCCAACCCTCTGAGCCACATTGTTCAGGGTATATTCTGCATTTTTTTAAAAAAGCATGAAATCAAGCACATAGGGTGCCAGAACTCCAATGGTTGTGGAACTTCATGAATGAGCTTGTGTCTTACTCATATCCCAACAAGTTGCTTGAAGATTAAACAGGTAAAAGAGTGTGATTATGCAGATAAAATTGAATAACATGTTTCTCTAATTTTATTTCCTTAAATTGATTTTTCATTTGGGCTTTCCATTTAAAATTACCACAGTAGCCTTTATGTTTGCACTTGACTGTAGAAGCAGGCACTGGGAAATTAATTTTATTCTAAGTGATTATTTCCCAAGACTATGGAGTATTAGAAAAGAGATGCCAAGCTATTTTTTTTTAAATATTTGGATTCAGTGTTTTCTCAATCAAGCTTTTTCTTTTAGGTGATAGCTCTTAGAAGGTTGTGACTTTAAGCCATTAATTAATAAATGACTATTTTATTTAAAAAAACCCTTAAAATCAGCAAGTACCAAAATATCTTAATTTCAACAAAATTTTGAATTAGTTGAATGAGTACTATGAGTAAATAAAACATTATTTGATGTTGGCATAATAGAATTACCTTATCACAATCTCTATATTTCTAAAATTATTTAAAAAATAATTACAGGTGAGCAAAACTAGTTTAAGTCCTTTCAAAACAATGAAATTAACTTGGTACTTCATATGGATGTATTCTGTCTCCTTTAAAGCAGTATACATCTTTTCAACAGTTGCTATTTAACCTACAGTTACTTATTATAAGGCAAAAATATTGGATGGCACATTGGAAGAGTTCACAAACAGGCTTTGGGTGAAGATCAAGGAAGTACAAAGATTTATAGAGATAATAGTGCAAGGAAGTATGGATGGCTGGTAGAGAGAAATAACAATTTGGATACTGATGGATAGAAATAGCAATGAAACAACTTTCATTTGCATTCTGTTATATTTACTGGGTAAAACTGTGATTATAAACAGAAAATCACTGGATGAAGAAGTCAAGCAATTCAAAGGCCAAGGGCAAACACATGAATACTGAAGTCACCCATGATGGTGTGAAAACTTCGAAGACTGAGAGGCTTACTAAAGCCTTCAATAGATAACAGTGTAGGGCATGCCTAGGATAATGATAAAGTGGTACACAACCTTTCATGACTGATGAAAAATATGAGCAAAATCTTTAACACATTTGAAGAATTTTTGAATTTGTAGTGAAGTATGTTTTCTTAGACATCTTGCCATATATATGTTGGTTCCTTTCCCCCACAGTAATTTTCAACTCTGTGCTTAGTTGTGTATCACTTCACTCATTGTGATCTTTTGTAAAAATATTTCTGCCCTGGATGGTCTGGATCAGTTGGTTGGAGCATTATCCTATAAATGAAAGGGTCACAGATTCAGTTTCCAGCCAGGGCACATGCCTGTGTTGCAGGTTCAGTCCCAGTTGGGGTACATGTGAGAGGCAACGGATCAATGCTTCCCTCACATTGATGTTTCTCTCCATCTCACTCTCCCTCCCTTCTCCTCTCTCTATAATCAACAGGCACATCCTCAGATGATATATTTTAATGGCAGATAGTAAGAACTCAATCTTTTAAAAATGCTATTGAATATTTTTGTATGTCAGTTTTCTTATTAGTCTCAAATTGATTATTGTTAAGGACATTAAAAGACACTGGCAGGAAAAGCACAGCAGTATGAGAAATAGAAGGAAACAAAGAAAGTGGTTCTTTAAAACCACAGGGTCCTTTAATAGAACAAATTCAATGTAAGAGTCAAAACTGTAACTGGGTAGGTCAGAGCAGAGGTCCCTGGAAAACAAGGGAGACCCCTGGGCCAGGGGAACTCCCCAAAAGCAAAAAAGGTAAGGGGCCAGGAGGCACAGTGCTTAAGGCATATTGAGGCACATTACATTACAAAGGCAGATTAATGCAGCCTGTGCCTTCTTGAAGGAGGGGCTGCATAAGAAGGCTGCTGAGGAGCAAACTGTAAACCACAACTTGGCTATGTCAACATGCACTGGGCAGAGCCACTTGTGACATAGCTAGAGGGGAAGCTCATGTAGTGCCTATGTGAGCAGTGGGAGCAGGGTGTGCCCCACCCTGGATGAGCAGATGCCTGTGTACCTGTGTGTGATTGAGAAGCTTTCGCCTTAAAGATGGCAACCAAAAGAAGGTCACAAACAGTGAGGAGCTGACAAAAATGGTGGACACTGAAGCACCACAGGAAAAGCTGGGAATCCTGTGCATGTGGGATTCTGGAAGGGCCTTTTTAAAGAAAAGGTGTGGCAAGGCTCTCTTGGTTTGGCACTTGATACAGAGAAGTCGCTCTCTTGGTGTTGGGGCTTTTGGAGCTTGGTGAAAGCTCTCTGTTTCTGGGCTTTTGGCATTTGGATGCTCTGGGTCTCTGGATCTGCTCTCCACATGGACAGAACTGCTCATGGGACCAGGCAGATGCCAGGCCCACCAGGGCCTTAGGCCTTGTATGAACAGGGTTTCACACTGGGACGTGTGCCTCCCTGGGTTCCAGCCTATGGGACACTATGATCCAGTGCAGCATAGCACATGGGTCCTGGACTGCTACATGGAGACTGGGAGTAGTGCACCCTAGATCCTGAAGGAGAGAGCTGCTGCCAGAAGATGCAACTCTGAAACCCACGTGTACACATTCTGAGAGCATGGAGATCTGTTTGCATGACTGGTTTTAGCACAAATAAGGAAATGGGGAATTTCTGGGCATGGTTTCAGCTTGCAGCCTTTTGGGGAGCACAAAAAGTTCTGAATCTCATGGGAGAGAAAGGCTCAGAGAAGGAGTGCTCTTACCACCCCCCAAGTCAGAACCCTGTTGATAAAAACCTGTTTTTTTTTCAACACAAATTGTTGAGTCATATATAAAGGTGACAACCAGCCGAATCCCAGTATGCACAGTTACAAAACTATAACATTTCCCCCACCTTATGTTTTTAACAAGTCCCTCGATAGATAACAGATACCTTATATATGCCAGTCTGTGGCACACACACAAAAAAATCTAAAATCTATTCTTTCATTCTGCAACATAAAATAGTTCTGCTGTAGTCAAAGGAAAACTATAAAAGAACTGTCCCCTGACAATCGTCCCCTTTAGAGAACAAAACTAAAGGTGACTGGGTGAGAGAGAGAAAGATACTCAGTGTGTGTGCAGGGGTGTGTGTGTGTGTGCACGTCCTGATAGTGTTACAGAACAGAGCCAAGGGGGGGTATGATATACTATTACTGAAAGGATCCCACACTAGGTTCAATATGACCGCTGTCAGAGGAAAGACATCTCTCAATGCCAGAGATTTGTGAAAAGGAAAGGAAATGTTTACTTAAAGCTATACAGACTTAAAGTAGTGACCCAATGTCTTCATTAAAATATTGAAGTACTTTAGGATATCCACAGATGCACACAGTCCTTCCTTCTCCCTCTGCCCTAGTTTGGGGTATGGTATCTCAGGAAAAGAAGTAGATGTCCTGATTCAGGCTGCCGGCACCATCAGCTGTGTCGCTGCTAGGATCTCCAGCTAATCCAAAGCCATGTGGCACCTTCTCATGGCCCACCAGCAGGAGTCCTTTCACCCCTTTTCTTCCAGGCAAAGTCTCTCCTGCTTCCTAAGCCATGTGGCAAAAGGGACCACCCCAAAGCCACTTGGTCCTCACTCTCGCCAAAGCTGAGGGGTCCCCACTCTGCCAAAGCCTGGTGGTTCTCTCCTACCCAAGCCTCCAGGTCTGGGTTTAAATCCCTGAGCCAAGATTCCTCCGCAGCCCCACTTCTGACTCCTCCCACAATCGGCTACACCTGCCAGCATTCCCATTCCCTTGCATCTTTACTGGACTGCTATAGTGAGTCTGAGCAGGCACAGCCCCATGGTGTGGAGCCAATAATCTCCAAGCTCTCACACAGGTGATGTAACCAGGGGGAGTTGTCTCCCAGTTACTGGGTGGAAGTCACTTCCAGCCCCCTGGCTCAAAGCAGGGCCTCAGCTATTTAACATACCTATGAAACCAGTTAAAGGTTATAGATATGTTAAATAACCATGCCAGAGGTTAGCTGCAAAGCTGTTGCTATGCAAAACAGCTCTCAATGGCCCTGCTCCATGTGTCCCCAACTCATACCTGTAATGGGGGAGGGGTGAGGACATCTATATATTTTTCTAATATTTCCTGGACATCTCGAGTTCGGGACCTCATTCCAAATCCCTATTTGGAGCCCCTCTGTGGGCTGCACCCTGTTACAATAGGGCACAGGAAGAAAGAAAGATTAAAAATTTAAAAGTTTAGTTACAACAGAAATAATTAAGGGAACAAAACAATGCTCAAGATGAAGTGGTAGAATTTTTAGGAGAATATATGTCATACATAGAAACTAAGAATACAAGTTTAAAAAAGGAAGGAAGAAAGAGAGGCTGAGACTGAATTAATAAAATTGATAGTGGACTGAAGAGTTAGAAAGTTTTATTTTAAGGTAAATAGTTATAAGCCTGGTAAGTAATGCATATGTTAAAGCTTTTGTTTCAGAAACTACAGATAAGGCCCATCCTGGCTCCTGGGAAAACAGCCAACCTCCTGAGGTGCTGCTAGAGATTACCACCTGGGGACAACTGGAGGCATCCAAGCCATTGTGTTCCAGGGAGACACTGATGACTGCTGGCCCCTGGGAACAGGTAACTGCCCACAGCAAGAATACTGCAGTTTTAGTCTAATTTTCCCTGAATTTCAAAAACCCTCACCACACTTTGTTCTCTGTTATAAAAAGGCTGGCTTGGGAAGAAAATGTAAGACAGTCTGTTAGGGTATGAACTCACCATCTCCTCAGATCGCCAGCCATCTGAATAAAGTGCCCATAAAGATTCAATCCCAGTCTCTGCTTATTGGGTTCAGTATGTGATGGGCAGTGTGAATGCAGGTGCCTTTTCCAGTTTCAAAATGACCTCATATTTTGATTTAAAAGGGTTTTAGTGGAGGATATACGTGCTTCACTCTCCTTACCTCTAACCAAAATGTCCTATTTTAAAAGAAAACATGCAGCTATGGAGTTTCAAGTTGTTAGTGAGGACAAGTCTCTGTTAGCATTTTGATTTCATGTGCCTCTTTCAGAAAAGTTTTTATTACTACTAGATAGATAAATCTGGAGTTTCATATTTAGGCTATGATGAGAAAAATGTAGGAAAAGATGAGTTGGAGAGACTAGATATGTAATAATGCCCTGAAAACAGGGCAAAAGTGGACAGGAGTAAATACCGGACACCCAATTAAATATGAATTTCAGAAAAACAACAAATACCATTGTATACAACATACTAATACTAAAATATTATTTGCTTTTTATCTGAAATTCAAATTTAACTGTATGTTCTATATTTTTACTTGCTAAATTTAGCAATCCTACCATAGGATGAGGTAAATAAGAAAACTGAATTGATAAAACATACAAGAGAGCAGCATTGATTTAGAGCACGGGATGATCACAATTGAAGAAAATTAGCATGTGCAGAGTTATTTTCATCCACATAAAGATCAGTTACAATGGACAGAGACTCACATTTAATAGTATAGTTTTACATTTATTCATGCAATTACATAATACATTTACTCTGGCAATGATAGAGTTCATTCATACAATCATATGGTACATTAATCATGCAATATTCATGACCTTAATGGCTATTTTTATCAAAAATTAATTCTATAATAAAGTTTAGTTTTGAGAGCTAAGATATTATGTGAGACTAAATGAAAGTTGGCAGCCTCTAATTACATCATACAGTTTGGATGATATTATAGATTTTTTGAATCAATGTGTTCTCTTTGCTAAATTTGATGCTATTAATTGCCCCCAGTACTTTGCTAAAATACCGTGTATCTCCAGCCAAGATTGCTCTCTTCTCAGGCAATCTCAATTGGACAGTGCTTTCCTAAGACTGTCAAATATATAACTTATAAAAAATTTTCTTTTACCTTTATTTCAGCCTTCATAATTCCTACTTTAACACTCATTTGAATAAAAAAATCCCCACATAACTTTCTTCCTAAAATTATTCATTCATTCATTCATTCATTCATTCATTCACTTATTTAGAAGGAAAGGTAAAAATGAAAAGAGGAAAACACATTGATGTGAGGGAAAACATCAATAGGTTGACTCTGGCAATTGCCCCAATTGGAGACCAAACCTGCAACCCAGGCATGTGCTATAACCAGGAATTGAACTGGTGACCTTTTGATTTGCTGGATGATGCCCAACCAACTAAGCCATATTAACTGGTGTTTTTTTCTAAAATGTTAATGCTAAGTGTACATCCTGGCTTTCATTCTTTAATTTGCACTTATATTATTGAATTTTCCTGATTTTTCTGAGTGCATTTTTTAACTTTCAATTATGAAATCATGTACTATGTCAGTAAGCATCTTTCTTCTTTATTATTTCAAGTCAACATAGGCTTTTAGTGCCTCTACTGTGGTAGGCTCTGTAAACATGTTTGACTCATTTCACATGAGGAGATAATATACTAAATTATGTAACTACAATTGGCTGTCTATAGAAGCTTAAATAATGGCTTTAGTCATTTTCTGCTGTAATAATTTCTGTTCTTGGTTTGTGCCAAAATATCCTGCAAGGCCAGATATCCTGAAAGACTTCCTCCATTCCAACCATCTCAGTCCCCTTGGCTCAATAAAAATGCCCCCTTAGGTAAAGAGTGACAGACTGTTCTGTCTTCAACTACAGAAAAATTAAAACCAAAGGTAAAATGTTTAAAAAATATTTCAGGACACCCTATTTCTAGTTAGATTTTCCTATAAAAGGTAAACATTGGTCAGTAAATCATCATGATTTCCAGGACTAGTACCTGAAATATCATTATAGCTGATATGTATCTTTAGACCAATGAATGCATCACTTTTCAAACTAAAGTGTGCTTAGGAATACCTGGAGAGCTTTTTGAATGTCAGGAGCTGATTTAGTGGTCTTGGACAAAACCTGAGTTTCTAAATTTCTAACAGTCTCCTGGTAATATTGTAGGTCTGCAGACCATACTTACAGTAGCAAGGGTTTAAGCCACTGCAATTCAACAGAAATACAATGCAAGACCATGTGTAATTTAATTTTTTTCTAGTAGCCACAGTAGAAAAGTAAAAAAAGAAAGTTTTGATTATTTTTAATATATTTTATTTAACCCAATATGTTCAAACTATTAACATTTCACCAGGTAATATACATAATATCTTAATATAATATTTTAATTTCTTTTAAATTCATATGAAGTCTTCAAAATCCAGTGTGTATTTTATCCTTATGGAATATCTCAATTCTGACTAGCTACATTTCAAATGCTTAATTGGCAAATGGGGTTAGCTTCTGCCATTGGGTAGCACAGATCTGAACTGTTCGTGATAGCTGACAATGTGTTCTCTTCTTCATAAATGAGAGGCTCCCCATTTCCTAAAGTGTGTTACATTGATGGAAAGAAATCTTTCTTATGTACCAATTAAAACACAGTCACTTTTTTACCTTTGTTTTAAAAACATTTCTTATTTTTTCAATTCCTCAAGGAACTAGGGAACAACTGTTTAGTATCTTCCTCATGAAGAAATCATTTAATGTGCTTAAATAAGAATAGGTAATGCTAATTCTTAGTACACGTCAAACACTTTTGTAAGTGTTCTAAATATATTTTAATTAGTTTAATCATCTCAGTAATGCCTTGTACATAAAAGAGGGAGAGAGAGAGGGAGGAAGGAAGGGAGGAAGGAAGGAAGAAAAAAAACTAGTAGCCAATATCTCTGATGAATATAGATGTTAAAATCCTCAGGAAAATATTGGCAATCTGGATACAGCAATACATTAAAAATATCATACACCATGATCAAGCAGGATTCATTCCAGGGATGCAAGGATGGTACAATATTTGCAAATCAATAAACATAATATACCACATAAACAAAATGAAGGACAAAAATCTCATGATCATATCAATAGGTGCTGAAAAAATATTTGATAAAATCCACCACACATTTATAATAAAAACACTCAGCAAAATGGGAATAGTGGAAGTATACCTCAACATAAAAAAGCCATATATGAAAAAATTACAGCCAATATTATACTCAAAGGGGAAAAACTAAGAGCTTTCACCTTAAGAACAGGCACAAGACAAGGGTGTCTGCTTTTACCCCTCTTATTCCAAATAGCACTGGAAGTTACAGCCACAGAGATTAGACAAGAAAAAAGAAACAAAAGTCATCCAAATTGGAAAGGAGGAATTAAATCTGTCATTATTCGCTGATTACCTGATATTGTATATAGAAAATCCTATAGTCTTCACCAAAACACTACTTGACTTCATAAGTGAATTTGGCAAAATACTAGGATGAAAAGTCAATATTCAGAAATTGATGACATTTTTGTACACTAACAATGAAATAACAGAAAGAGAAACTGGGAAAAAATCCACTTATTACAGCAAAAAGAAAAAAAAATGCCTGGGAATAAATTTATCCAAGAAGGTAAAAAATCTGTACTCCAAAAACTATAGAACACTGAAAAAAGAAATTAAGAATGATACAAATGAATGGAATAATATACCATGTTCGTGGATTGGAAGAATTAACATCATTAAAATGTTCATACTACCCAAAGCAATCTAAAGATTCAATGGAATTCCTTTTAAAATAGCAATGACATATTTCACAGATATAGAACAAACATTTCAAAATTTTATATGGAACCAAAAAAGACCCCAATAGCCTCACCAATCTTGAGAAAGAAAACAAAGTAGGAGAGATCACCACACCCAATGGAACTATAATAATAGGCCACTGTAATCAAAACAGTATGGTACTGGCATTAAAAGAGACACAGAGACAGAACAGAGAGCCCCAAAATAAACCCAGGTCTCTACAGTCAATTAATAATCAGCGAAGGGGGCAGCAACAAAAAATGGAGTAAAAATAGCATCTTCAACAAAAGGTGCTGGGAGAGCTGGATAGCTATATGCAAAAAAAAAAAAAATGAAACTCAAGCACCAACTTACAACATACACAAAAATAAATTCAAGGTGGATAAAAGATTTAACTATAAGTCATGACACCATTAAAGTCCTAGAGAAGAACATAGGCATGAAAATCTCTGATATTTCACACAGCAACATTTTTATGATATGTCCCCTAGAGCAAGGGACATAAAGAATAAACAAATGGGACCTCATCAAAATAAAAAGCTTCTGCACAGGCAAAGAAACCAGTATTAAAATAAAAAGAGTCCAACTGTATGGGAAAACATATTTGCCAATGATACCTCAGACAAGGGTTTAACCTCCAAAATATATAAAGATATAAAGAATTTATACAACTCCACTCTAAGACAAGCAACCCAATTAAAAAATGTTTAAAGGACTTGAACAGACACTTCTCCAAGGAGGACACACAAAGGATCCAGAAACACATGAAAAGATGCTCAGTATCGCTAGCTATCAGAGAGATGCAAATTAAAACCACAGTGAAATACCATTTCACAACAGTCATAATGGCCATCATAAACAAAGTAACAGACAACAGTTGTTGGAGAGGTTGTGGAGAAAAGGGAGCCCTAGTGCACCTTTGGTGAGATTGCAGACTGGTACGACCACTATGGAAACAGTATGGAATTTTCTCAGAAAACTAAAAATGGATCTGCCTTTTGACCCAGCAATTCCACTGCTGGGATTATATCCTATGAACCCTGAAACACCAATTCAAAAGAACTTCTGCACCCCAATGTTCATAGCAGCACAATTTACAATACCCAAGTGCTGGAAGCAACCTAGGTGCCCATCAATAAATGAATGGATCAAAAAACTATGGTACATTTACACAATGGAATTCTATGCAGCAGAAAGAAAGAAGGAGCTCCTACCCTTTGTGACAGCATGGATGGAACTGGAAAGCATTATGCTAAGTAAAATAAGCCAGGCAGTGAAAGGCAAATACCATATGATATCACCTTTAACAGGAACCTAAACAACAAAACAATCAAACAAGCAAAATGTAACCAAAGACCCTAAAATTGAGAACAGCCTGACAGTGACCAGAGGGAAGAGGGGAGGGAATTTCAGGGGAAAAGGAGAAGGGTTTGCAGGAACAAGTATAAAGGACACATGGACAAAAACTATGGGGTGGGGTAGAAATGCAAGGGATGTGGGGAGGACTGGGGGGTGGGCTTGGATAGGAGTAAAAGACAGAAAACTGTACTTGAACAATAATTAAAATAAAAAAAAAATTCCAGAAGCTAATGAAGAAGAAGAAGAAGAAGAAAAAGAAGAAGAAGAAGGAGAAGAAGGAGAAGAAGAGGAAGAAGAAGAAGAAACACATAGAACAATGGAACAGAACAGAGAGTCCAGAAATAAACCCAAGACTCTATGGTCAATTAATATTTGACAAAGAGGGCAGGAGCATATAGTGGAATAAAAATAGCCTCTTCCAAAAATGGTGTTGGGAGATCTGGGCAGCTACATGCAGAAAAATGAAACCCGATAACCAACTTAAACCATAAACAAAAATAAATTCAAGATGGATAAAAGAGTTAAATATATGTCATGACATTATAAAAGTCTTAGAGGAGAATGTAGGAAGGAAAACCTCAGATATTCCATGTAGCAATATTTTCACCAATAAATCCTCTAGAGCAAGGGACATAAGGGAATGAATAAACAAATGGGATTTTATCAAACTAAAAAGCTTCTTCATGGCTAAGAAAAAAACAGCAAAATGAAAAGAGAATCAACCATATAGGAAAATATATTTGCAAATGATACCTTGGACAAGGGTTTGATCTCCAAAATATATAAAAAACTCATCGAACTCAACACTAGCTTGACAAAAAATCCAATTAAACATTGGGGGAAAGACCTGAATAGACACTTCTCCAAAGAGGACATAGAGATAGCCCATAGATACATGAAAAAATGCTCAACATCACTAGCCACCATAGAGATACAAATTCAAAGTACAATGAGATACCACCTCACAGTGGTCAGAATAGCCATTATTAATAAATAAACAGACAACAAGTGCTGACAAAGATCTGAAGAAAAGGGAACCTTAGTGCACTGTTGGTGGAAATGCAGACTGGTGCAGCCACTGTGGAAAACAGCATGGAATTTCCTCAAAAAACTAAATATAGAACTACATTTGACCCAGTGATTCCACTGCTAGGAATATACCCCCAGAATCATGAATCACCCATTCAAAACAATTTACACACCTTTATGTCATAGCAGCACAATTTATAATAGTTAATTGCTGGAAACAGCCTAACTGCCCATCAATGAGTGGATAAAAAACTGTGGTGCATTTACACAATGGAATACTACACAACACAAAGAATGAGGGAGTTCCTACCTTTTGCAACAGTGTGGATGGAACTGGAGAATATTATAGTGAGTGAAATAAGCCAGTCAAGTGAAAGACAAGTGTGATGTGATCTCATCTATAAGAGGATCATACAACATCATAATTATGGGACTTAATATGAATAAATGATTTTTTAAAAAGTGTTTCTACATAATCAACAAAAGAAAAACACAAACAAAATATAACCAGAGTAATTGAAATTGAGAACAATCTTGCCCTGGCTGGCGTAGCTCAGTGGATTGAGCGCGGGCTGCGAACCAAAGTGTCGCAGGTTTGATTCCCAGTCAGGGCACATGCCTGAGCTGCAGGCCACAGACCCCACCCAGCAACCGCACATTGATGTCTCTCTCTCTCTCTCTACCCCTTCCCTCTCTAAAAATAAATAAACAAAATCTTAAAAAAAAGAACAATCTAAAAATAGCCAGAGGGGAGGGGGAAGGGGCCAGTGGGGAGAAGGGTTTTCAGGAACTACTATAAAGGACACATGGACAAAAGCAATGGGGAGGGTGGAAGCAAGGGAGGGAGGTGGGTTTGGAGGGTGTAGGGGAAGGGTTGGGGAGAAAATACAACTGTAATTGAATAACATTAAAATAATTTAAATAAAAAATAAAAAATACAGGCATTTTAAATTGGTGGGGTATAAACGCTACAAATTTTCAGTTATAAATAAGTAGTGGGAAGCCTGGCTGGCATAACTCAGTGGATTGAATGCGGGCTGTGAACCAAAGTGTTGCAGGTTTGATTCCCAGTCAGGGTACATGCCTGGGTTGCAGGCCATGACCCCCAGCAACCACGCATTGATGTTTCTCTCTGTCACTCTTTCTCCCTCCCTTCCCTCTCTAAAAAATAAATAAATAAAGTCTTTAAAAATAAGTAGTGGGGGTGTAATTTACAACATGATAACTATAGTTAGCACTGCTATATGGTATATTTGAAAGTTGAATAAATTCTAAAATTTCTTATCACAAGGAAAAAACTATTTTTCTTTTTCTTTTTGTATCATATGGGATGTTGGATATTAACTAAACTAATTGCGGTAATCATTTAACAATAAATGTAAGTCAAGTCATTATGCTGTACACCTTAAACTTATACAATGCTGTATATATGTTTTCATAAAACTGAAAAAAACTTGTTTCCAGAATTCTGTCAAACTAAAGTTAATTTAAATCAAAATAATTTTAAATTAAAATTTAATAATTATGTTTGTTTAAAGGCAAACTTAAGTCAAAGGTTAAATAAGGACAGGCATATAATCAAGATCATACAACATCCCAAATAAGCAGTTGAGTAAGCCCACTTGAGAGCTGATTTGGAACATTTATTATTAATGGGAAATTGACACCAGAAAATTTAATCAAAAGGTCAGTTATCTGACAGTCAAATAGAAAAATAATCCAAATTTAGCTCCCCTTTTTTTCATATGAATTATAAATGGTATAATTTATCCAGTACTTTTTGGAGCAACATATCTTTAATTTCATGGATAATGATTTTTTTACCAGTCTTTCTTTACAAGGTCTTCCTTAGTAACCCAAAGTGGGTTTATATCTCATTTTCACTTAGATATTTTTTCTTAGCTTTGTATCTGTGACTCTTACTACTGTCATCATAGATGTGTAATGGTAGTCCTCAATCAGCTTATTAAATTTTTGTCACATTAAGGGTTTCCTCACTTTCCTGTTATCCCTGAATCAGTCTATATTATTTATGTAGAGAAAATAAACAATGATACTACACTTGTCTCATATTCCAAACACTGGTATATGCCTATAGATACTCTCAATCCACAGTTCTTATATTAGAAACCCAGGAGGCTGAGGTCAAAAAGATATATGAAGAGAGTGTTTTTACCCATCTGTACTTCAAATATCTATCTATCCATTTATCTACCTATCTATCTGAATGATTTTATTTATTTACTTTTAGAGGGAGAGAGAAAAAAACATCAATGTGTGGTTGCATCTCACATGCACCCCACTGGGGATCTGGCCCACAACCCAGGCATGTGCCCTGACTGGTGATCAAACTTCCCTCTTGATTCATCCCACCTATATTGATTTCAGCTCATTTGTTTTTGGTTCACAGGCCAGCACTCAATCCACTGAGCCACACCAGCCAGGGCTAAATATATTTTTAATTATATATTTTTTCATTGTAAGTTACTTGTCTCACTACTCACTTTATCAACAACTTTATTCTGGGGCACTGAAGACAGAATTTTTGCACAGTTTAACTCCTCTGTGGTACAAAATGAGGTGAGAGTCTCAGTAGTCTAATATGAATAGAACTCTAGTGGTGCTTGAGGTGAACTTGTTTGACAGAAGTGTGTGTGTAAAAGTTCTTACCAGCCCAGGTTTTCAGCATTCATCAAATTCACTATGTATCCCATAACTGCTTTTTCTTCTGCCTTCCTTATTTTGTCTAACTATGGGCCTTTCCAACCAAACATACTGAGCTGTTTTTTATTCTTCCCTAATATTACTCAACATCCAGACATTGTTATGACTTGCTTCTTCTACCTTTGTTATGCCTTATTTTCTTCCTGTTATCTAGTTTTTATCTGCATAGCTACCACTCTATACTTAGAGTCTAACATTTCTCTCATGTAAACATTTGTTATATAACCTACTCATAGTCTCCCAGCTCATGCTCCTCATTCTCCAAGCTACTTTTTACTTACCAGTTTAAGCTTCCTTAAATATAGGTGGGACCACCACATTACCCTACTTCCAAAAGTTCTCTCTTCTTTAAGTCATAAAATCACTTCTTTGAACTCTTATAAAATGTTTTAATGTATTTTATAACAGACAACACATGATTACCATGCTTTGTGTATATGCCTTATCTTCCTGCTGCAGCGGTTGGAATATTATCTTCTACACAATAGAACTGTATTAAATATTATCAATTAAATGAATCTATGGATTAAAGTACATTTATCATTGTATAGAGATGTGGTTGTGTTTTTTTTGTTGTTGTTAGATAACTTGTCTGCATTATTAGATGAGAAATCTAGATGGTTTGGTGGGTATATAATCATCTAAAATGAAGCCCTACCTGTAAGCAGACAGTTTGTTCCTATGTGAAGAGTTATTGGATTCCTGAAAAAAGATTTTATCCAGCCCTCACTTCACCTCCCACCCAAATCCAAAAACTCACATTATAATGCAAATCATTTCTGAAGATTTATTTATGTACATGAGGGATTTCCTATGAACTCAGAACTAAATGTAAGAGACCCCAAGTTTTTTGTTTGGCTTTGTTTTCCTTATCTACACATTGAGAATATCAAACACTTTCATTTGCTGTAAACATCCGCAAATGACTTTGCTGACTCCATTTGATTGCCAAGAGACAAATTTTGATTTCTTGGCTCCTAAGTAATTATGTTCCCTATTTTTAATATTTCAAGTACTAAAATAATTAGATATATGGTTATAATACCAAATTAAATACCTTAAATACCACTCCAAAAAGCATACTCTTTTGGAGTAATGCATCCTATAATTTTGTGAGTTAATTGTCCAGAAAAACTAGATCATTAAAATGCAGAGTCAAGCATTAAGGGAATACCATATTAATAAACATTGTGTTTGATTTCAGAAGTCTTTAAGTTTAGATAGAAGGATGAGCTTTAAAATATCAATGAATCTTTTGAAGTTGTATACAGTTTTGTGCTTATCAGTGTCCCCCCTTTCTACTTTAGGGAAAAAAAATTATAATTTTGGTCACATTCTCAAAGGGTTTTATGACCTACAGCTTGTTAAGAATTTTCTAAAAATAAGAAATTTTGAAATTTTTGTTCTGAATACTAAAATTCAGGAAAGTGAAAGACTTTGTAGATTAGAAATGTATATATTCACCAGAGGGTAATAAGCTGGGAAGTAAATACTAGACAAATAATTTAATGATTATGTCAGCCAGCCCTGTATGCAATATGGGAGCTTTGTGATTCAGTCTGCTTTCATTATTTTGTAACTTATTTATTTATTCAATATCCATGATTTTTTTAATTTAAAAGGTTTTATTTATTTATTTTTAGACAGAGGGGAAGGGAGGGAGAAGAGAGGGAGAGAAACACTAATTGTGGTTGCCTTTCATGCAACCTCTGCTGAGGACGTGGCCCACAACCCAAGCATGTGCCTTGACTGGGAATGGAACCAAATAGCCAAACAATCAGAGAAAGAAGAATAAAGCTAGATGCATCACAGCTCCTGATTTCAAGCTCTAATCTAAAGCTATAGTAATTCAAACAGTATGGAACTGACCTAAAAACAGACTAATAGACCAATAGAACAGAATCAAGAATATGGAGTTAGGAATTACCAATTCAAGAGAAAGAACTGAAAAGTGAATTGTGGGACCATACACCATGCTATTTCAGCAATATTAAACAACAATTTATGTCATTTTAAAATTAAATATGCTGAAGAGCACCAAAGTTTTGCCACCCTAAGGCTATCTTTTGGGTGATTGATTTTAAACTGGTTATTCAGAAACAAAAGATTCAGAAGGGACATTTGACCCTCCCTTCTTTCATGCCTAAGAGATTCAGATAAAAACAATTAGTTCTGGAAGGAAATCTTGGGATATTTGCCTTAGCAGCCTAATTTGAATTCAGTATGGTGGATGGGAGGGTGCCTGGCAGGGGCATGTTTACAAGATACCCACCTTGTGTTTTGTTGCTTCTGGGTTGCCTAGCAAAAATTTAGCTGCAGTGCATGTTCTGCTCTTCCTCAGCTACCAGTAAATTTTTTAGTATCTTTAAAATCCCATCACTGACCCCATGCCCTATTGTCCTTTGTTCAAAATGACATATATATTTAATTTTACCTCACTGTGTTTAGAATTTTCATCTTTATGTGAATTCCCTGTGCTCATGTATTAAAATGTGATTTTTCCAGTTAATCTATCCCTGTTAATTTGATTAGTAGTCCAGCTAGAAGAGCTTAGATGGCAGGATCAAAAATTATTATAGTTTTAGCCCCCACATATGCAACTGAACTTATTTAGTTTGAGTGCTTGATGCCTTATATATGTAATTTGGAAATAAATTACCTACAGGAAAAACATTTTTTTGAAAATGTGTCATGTTTATCTTTTATAAAAAATACATTTTTGTTTGTTTTGGAACATGGTCATATGAATTGGCATTTTTAAAAAGAAATAACTGGAGAGAATAAGGGATTATATATAAATATATGTAAAAGAATTCTTGTTTTATTTATTCAGGAGCTCTATGTATCTCATATAGTAAGTAAATAAATTGTACTTTATATTTTATAAGTAAAAGGAAATAAATAATCTTTAAAGTATCATTTTACTTGATATTTAGACTGTCAATCCAAATAGGTCTTTTAAATGAATGGATATAAATATGGCTGATTAATTTAGTTTATAGACCACTAATTTTAGACTGACATCAGCCCTAATAATCTAAGAAGATAGATTATTTGACTTCATTAGAACATTGTGCTTTTATGAAACAGTCCAAACTTTGAAAAGTGAATATTTTATATGAAATAAGTAACCCTAAAATCATATTAAAATATTAATTCAACCTTACTGTACCACTTGAGCCATTTTAAATATCATTTCATTTATTCTTAAGTACAGGTAAAGGTCACTCTCAAAGATTTCATCCATTCATCCTTTTATCATAATATCCTGCTGCACAGATTCTTCATTTAACAATTGGGTACCATCTTGACCCCCAAAAGTGAATGAATTTCATCTTAACTACCAGTTTCCATAGACAGGTGATGATTCCTTAAGGTCTTACATTCAGAATTGTGAAGCCATTAATATTGACAAATAGTGTTACTATCAATTAACAATATCTTCTGTGGTAAATAGAAGGGTTACTTCATATATATACTGGTCTTCATATGACTGATCCTCACAAAGTAGAATGTAAGGGAAATGAAGATATTTCATACTTTGGTATCACTCACAGTACCAGATGTGATATAGATATACAATAAATACTCAAATAACATTGTCCCATTCACAACTCATGATTCTCTACAAAATCAATCTCTTTGCATTGGTTCCTGTTTTTATACAGAACCTAGAAAATATATATAAGAAAGATCAGTTTCTTCTACTTTAAACTTGAATTGTTTGATTATATCCAGAAACAGTTCATATGTGACAAATATTCTTGTAATAAAAGTCAAAATTAATAAAGCTTTATTATTATTGTACCTATGTTCAAAATTAAGATCAAGTTTCTAAAGAAATAATAATAATAATAATACTGACACAATGAGAGTTTATTATGTGCCTGGAATTGTTTATAAGTACTTTAAAAAATCAACTCATTAATTTTTTACATTTCTATAAAATAGATGCTATTAATATGCACACAAAGTTTTTAAATAAGTTGCCCCAGATCACACAGATAGTAAGTTGCAGAGTAATTGAATTTTGTGTCAATAATTTTAAGTTCTTTAATTTAATTAGAAAGGAAGAAAAATAAGGGGGTGGGAAGCAGTAATGTACCAAGGTGGGAGAGATAATAGGAGCAGTCAGCCATGGCAGGAGTATTTTAATGTTTAGAAATATTGGCATTTGGTGATAATAAAATCAGACTGATTTTTAGTGTGATTGTTTTGAAATTCTCTTTAAGTAGAACATCCTCTTATTGACTGTATCTGTAGCAAACTATTCTTTCCCCACCCAATATCCTAGACCCTTCCCCTTGGCACAACATTGAGAAACAGCAATGATAAAATGACTACCATTGATGCCTGTTCAAATGATACTGTGTCTAGAGCACCTTGTCTGCCAGGCTGAGAAAAGTCACTCAAACAGAATAAGCAGAAAAACAAATACCAGACTAAATAAAACAATATGCAGTTAGATGGGCCTGTTGTGAACTTTGAGTCAAGGAGGTTTATATAATGTTTTACCAAACTGACTGGATTAAGGCAAAAGGCATCATGGACTCACATCCAACTATCTCAAGAATTTCTCTCTCTCCAGACCCAGGCAAGGAGAATTGGCTTAAATTTTGGCTTAATATATGGAAGTGAAAAACTTTCAGGAAGTAATGAATAATGTTCCTAACAAATGAAAAATGCTTTCAAAAACCAACATCACTAGGCATTGGAGAGATACAAATTAAAACCACAATGAGATGTCACTTCATAAAGGTCATCATTAACAAAGCAACAAACAAGTGCTGGTGCGGTTGTGGAGGAAAGGGAATCCTAGTAAATTGCTGGTGGGAATGCAGACTGGTGCAGCCACTGTGGAAAACAACATGAAATTTCCTCATAAAACTAAAAATGGAACTGCCTTTTGACCCAATACTACTGCTGGGACTATATCCTAAGAACCCTGAAACACCAAGTCAAAAGAACCCATGAGCCCCAATGTTCATAGCAGCACAATTTACAATAGCCAAGTGCTGGAAGCAATCTATGCCATGGGCTAATCACATATGGCCATCTTATAATTGCTTCCCAAACTGCTAAACTTGCTGGCCTAAACATCTCTATTCAAAAAAGCAAAGCTCACACTAGGTTTTTATTTTTATTGTTTTATTATTGTTCAAGTACAGTTGTCTTCATTTTCTGCCCACCACTTCCCCTCACCCCACCAATCCCTGCCTCCCACCCTTGATCCAACCTCGTTTGGCTTTGTCCATGTGTCCTTTATACATGTTCCTTGATGACCCTTCCCTATTTTTTCCCATTATCCCATCCCCTCTGGTGACTGTCAGTTGTTTTTTTATTTCCATGTATCTGGGTATATTTTGCTTGCTTGTTTGTTTTGTTGATTAAGCTCCACTTATAAGTGAGATCATATGGTATTTGTCTTTCACTGCCTGCCTTACTTCACTGCACACTGGCTTTTTAACAAACTTTACTGAAAATATGAGAATAACAAAAGCAAACATAAAACAGGAAGAAAAATGTTTAAATTGAATATCTAATGCCACTATTTCTAAAATCAACTTATCATGCTCTTTTACAGGATTAACTACTACCCCCTGTCTATTTCCTTCATTAATTCTCATTCTGTTAAGGCACAATTTCTGGAGATAACTTAACTCTCTTTCATCTGCCCTCACTACTTCTGTAATCTCAAACTCATAAGTATTTTCTTGAACTTTGTTTTAAAGCCCAAATCTCCCTGTGTTCTTCAAACCAGAAGAAGCTAAATGTCAATTAACATAAGAAAAGTCCATTTATTGTCTTGACTCACCATTGTTTTACAGAACTCTACCAATGTTATTCTAGAAAAGCTGTGGAATTTGATTGCCCACAGTCAAGAAGCATGATTTCCAATGCAAGAGTTTGGTGAAAAAGGAATGGAGTTGTTTATTTAAAGATTATACAGATTTAGAATAATAGTGGATTTCTGCTGTTAAGTCCCACTCCCTTTAAAACACTCCAAAACACATAGCCTTGTCTGCCTTTGTCCAACCAGGCCAGTTTCAGAATATGCCACTCAGAGGTACCATTTTTCAGAGAAATGGAAGTGTGCAGATCAGCATTCCCATGCCACAGTTGGGCTCCAAGCATCTCCAATGAATCTGCACTTGGTTAGGCAGATTCCCACACAGCTCCATCAGATCTGCTGTCATCTTCTGCAGGTCAGCTTCCCAGCAGGTCTACTCTTTCTTATTTCAGCCCTTATTCTAAATCTCATGGAATCTCCTACTCCAAACCTAGTAGCACTTCCTTACATAGCAAACCTCATGGAGGACTCATACTACACCCTTTCAGAAGACAAGCCAGCTTACTTCTTTCTCAGCCCACATGGCTTCTCCCCCCTTCTCTCTCAGCCCACACTTATTTTATTTTATTTATTTTATTTTTATGTGCATTTTTATTTTAATTGTTTTTCAAGTACAGTTCTCCGCCTTTTACCCGCATCCTAGCCCACTGCCCCAACCCTACCCTCTTCCCTCCCGTTTCCACCCGCCCCTAGTTTTTGTGCATGTGTCCTTTATATTTGTTCCTGTAAACCCTTCCCCTTTCCCCCTGAAATTCCCCTGAAATTCCCTCTCCACTCCCCTCTGGTCACTGTCAGCCTATTCTCAATTTCAGTGTCTTTGGTTATATTTTGCTTGTTTGTTTGTTTTGTTGGTTAGGTTCCTGTTAAAGGTGAGATCATATGGTATTTGCCTTTTACCACCTGGCTTATTTTACTTAGCATAATGCTTTCCATTTCCATCCATGCTGTCACAAAGGGTAAGAGCTCCTTCTTTCTTTCTGCTGCATAGAATCCCATTGTGTAAATGTACCATAGTTTTTGATCCATTCACTTATTGATGGGCACCTAGGTTGCTTCCACCACTTGGCTATTGTAAATTTTGCTGCTATTATAACAGAGTGCAGCCAAGACGGGGGGCCCAAATAGGGATTTGGAATGGGGTCCAGAACTCAAGGTGTCTAGGAAATACTGAAAAGATATATAAGATGTCCTCACCCCATCCCCCACCACAGGTGTGAGTTGGGGATAGGATACATGAAGGAGGCTATTGAGAGCTGTTTTGCATAGCAACAGTTTTGCAGATAACCTCTAAAACATTCATTTAACATATCTATAACCTTTAACTGGTTTCATAGATATATTAAAAAGCTGTGGCCTTGCTTTGAGCCAGGGGGATGGAAGTGACTTCCACCCAAGATATAACTGGGGGGCAACTCCCACTGGTTACAGTGCCTGCATGAGAGCTTGGAGAAGATTAGTTCCATGACATGGAGCCACCCCTGCCCAGACTCACAATGGCAGCCCAGTAAACCTAGAATAATACAAGAATGCTGGCAGGTGTAACTGATTGTAGGAGGGGTCAGAAATGGGGGTACAGAGGATGGTTGGCACAGGGATTTAAACCAAAATACAGCAGCCATTGAGAGTGAGGACCATGTGGCTTTGACAGTGCAAGGAGAACCACGCAGTTTTCGCCAGAGTGGGGACCCCCACAGCTTTGCAGGGGAGAGGGCCATGTGGCTTTGGGGTGCTCTCTTTTGCCACATGGCTTAGGAAGCAGGAGAGACTTTGCCTGGAAAAAAAGGGGTGAAAGGACTCTTGCTGGTGGACTGTGAGAAGGTGTCACATGACTTTGGATTAACTGGAGATCCTCGCCAGTTACATGGCTGATGGTGCCAGGGGCCTGAATAATGGGATTCTTCTTTTCCTGAGGTACGGTACTTCAGATTAAGGTAGAGGGAGAAGGGCGGACTGTGTGCATCTGTGGGTATCTTAAAGGACTTTAATATTTTAATGAAGACATTGGGTCACTACTTTAAGTCTATATAGTTTAAAATAAACATTTCCTTTCCTTTTCACAACTCTCTGGCATTGAGAGACATCTTTCCTCTGGCGGTGGACAAGCAAACCTAGTGGGGGTCCTTTCAATAATAGTATATCATACTCCCTTTAGCCCTGTTTTGTAACACTATGAACATTGGGATGCATAGGTTCTTTTGGATTGGTGTTTCAGGGTTCTTAGAATATAATCCTAGCAGTGGAATTACCAGGTCAAAAGGCAGTTCCGTTTTTAGTTTTCTGAGCAAATTCCATACTGTTTTCTACAGTGGTTGCACCAGTCTGCATTCCCACCAACAGTACACTAGGGTTCCCTATTCTTCACAACCTCTTGTTCTCCAACACTTGTTGTTTGTTGCTTTGTTTATGATGGCCATTCTGACTGGTATGAAGTGGTATCTCATTGTGGTTTTAAGCTGAACCTCTCTGATAGCTAGCAATACTGAGCATCTTCTCATGTGTCTCTGGATCCTCTGTATGTCCTCCTTGGAGAAGTGTCTGTTCAAGTCACTTGCCCATTTTTTAATTGGTGTGCTTGTCTTCTTAGAATGGAGTCAAGCCCACACTTTTTTAAATGCTTGGCTCCAAACTTCCCATGTGATCTCCTATCTGTCTCTCCCTATGAGGTGCCACTTTTTACAGTTCCCACACATCTTTTGCCTTCTTTTGGCTACTGTCTTTAGTCAGAGCAAGAGTTTCCTATGACACAGTGGCATTCACCTCCCCTGGCTATGTCATGAATCATGATATGCCCTTAAAGTCACGTACACATTTTGCCCAGGGTGTCATCACAACTATTAACTGGCCATTGTTATGCCAAATGTCTAAATGCCATATCATCCTCTCTCTCTTCCCCCAACCTTTGGTTGAGGGATCTTCTCCCATTCTAGGGAAACACTCATTCTATATTCCATTATAATTACAGTAAAGGCTTTTACTTCATATTTTATATTGTAAGTCAGTTGTTTTAATGACTCAAAATCCTTCAATATTACAGAACAATTTAATAGACAAGTGTTAGAACAAAAGTTTTTTATTGTATCCATCCATCCAGAAGTTTCTATTAACAGAAAGCATTTTTGCTCAAGCCACACAAGATGCCTGGCCCTGATACAGATTAGTGCATTGCAAAGCACTGTCTTTGTTATTTTAAATCCCCAGCAGTTGTGACTGATTTCCTTGTTGAAAATTGCTTCAAGGTTTTCCATAAAGGAATCATCATTACATAAATATGATAAAGTATCTATCTATGCAATTTTATTTGAAAAGCTATGGAAAAAACCTCCCGTCCCCTCTATCTAGTCTTTTTATATATGGAAGCAACCCTGTTAACATGTTTAAATACAAATTATATCTTAATGACATGTTTTAACATCATTTATTTTGAAACATACATACATTTCCACAGGGCTGAGGGAGACAACATGGCATAAGATAATTCTCATTGATTTGTAATTCCTCCTTTTGCCCTAATCTGTCTCAGTCAACTATGTTTGGTCCTAAAACAATAAGTCAGGGATCACAAACTCAAACACCTACAAGAAACATGATAACAATGGAGTAAAATGAGCTGGAAATGGTGTTTGAAAAATTAGAGTGCTTGCCTTATTTAAGGGAATATCTGTATCTGACTTTTGGCTGATTGTAGACAACTGGAACTGTGAGGTCAGCATTGCTACATCTTTGAAATTGTCAAGGGAGGTAGGAAATCCAAGGTGGCAGGTACTCTAGGAATTTTTAAACATTGAAACTGTATTCAAAAATATTAGAACACTAATCCTAATTATTAGTTAACTACAACTGTTAACATTATTATTAATGGTCAAAGAAATACATAACTATAAGATGCCACTTTGTTCCCTTCACCAAGTCTATATATAGACCAGCTCTCACTGTTTACATTGAAGCATAAGGTGAGGCTATTTATCCTAATATTTAATAAATCTATTCTCTAAATCCTACATTAACCTTGCTTGTATTATTTTTTCTTTAAATAAGAAAATGAAAAAAAAGGAATGCTGTTTCATTTTGTATGATTACATGGCAGTAGTTTTTGCTCTTTGAAATACCACCTTAGATTATGTCTAGACATCTACAAGAAAATAAATACTCATTTATTTATCTGGACATTTCATCTATATGGTACTTGAAAGCATCAGCATGACTGGATGCTCACTTTTTACCTTTTGAATGGCATCATATTGCTATAAATAGAGTTAGATACTTAATGTTACTTTTGTTATGTTTTCTGATTCTTCTTCCTTGAGAATTCCAAACATTTTATATATCTAAGGGAGTTAATATTTTGCATTGCAAATCTTTATTTACTTTATTTATTCCATTTCTACAAAGAGTGCCATCCCATTGTTGCTCATACTTTATTTGATCAAAGCCTACAGTTTACCCCAGAATCAGGTCTGTCTCTGCAACAAAAACAAGAATTATATTAGATTGAACCACACAAAATTATAATTTTTGTAAGTCAAATGTCAGATATCAGCAATTTCATGTATTTTATCATAACTGAAAAGTATTATCTCTTTGGACAGGTTGGTGCCAAAATTAATCTGAATTCCAACCCAAATGTTAAAATTTAAACTATTGCCACACAAAATCTCAACAAATGCATCTTCATTCTTTATTTACAATAGCAATATAAGATAGAAATAAAACCTATTGATTTCCCCCTTATAGTTCATATACTAATGTCCCATCTTTTACATGTTTACCATTTTATTTTAATATGGTTGGTCCCAAAACACCTCAAGTCTGAGATCCTAGGTTTGATGCTTAATTGATATGCTGCCCCCACACTATAATAAGCAAATACATACATGTAGCAGTGTGCACATTATCTCTCTTTTTTTTTACCAGAAATCATCAAAATAACATCAGTTCTTTAAAAATTATGATCGATTGTGAGCTGCATCACAAATACAGTCAAACTTTGGTTCTCAAATGTCTTGGTTCTTGAACAATTTGGTTCTCCACCAAGTTGTTCATGGAGAAGATGTCTTGGTTGTCTACAAAATTTCAGGTTTCAATTCTGCACCTGACAACACTTTCATGCTGATACTTGTATGATTAGTCAAATGTCTGTAGGGTGAAAAATAAAAAAAGATTTGATTTTCAAGCAAATCGCTTCTCTAACACTTTTCCAGAACCAGTTAAGTTAAAACACCAAGGTTCCACTGTAACTTTTTTACTAATATGAAACACTTAAGAACAAAATTCAACTGGGTAGCCTTAATGGATCTGGAGAGCATTATGCTAAATGGAACAAGCCAAGTGGTGAAATAGAAATACCATATGATCTCCCTTATAATTGGAACCTCATCAACAAAACAAACAAGCAAGCAAAATATAACCAGAGACATGGAAATAAAGAACAATCTGACAGTAACCAGAGATGGGGCACATAAATAGGGGATAATGGGGGAGGCATCAAGGAACATGTATAAAGGACACATGGACAAAACCAAAGGGGGTGGGTTAGAGGGTGGGAGATGGGGATGGGTGGGTGGGGTGGGGTGAGGAGAGCATAGTTGGGTGAAAATGGAAATAAGTGTAGTTGAACAACAATAAAAAAATAAAAATAAGAAAAAATAAAAAATCAACTGAGTAAATTTGAATATCAAATTGGCTCTATTAAGCAATTCATGAATCAGGCAGCATCCCATATAGCACCTAAGAGGGTATGTAACAGAGTGAAATGCTTGTTTTTTTTTTGAATCCATATTTTTCAAACCTCTTTGTTCTTATGGCCTTCAGGCTAATAGCCTCTGTTAGTCTAGCATATAGACATCCTAATCATTAGAGGAATTCTGCTTGCAGCCTGAGTTTTATAAAAACAATCCCCCCTATTTTCTCTTCCCTTGACATAAAATAAGCCTGAACTATGTCCTTTGGTCTGATGGATTTGAGGTACCACTAGGGCTCCCATCTTCTTTGTTAGTTGCTTTCTCAATCAATATCCCTTCCTTACTCCAAACTCTGACATTTTGAGTTTTAGCCTTTTGAAGCATCAGGCACATTGGTATTCTGGAAGGTTTTTATAGGAAGAAGGGTGGGACAGGAAAGCTATTTGAAAAAAGAAAATAATATTACTTTGATAATAGGATATCTTTTAGGAGAAAGGGAACAGTAATGGTTTTTATCATGAAGATTGCCTCTTCTTCTATAGAAGATGGAGAGGGTCCACGTGCCAGATTGCTTCCTTGGTATTTACAGAAAATTCCAGACTGGTTGATTAAGATTATATTTCTGGGAGAGGTGGAAACAGCAATTAGGTTGAGTATCATAGACTTTAGCACAAGTGATGCCATTTGGGGCCTATGGTTCTTTTTTAACAGAAAGCACCACTTATAAATATCTGAAATCACACATAGGACTAGATTCACAATTATTCCTATCATATTGATAACATTCTCACTCATTCAGAAATACTTTCTTATGTGCAAGTAAATGGGGTAGAGCTACAGCTCCAACTCGGGGATTTGAACATATCTCTGGGTATACTCCTAGGGGTGCATTTTTCATCTCAATAACATCTATCAGAAACTCTTACAGGGGAGGAAAGGTTAAAAACTAAAGTTCTGCAAGACAACAATACAAAAACTTAAACCTGTCTTTCATAACTTTCCACAACTTGACACATTACAGTATTTATAGTCCTTACATGAAAACTCTCCTCCAGCTCAGCTGGGAAATTTATCCTCCCAAGAACATGCCATGTGTACTATTGTTCTTACTCCAAGTATGGAAAATAGTTTATCAGAAGTGCAAACTCATTATTTGGAAGTGGTTGCCTAAATACTGTTAGGAAGTACAATAGTCAGAGAAGGATTTGTGGTAGGCAATTAGACAGATATGAACAGAGCAAGGACAATACGCCAAATACAGAAGGTCACCAGGGTGAAAAGCCCTGGGTATACAGTAATGGGAAAAACTGTGGGAACAAGAACTTCACCCCAAAGGTAATCTTTCATCTCCTAGCATATTGTTGGTAATGCAGTTTAGGCTCCCTGACCTTTTATATCACCAGTCATGCGGTTTGAACACTCTTCTGACATTTCTTCCCCTGGCATGTTGTCAATCATACAGGCTAGACCTCCTTGGAAGGGGAACAAACAATGGGACTGGAGATTAGCCCTTAAGCATTAGCACCCCTGGACAGTAAGGTTCTGACCCATGTCAAATACATGGAGGCGTCAGTTCTGTTTCAGCTCCAGGACCAGAAGAGCAGCAAAACCAGACAAGTGACACCATGGCTGCCTCAGGGACAGCTGCACTGACTAATGACCTCCTGCCCTAGCACTGACCAATCAGTGCAGACCACTATCCTTAAAGGACACATGGAAAGCTGATACATATTCTATTAACATCTTCCTCTTGGACCACCCTGAAAATCTCCACCCTTAAAAAGCTCTTAGGACAGAGGACCCAACAAGCTCTCCCTCCTGGGAGCACATCTACACTTTCCCCTCCCCGAGAGGTGTGTTATCTTTATCCTTTTCTCTCCTAAGCTCCAAGGTCTGGTCAGATCCCACCGGTCTAACACTTGGTGCCATTCTCGCTGCCACCAACAGATTTTCATATAAAACTTCTTCCATCTAAATCCTAGTCACTACTATTTTACCATCCTAAATATCCTTTCCTTTTTCTGTATAAAAAGTAATATGATTTTGTTCTTACATATCTATCAATATACCAGTGTCTGCCTTTAACTTTTAATTAAATTTACTGGAGTGATATTAGTTAATAAGATTAGTACATAAGTTAATAAGTACATGATTAGTTAATAAGATTATGTATATAAGTTACAAGTGTACATTCTATAATACATCATCTGTATTTTGCATCATGTGCTCACCACCCCAAGTCTAGTCTCCTTTTGTTACTATATATCTGACCCCCTTTACCCTCTTTGTCCTTCCCCCATCCCTCTTACCCTCTGGTAAACATCATACTGCTGTCAGTGCCTATGAGTTTGTTTCTTACTTTCTGTTTTATATCCCACGTGTGAGTGAAATAATTGTTCTTGTCCTTTTCCAGCTGGCTTATATAACTTTACAAGAGACTATCAAGACCAATATATGATTTTAAAAAAATTCACATATTGAACTAGGAATTCTTTTTCCTTAGTTCAAGCAATGTTTCTGTAAATGGTACTTCTACATTAGTAAGGTCATTGTAATCACTCTTAAATATGAAAAGCCCTTTACTTATGTACACTTGAATTTGCTGAAAATAGAAAGTTTTCTTTTTAAATAGAAACAAAAGACAAAATTTAACCAAATACACCCAAGTGACCATAAATTCCAAATTACTGGGTGATTTTGTTATGCCAAGTTACTATGTATAATTTAGCCTTCCACAAATGAATGCAGGAGTAAAGTCAAGTCTTTGATCTTCCATTTTGTATTACATATATTTTCTCTGACATGTGGTGACAAATTAGAAAAGTATAGTGCTTTATTACCAGGGAAAGGAAATACTAAATACAATCTAATATGTAGCTATTTTGAAGGAATCATTCTTTTTTTTTTATTATCAAGACCTTCAATCGAAGCATTTATTTATTTATTTATTTTTTTATTTTTTTATTTCAATCATTGTTCAAGTACAGTTTTCTCCCCCCTACTCCCGTTCCAGCCCCTCCACCCAACCCTCCCCCCTTCCCCCCATTACCCCCCACCCCTAGTTTTTGTCCATGTGTCCTCCAAATTTGTTCCTGTAATCCCTACCCATTCCCCCCTGAAATTCCCTCTTCTCTCCCCTCTGGCCACTGTCAGACTATCCCCTATTTCAGTGTCTTTGGTTATATTTTGCTAGTTTTTTGTTTTGTTTTGTTTTGTTTTGTTGTTTAGATTCCTGTTAAAGGTGATATCATGTGGTATTTGTCTTTCACTGCCTGGCTTGTTTCACTTAGCATAATGCTTAATGAAAATTCCTTCAAATACCTGAATTGAGTTCATTGCTATTAAAAGCTGTACATCCTAACCTCTGGCTAAATTAAAATAAACTGCTTCTTTTAAAGTTAACCCCTTTTATTATGATTTTGAATTGCTAAAACAGTGAATACTGATACTGACAAACTCCAAATTTTATTATTGAAAGTGTCCAATTAAGTTAGGCTTAATTTCCATGTAAATAACATTCCAGTCCATACTAGCTTTTCTGATAAAGAAGTGGTTTATAATTACCACCTATAACTGAATTTGATGGAGATTCTTTCCAAGTAAATATTATAATCAGAGATGGTTTATAGGAATGAGTCTTTAGTAATCATTTCTGGCAGGTACAGTATAACACTTAAGCATCTTTTTTTTTTAAATTTGAAATTGCATTCATGTTTGACTATTTTTATCTGAGGAGAAATGATATAGTTGCACCAGAAGTTTTTGAAGATGGTAAAAATAATACCTTTCAGTATTGCCTCATTATGGAGAGAATATTCTAGTCAGAGTCATTGATCTTTTCATAACTAGGAGAAACTTCAAAAACTGTTTTACATAACCATGAAGTGCTTTTGGTTAGAAATGGGTTCTATAATGAGATGTTTTGAGTCCCCTGGATTCTCCTGTTTTTAAATTTACCTGGGGAATAATCTTCTTTACAAAAATTATCATCCACTAATTTTCAATTATTTCAATTGTGTTTGCCCCATATTTAGTTAATAATTTATTAACAAGCATATGAAATGACCCCTTAATTGTCATTTTGCCTCTTGGACTTTGTCTTCTGTAGTGTGACATGGTAACAAAAAATAACTTAAAGTACTAATTTATGTAATTTTACCTCTCTTTATTTCTGATGCCATGTTCAAGCACACTTTCTTTTTGCCTGAATATATTACTTTTTAGTTGGGTAGAGAGTTGTGATACATAGTGGTAAAGATTAAGTACAGAATTAATGTCTCTAAAGTAGCTGATTTCATTCCTTTTTCTAGGAGATATATATATATATATATATATATATATATATATATAGTAATTATATATATAATTTATTATTGAATGATCAGCATAAAGGGACTATACAATACAAAATAAATATTTTTTAATCATTGAATGCAAAGATTTGAACTCATATTTCTATGACCAAATAATTTCTAAAAATTATTAAAATGAATGATTCAAACAGAATTTAGACTCTGTTATGGATGGATACTCTTCCAGAAACATTTATTCTCTGGATGCCTTATTTTAAGAACAAAAAGGTACTTAACTCAGGAGCTAGCATTAAAATATGTATGTTGAATCACAGTAATCTATCAAATATAATAAAAAAGTACAATTATAGGAATTGTAAAACATGCACACATTTTAGGAAAAATTCAGTCAAAATTGGATAAGCAGACCATGCATTTGTGATCTGAGGAGATTACTGATTTGCAGTTTTCTTTGTGTTGTTGTAGACAGTACAAGGCTACCATTTGAATGAACAAATTGAATGAACATAGGTACATGTGGTAATGTCAACTAATTTTTCTACACATGCAGTAAAATCATGGCCTTTCAGCCTTAAGCAAGAGAATTTTTGATGACTGGAAGTGTCTTAAATACTTCACAAATATTCTACACTGTCTGTTTCATTTTTTTTGTTTAGCCTGGATAAATGATACCTAGATTCAAGAAAAATCTGATAAACCATTATAAAAACATAATAATATGTTAGGAAAATAATTAACTAACTAATTGTTTTTGGGTGTTTATGCAATAGAACAATATTGATTACAAATTTGCCTGTTTTATTTTTAACATTTTAATTTTTGTGTTAAATGTTTTTTAGTGTGTTAGAAAATATAATGAAAACTATTAATGTTCTCTGTGATAGGCAAATGTTAAAATCAGGCCCCTCAAGATTCACACTCTAGTGTTCACAACTTGTAAATATAAGTTGATACCACTCCATCACCCTTGTGATTATGTTATGCTGAGCTGACCATAAGATAGTGAGATTATCCAGGAAGGAATTATCTGATTACATGAGAACTAAAAATGGAGAGCTTTTTCTACCTGGTGACCAAAAGAGAATCCAGAGAGATCTGAAGTAAGAGAAGTACTCAACAAGACTTTGATTTTGAGGATGGAGTAAATTATATAAGAAGGAATAGATGGCCTGGAGGAGGAGCTGAAGACAGTAAACAAGAGATCAGGGCCCTCAGTCTTTCAACAGCAGTAACTGGATTTCCTCAGCAACTGGAATGACCTTGGAAGTACATTCCTCCCTAGTTGTCTAAATAAAAGCCAAGACAAGCCTATGCCTTGATTCCAGCCTTGTCAGACCCTAAGCAGAGAAACCAAACTGAGTAAGACTTTTGACTTACAGAACTGTGAAAAAGTAACTGGGTATTTTTTCAAACTGTTTACTGTGTACTAATTTGAAACATAACAGTAGAAAACTAACATATTGTCTTAATATCCATACCTTCTTTTTTTTTTTTTACTTTTTGTAAGAGAACCTCCCAAGTTTTAGCTGCAACTGCAGTAATGGAGGCTGAAATTCACCTCACAGATCTCCTTGATCTCATGATAAAGCCACTTACTTTCCCAATGTCAGAGTAGTGGCTATTGATGACTTCCTTTTAAGGAATTACCCTTGGCCAAAGAGGCCTAGTTCACCCAAAGTGATGTCCCCTCTTATAAGGAAGTTTTTGTGCAATCATTGTTGGTCCAAGATTGGCTCGATTCTAGACATTTTTGAAGGGCCATCAATACTTGAGGGTTTCCTGTGGGACCTATTGTGGTCTCCGGTGAAAGTGCATTGTGGTTTAATTCTGCTTTTGCTGATCTTGTTTTCAATGCTTCCTTACAAGTGTCATTCCCAAGAGCGCTTATCTCATTCAATTCCTGAAGGTAAAAGTCTTCTTTCCAATCCTTTTCCAGGGAAACCTGACCTATAACAACTTCCTGGTGAGATAGTTACATTCCCTGGCCTTTCTTGACCCTAGATTTGGCCATATGACTAAATATTGGAAGACTGGATATGAGCAAAAATTGTATGTGCAACTTCCAGGTAATATCCACAAAAAGAAAGGTGCTTTCTACCCACTCATTCTACCACCCCTACTTTTGGTTTTAGTGATGTTGAAGCTATTTAGACAAAGACAACATCTTGAGAATTGATATAATATTAACAACTTAGAAGGAAATAATTCCTGGTTGACTTCATGGGACAAAGCTCCTTATACTTCTACACTTACTTGTCAGAGAACTAAAATTTTCTATATTTTTCAAAGCCCTTGTTAATAGATAAATCTCTATTAAAGTAGTTAAACAAATATTATGGTACATGTAATAATGAACTAATCTGGTGAATAAGGGACTGTTTTGACATACAACTATTTGGAAGATTATTTACATATTGTTGCTTGTGTGTTGGATTTTTAGAGGTTGCAAGAAGATTAATTGAAACATACATTGAAGCCATCTTTAATAGACATTCTTATTGTCCTTTTCATAATTGAAGTGGAGGTTAAATGCCTTGGTAAACTAATATAGCAGTTTGTGTTTACAATAAATAAATGCCTACACTCAAATATTATTCATTGAATGATCAATGTGAATACTTGTTTTCCAAGAACTAAGATTGAAAAGCCTAATATGACACTTTTAGGAGCTTATGGTCCAATGGAGATTTCAAACATGTAAACAAATAATTATAATACAGAAAGGATAGTGTTATAAAATGGGAGAATCTCCAGAACTAGATAGCATAAAAGAAACAAAAAAGCAACCTTTAAATGTGGGAAACTAAATAAGAAAAAGCTGAAAGAGGTGTTAAAGGCCCAATCCTTGGCAGTGGGTATGGCTCTATAGAATAAGATATTTGGGGGTTAGAACTGATGATATTTGGTGACTTAATGAGTGTGAGGTATGAGTAAAAAGTAAGCATAAAAGAAAATTCCAAGATTTTTAGCCATAAAAATGGCTCACAAATGGTATCATTAACCAAAGTATGAATGGTAAGAAGAAGAGCTACTTTTAGGGGATTGAAGAGTTCATGATTTTTTTGGAACAGACTTCCAGACCACCACGTGGAGCTGCTTTACATGTAGGATGTTAAACTGAAAGCAATAAATAAATAAACAGAAAAAAAAAAAAACTCATAGACACAAGCAAATGTATGGAAGGTGGGTGAGGAATATCAAATGATAAAGGGGGTCAAATACATAGTGAGAGCAGATGATTTGACTTTGGATGGTGGGCACACAAGACAATATATATACAGATCATGTATCATAGAAATGTACACTTGAAAATTATATAATCGTATTAACCATTATGACCTCAATAGATTTAATTTTTTAAAAATGATTTAAAAACATGACTGGAGCTCAGAAGGAAAATGAGTAATGTAGACAGGGAAAGTATGACAAAATAAAATAAAGACTTTGGAGAGTCTGAAATTACTAAGAAAAATTAAGTGAGTGGTAAGAAAAGAACGATTAGATGGAATCTTAAGACCATCTATGATTGAAATGTGAAAAAAGAAGAGAAATTCAGCAAATGAATGTGAGAAATAATCACAGGATAAAAGATAAAGGTGAAGAAAATGTTTAAATAAGGAAGACGAGTTTTAATGTGGTAACAATGTTCATCAAGCTCAAATGCAACAAATGTGATCTCACCTATAACAAGAGCCTAGAGAACAAAACAACCAACCAAACAAAATAGAATGTGAAACATGGAAACAAGGAAAAAACCTGACAGTGACCAGAGGGAAAGGGGAAGGGGTGTTAAAGAAGGAGAGAAGGAGAAGGGCCTAGTTAAAGAACGAGTATGAAGGACCCATGGACATGGACAACAGGGTGGGGATAGTCTGTGGGAATGGATAAAGGTGGGACAGGGGAGAGCAGTGGGAGAGAATTGGGACAACTGTAAAAAAATTAAAATTAAAAAATTAAAAAAGATAAATTTATAAAAGAAGATTTTTAAAACAATAATTTAAAAAAACACAACATTTCAGTAGTATAGAGGAAGATGGAAGACAGGTAATACTGATTTAAAGAGTAAAACCAAGTAGTACTAATTAAGAAATTTTAAAAGATTTTAGCAAGTATGTCAGATAAATGGAATTTCTTACATAAAAATCATTGAATTGAAAGCACAAATAATTCAAGGATCCCAGGAATATGAATAAAGGATAAAGTCAGATACTATCCAAAACTGTGCAAAAGGAATGAAAAATATGCAACCCATGTAGTAATCAAAGAAACAGAGACTATAAACTAGTGAGGTACAAACTTGCATACTCATACATGCACCCCCCATCCTATAACCTTTTCTAGCATTGTCAAATGAATTCAGTACTAGCATGCATTGCTGCTGCCATTGTCAATTGGTACAAATCTTCTGGACATCCATGTAGCAACTTCTATGAAAACTAGAAAATACAATATGTGTCCAGAAAAAGTCCAGCCATTGTTAATATAATGAGAATGGTTTTTGCAACATCGATGTGACCTGGCAGCCAAGGAGAGTGGACCGCAATGCACATGTGTAAACAATGATGTCTTCATTGTATTAGCCAGTGGGGGTGGTAGATGCCACTAAGTGAGCATGTGTACTGTGTGGTTGTCACATTGAAAATGACTGAGTAAATAAAGCAATGAATCTGCATCAAATTTTGCATTAATCTTGAACATTCCTGCACAGAAACTATTTGGATAATTCAGAAGGCTATAGCTATGGGCAACTGCTGTTTGGCAGCTTCTTCACAACAATGTTCCTGCTTGTGCAGAGATTTTTGGAGGAACATTAAATCACCCAGGAGACTCAGCCCCTCTATAGTCCAGATTTGGCACACTGCAATTTCTGGCTTTTCTCAAAGCTAAAATCACCTTTGAAAGGGAAGTGATTTCAGACTGTCAATGAGAGTCAAGAAAATATGATGAGGCAGCTGATGTTATTGGGAAAACTGTGTGAGGTCCCAAGGTGTCTACTTTGAAGGGGACTGAGGCTTCGTTGTCCTATGTACAATGTTTCTTGTAATCTTGTATCTTCTTCAATAAATGTTTCTATTTTTCTTATTACATGGCTGTATACTTTCTGGACAGACCTCATCATATACCATAAGAGAATTACGCAAAATTAGCCACCCCAAATTCATTAGAGTTATTCTTCTGAGAATTATTTTTAATACTGAAAAATTGCAAGTTAAATGTTCAACAATAAGAAAATTTGTTTGGAATGTATTATCTGACAGGTGATTTGCTAGACAGCCATTAAAGATTATGCCCATAAAAGTAGCAATAAGGAAATGCATTTGCTATGATTTTACATGGAAAAGTATACAAAATTGTATTGGCACTGATTAAAACTATGTAAAATATAGTGCTGTGATAATAAGTTGCAAATGTGTCAGATTTTTTTTTTACTGACAAAGGGACAGAAATAAATATTTTAGGATTTTGGGCCTGCATAGTTTTTGTTACAACTACTTAGCTCTTCCATGGTGACATGAAAGCAGCCATAGACAAAGAATGAGCAAATGTTTACAAAAGCCTGTGGTACTCCATAGTTCTTTCTCCAAGTCCTGTGTTGTAGAACAGCTCTAAAGTACCAGATGATTATGTTAGGTTCCTAGAATTATACATAACATTTTTTGCCTTCCTAAATTTTAATAAAGATTGTTTTTTAAAAATAAAATGCAAACATTTACAAAAGTCTATGTAATGAAAGGAAAATATAAGAAAAATAATCTGGGGAAAATGTTTTCAAAATTTATATACACACAGAGGCAATTATTTTGAGGCTTTAGTTCATTGTATAAATTCAATAGAAACAGAAAAAATAGAAGGTCTCCTTTCATCTTGTAATGCAACCTGCATGCATATTGGATAATTAGAATTATTATACATTAATACTATTATGACATTTATTTTCTTTAATATATATGAGAGAACATACCATGTTAGTATATTTGTATCTACTGCATTATTTAATTAGTGACATAATATTCAATACTATGTATAAAATATAATTTATTCAAACATTCTCTTACTGATTAGAGTAGGCTAGATTTTTTCTATTATTTCCCCAGGCAGAGAATCTAAAAACTCATAGTCTTCAACATAAGTATCTGGGCACCTATATGGGCAATTTTTGGGGACAAATTGGAATACTTTCTTTAAAATAACGATACAAAATTTCAGTTGCATAATATTTGAGGATGTCTTTTTACAACAGGCCATGTGTGTCTCTGTGTGCATGTGTATATGTTCCTTTTTTTTGTTTTAGGATAGGAGAGATTTATGCATATGTACAGGCTGATAAAGAAGGGTAAATTGAGGGTGTAAAAGAGTGGCGATCATTAGACTTCTGGCCAAGATGGAGACATAGGTAGATATACTGTGCATTCTCACACAACCAAAAGGACAACAAATTGAAAAACAAAAAATAACCAGAACTGCCAAAAAACTGAATTTTATGGAAGTCTGACAACCAAGAAGTTAAAGAAACATTCATTGAGACTGGTAGGAGGGGCGGAGATGACAGCCAGAGTGGAGAGAACACACAACAAGGCAGTGGCTGGTGGACCAAGGTGGGGCAGGCAAGGTAGTGGCTGACAGACTGGGTGGTCCCACATTTGCTTGAGGATAAACCAGTACGAAAAACTGCAGAGCTAGATAGATCACAAAACCCAGAGTTCCAGTGCAGGAAAAGAAAGCCTCAAAACCTTTGGCTTTAAAATCTGGGGCAGGGGCTGTAGCAGGAGAATCTCCCAGCCTCACAGGAGAGTTTCTTGGAGAGACCCATAGGGTTCTAGAACATAAACAAACTCACACACCTGGGAATCAGCACCAGAAAGGCACAATTTGCTTGTTGGTAGTGGGGAAAGTGACTGAAAGCCAGCTGAGAGCCAAGCAAGCTGCATTGTTCCTCCTCTAACCATTCCCCCCACATACAGCACCACAATGCAGTGATGTGGGTTGCCCCACCCTGGCAAATACCTAAGGCTCTGCCCTTTACAATGTAACAGGTACACCAAGACAAAAAAATATGGCCCAGATGAAAGAACAGATCAAAACTCCAAAAATAGAACTAAGCGATGAAGAGATAGCCAATCTATCGGTTGCAGAGTTCAAAATACAGGTAATCAGGTTCCTCACAGAGATGGTTGTGTATGGTCATGAAATAGAGGAAAAAGGAAAGCCTATACAAAGTGAAATAAAGAAAAATATACAGGGAACCAGCAGTGAAGGGAAGGAAACCAGGATTTAAATGAACAATTTTGAGCAGAAGGAAGAAATAAACGTGCAATCAGAATAGAAAGAAGAAACAAGAATTCAAAAAGATGAGGAGAGGCTTAGGAACCTCCAGGACAACTTTAAACATTCCAACATCCTAATCATAAGGGTGCCAGAAGGAGAAGAGGAAAAGCAAGAAATTGAAACTTATTTGAAAAAATAATGGAGAACTTCCCCAATCTGCAAAGGAAATAGACTTCCAGGAAGTCCAGGAAGCCACGATAGTCCCAAAGAATTTGGGCCCAAGGAAGCACACACCAAGACACTTTATAATTACCCAAGATTAAAGATAAGGAGAGAATCTTAAAAGTAGCAAGAGAAAAGGAGACAATTACCTACAAAGGAGTTCTCATAAGACTCTCAGCTCATTTCTTCAAAGAGAACTTACAGGCAAGAAGGGGCTGGAAAGAAGTATTCAAAGTCATGAAAGGCAAGGACCTATATCCAGGATTACTCTATCCAGCAAAGCTATAATTTAGAATGGAAGGGCAGATAAAGTGCTTCCCAGATAAGTTCAAGTTAAAGGAGTTCATCATTACCCATCCCTTATTATATGAAATGTTAAAGGGACTTATCTAAGAAAAAGAAAATGATAAAGAATATGAAGAGGAAAATGACAACAAACTTACAACTATCAACAACTGAACCTAAAACAAAAACTAAAACAAACTAAGCAAACAAAGAGAACAGGAACAGAATCACAGAAATGGAGATCACATGGAGGGTTATCAGTAGGGAGAGGGAAGGGAAGAGAATGGGGAGGAAGGTAACAGGGAATAAAAAGCATAAATGTTAGGTAGAAAATAGAGAGGAGGAGGTTAAGAATAGTATAGGAAATGGAGAAGCCAAAGAACTTATATGTATGACCCATGGACATGAACTAAGGGGGGAGGGGAATTTGGAGGGTGGGGGAATGCATGGAGGAGGAGGAATAAAAGGGAGAAAATTGGGACAGCTGTAATAGCATAATCAATAAAATATACTTTAAAAAAGAGTGGTGAATATTGATGGAAAGGGAACAAAGGTCAGAGGTGATGAGCACAAGTGACAAAAATATAGAGCATGTCTGTTACAGGAGGATCTGCTGGATTAAGAAATGTAGTTTAAAAGATTAAAAGTTTAAAAGATTAAATATTAAGTAAATTCCTTTCTGTATTTTCTGTTAGGAGGAAAAATCATGTGCCAATACTGAGTGTATGGAATTTGAGGAGAAAATTAAAGTCGAAACTCCTTCTATGGCAGTGAAATCAAGACAAAATAATCACTACACTGCACTGATAATTCAGGAAATCCATGCTGAGAGTTAGTGTTGATGTGTGGAAGGGAGAAAAATCAGGAGTGCTTTAGGCACACAAAAGAGGTGAGACCAGAAGTGGAGTTTAGATAAAGGGATAGATAACCCAGAGGAAAATTGGGGATTGAGAGCTGCTGTAATTACTGATGCCATTTCTGACTGGGATTAATATTACAATGTAGGTGATAGGACAAAAAGAATAATGCAATTAATTTTGACTTGCTTTATAATTTTGCCTTGATTTTGTACTGAATATAATGAATTTGTGAACAGGTACATTAAAACATAAGCTTGTAGGGGAAATGGGGACAATTATAACTGTACAACGATAAAAAATAAAAATGAGGTTGTAAATTTGTGCTAATGTGTTTCAATTTATACCAAAGGACACTTATATGTTTTTAAATTTTTGCAACAGGATTGTGACTAAATGGGAAGATTAATATTGAGGCTGCTCAGATTAGATTGAAGGATGAGAGTGATTAAACGTAAATAGGCCCTGGATGGTGTAGCTCAGTGGATTGAGCGCAGGCTGTGAACCAAAGCATCGCAGGTTCGATTCCCAGTCAAGGCACATGCCTAGGTTGCAGTCCACAGCCCCCAGCAACCGAACATTGATCTCTCTCTCTCTCTCTCTCTCTCTCTCTCTCTCTCTCTCTCTCTTTCTCTCTCCCTCCCTCCCTTCCCTCTCTAAAAATAAATAAATAAAATCTTTAAAAAACCCATAAATAGACAAGTTAGACTATTGAATGTGTTAGATGATGAGGTAATTTCTAGGGTACTGTCATTAATTATAAAAAAAAGACACATTCAAGAAGTATTATGGATTAAGAATTAACAGAAATGGGGTACCAGTTATGTTTTTTCAGTTTCTTTTTTACTATTATTTTTATTGTTCAAGTACAGTTGTCTGCATTCCCCCCAACTCCCCCCACCACTGCCATCCCCACCTCCCTCTCCTGATCCCACCCCCCCTTGGTTTTTCCCATGTGTCCTTTATACATGTTCCTGAAAACCCTTCCCCCTTTAGATTTTTGTGCATTCATGGGAAGAGGAAAACACAGGTAGTAACCAATAGTCACTGTTAACAGTGACAGGGAGGTTTTAAAGATGTTACTTTGGGGGGAAGATTACTTTGTGAATTACAACAACACAATTTAAAGATAAAAATAAATTATTCCAATTGTATAGAATTTAAGTAATTTATCTCAATTAATGCAATCAATTAGTAACAATACTAGGCTTAGAACCAACTGATGTGTTCAAATCTACTACTTCTCTGTAAAGATATTCATTCCCATTTGCACTAAGATCATTTCCTTAAGGTATTTATATTTCTACAGATAATTTTAGAGAAGTGTCTTCCTATATCATATAAACTGAGAGACCCAGGACTTTCAACCCTCTTGTGTACCATTTCTTGGCAGTTTTGTGTAATTAATCCATTCTTAATTTTCTAGATTAGAAACTGATTACAGTATTTTATACAGTATTCTACCATCCAAGACACTTTACTTAGTAACTTCTTTTTGCCTTTCTGTGTAGTTAATGAGTATTGACAGCCTTAATTATGATTGCTTTGAAAGGTAGAGGCTACTTATTTCACCAAAGTCTTCTTTATAAACATGACATTAATAAGAGTTATTTTAATTAAGTTATAGTTTTAGAAGTCAATTTGTTAAAACTTGGTTATAAGAAATGAAAAAAATCCTATCGGATATGTGTTGTGAATTCTTAAGTACATAAAATAAGGATAATTGTGGGATATAAGTTGAGAAATTTATATATAAATATAAATGTAGAAATATAGAACAGTATTGAAAACATGGTAAGTACTCTATGAGTTAAATGTTATTATTATTTTTGTTGTAATTGTTGTCATTCCATAATCTGTTGAAGAACATCATTTGCTCTTTATTCTAGCCAACAACCTTGAAATCAAGGATGCAGATTACCTGGTTGAATTTTGATTCCTCTTTGTGCAGTTATTTAACCTACAAATAGTAACTATCTTCTCAGCCTTATTTTCATTGTCTTAATAAATGGGTATAATGATAGAACATACCTCATTGAAAATACAGGTTACTTAACTATATTATATTTCTTATCATTGCCCAAAGTGGAATAATTTACAGTCTTCAAGAAAATCAAGACTAAAAGCTGTTAAGGACCTACTCCATGATTCCACACTAAGTATTTGGGAGAACTGGGACTTAATCCATCTCATTATTCTTAACATCCGTATTTCCTCAATTAACATCACCAAAATTATTCCCTTGATTACAGTTTCCTCTGCCACAGTTGTTACCTTATTTCAGACCTTCAACATTTACTATATTACTACAAAAGCATGGTAACATCTGTCACTCCTTTCCAATGCATTAATTTTTTTCAAGAATAAACTTCTAACACTTGTTTCTTACATTTTTGCTTACTTTTCATTATTGAATGATTATCTCAAGGCAACATGTATTTTAAAAGATGTATACTTTGAATATGTATATTTAAAAATACATTCTGAAAACCAACACAGATCTACTGAATCAGATTCAAGGCTGCTATGATTTGGGGATAAAAGGGCTACAGAATAAAATTTAAATTCCTTAGAATAGCATGTAAGGCTTTCCATGATCTGGCCCCTTTTTACTTCTATTCCTTTCTTCCTCTGTGCAGTGCCACTACTTCAACCAACACACATGTGATCACATGCACACACACACAGAAACACACACCTTAGTCATCTGCAAATATGTACATGTACACATGATCAGTTACTAGCTTGGAACTTTGAGCAAGTTACTTAATTACTTTCTAGGCCTCATTTTCTCATCAGAACTATAGATGACAAAACATTTTAGTAAGGATTAAATAAGCGTGAAATTAAATATTTAGTAGAGTGTTTGAGTCAAAATATAGTCTGACTTATTTTTAATATTACTATATATTAACTTGAGACATCCTTTTATTTATGAGGACATCAGTTTCATTCTTGCCAATTCTAGTTTCTAAATTAAAATCATAATTAATGGTGGCCATCAAATGAATAGTGGATTACTCAAACATTTTTATTTGGAAAGCCTATAATTTCATGTTTCAAACAACTTAATTTAAGTATTTTCTTATGTTTCTAAAAATGGAAAATATATGGTCATACACCTTGTTATATGCCAAAATGTTACATAATAAAACTCAACTTCTTAATCATGGAATATTCTTGGAACATTCTTACTACAAAGCTTGCTTTTCTCTGGCACCCATCTTTTCCCTGCAAACCCACAAAGCTAATGAGAAGAGAAATAAAAATGGAAAGAAATTGTTGCACCCCACATATACTATTTGGGATGTTGGCCTTGTATGACTGTTGTAACTATCAGGAACACTGAAATATCTAGATCTTTTCTTCCCACACAAACAACAAAGGTAAAAAATTATAGAATGCTTCCTCCATCTCAAGACATTGCCTAAAAATGAATGGAAGGGGAAAGAGTAGGTATTTTTTCTCTTTCACACTGTGTGGTTACTCTCTGAGGACCTGATGTTATTCTGATACTCTTAAAGTCGACTTATACTATAAAAATATTAAACAGGTATGTACAAATATCACAATTTAAAACATTTCATGTGATCTGTTTGGTAATAAAAAAACTTTAACATTGAAATACTAAAGAACTTAAGTAAACTAGTGACTCAACTGGTTTCTCTTCTCTCCTACAAAAACAGTATTTCAGAAAGATATTCATGTAGACATTTCTACCTTTATTTTCTATTATTTCGTGTCATCAAGGTAAAATGTCCAGATTTCTTCTAACAAAAGTTACATGAGAAACACTCTTTAAAGACTTAGATAACTTTGAATTTCCCAGGGTAGAATTCCAAGGTAATCACTGATATTTCTGCAAATTTCTAGGCAGAAATGCTTACATTGGCATGATTGCCACCAGCTCCTAATTATTGCTTTTGTGGGACAACAGTCTTCTGTTATGAATGCTGAATTTCTTGCTGTCTTCTATTAAAGGATCTACAAGTAAGAATTAATTAGCTTTCATCAAGTGTCACATTCATAACCCCCTACAATGTAAACAATAATTAAAGATAGCTGTTTTTGTAAATGAATGATATAGCTATTCCACAATATTGCTAGGTATTCCCTCCCTTTTTCTGTTCTGTTCTTACCCAGTCCCAAGTTTCTGACCCTTTCACACACAGAACAATTTATGATTGCCTTTTTTATGCTAAAACATGCCTTTCAAATATTGCATTTTTCCCACGAAGCTTTGTGAAGTATCCCTAAACAAAGAATGTTTTCCATAAAAGAAATCCTGTCTCCATTCAGAAAACACTTTTTTATCCCACTGCATATGTAACCTTGAATTATTTGCTTTTGTTTGAGTCTGTTTCACATTTCTGTCTCTAATATCTTTGTAGCATAATAACATTTTTCTCCATTAACACTTAAAATCTTTCTTATGATATTTGAAAAATTGCATTCTTCCATTTTGTTATCCTACTTTCTCTACAACTTTCTATGAAGATATATCACTAATGACAAATGTAACATTGAATAATAGTGTAAAATATCAAAATATACCTACTTTAAAATAAATATTTAAGAATAATCTGTGTTCACATTTAATTAACACACTGTACACTTACCTCTGCTCATGTTCATTAAAAATATGCAACCCAATTGCAATCATTTTGTGTTATATAATTTTATTTAAAAATTTTGACTAGTAATCCTTGTAACTAATAATACGTTGATTCCTGGCCTGGGTAAGGTGTAACTGTGACTAAGGAAAAAATTCAAATTAACCATCAATATGTGGATAACCTGTGCCTTTGTCACTTAAAGCTGAACTCTACATAAACACCTTGATAATAAATGGAAGTAAGGATGTTTGAAATGATCAGATACACAAAGAATTTGCCCATTAAGGACATATTTTGGAAGATTTTTTGTGAATCCTGGGGTTATCTCTTCCCAGAACTAAAATGATGTATGTTATATGCTAATGCAAATACATTAAAGAGTTAGATTTAGGTTTCCTGAATACACTTCTTTTATTGTTTAATCAAACAATTCTCTAAGTGTCACACTCTGTAGTGATTCACCAGTGAAGCCTATTGGCCTTGGAATTTTCTTTGTTGAAATAAAGTGATTTTTAAAATATATTATTTATTTATTTTTAGAGTGAAGGGAAGGGAAGGAGAAAGAGAGGGAGAGAAACATCAATAAGTGGTTACCTCTCATCATGGCCCCATCTGGGGACCTGGTCCGCAACCCAGGCAGGTGCCCTGACTAGGATTCGAACCAGCAACCTTTTGGTTCACAGCCCGTGCTCAATCCACTGAACTACACCAGCTAGGGCAAAATAAAGTGATTTTAAATTGTGATGGGGCTATTTACATTTCTTCTTGAGGTGGTTTTGGTCACTTATATCATTGAAGGTATTTATTTAAACTTTTCATCTAGGTTTTCAAATTTAGTTCACAATATTATTCACAGTATCCCTTCCTTAATGTTTTTAACATTGGTAGCAATGCTCCCTCTTTCGTGATTGATATTGCTACCTTGTGTTATTTCTTTTGCTTTATAAGTTTAGAGTTTATTATTATGCTGAATTTTTCAAACAAAATCTTCTTAGTTTTGTTGCCTTTCTCTATATTTTGTATATTATCCATTTCAATTATTCCCACATTTATTACTATGGTTTCCACCTTACAACATAATTTGATTGTATTTTTTGTTTCTAACACCATAATGGAGAAGCCTAACACACTGATTTTTTGTAATATTTCTATAATATAAGCATATGAAGCTGTAATTTTTCTCTCACACTTACCTGTATACCATAACATTTAAATGGTGCATTTTCCACTCATGTACTGATGGATACTTGGGCTGCTTCTAAATCTTGGCTATTGTAAATAATGTTGCAATGAATATAGGGCTGCTTATATTATTTCAAACTAGTGTTTCATATGTCTTTAAATAATTCCCAGAAGTGGAATTGCTGAGTCAAAAGGTGGTTCTATTTTTAATTTTTTTGAAGTAGCTCCATACTGCTTTCTGCAGTGGCTGCACCTAACTGCATTCCCCCCAATAGCGCACTAGGGTTCCCTTTCCTCCACATCCTCACCAGTACTTATTGTTTGTTGATTTATTGATGATAGCTATTCTAGCAGTGTAAAGTGATATCTCACTGTGGTTTTAATTTGCATTTCTCTGATGTTTAGTGGCATTTAGTATCTTTTCATATACCAATTGTTTGTATGTCTTCTTTGGAGAAGTGTCTATTCAGATCCTTTAACCATGGAATACTACTCATCCATAAAAGAGAAGAAAATTTTACCCTTTGTGATAGCATGGATGGATCTGGAGAGCATTATGCTCAGTGAAATAAGCCAGTCAGAGAAAGATGAATGCCCTATGATTTCACTCATATATGGAATCTAATGAACAAATTGAACTAACAAGCAAAATAGTGACAGGCTCATAGATGGAGAGCAGGGTGATAGCTAAGGGGGAGCAGTTAGAAGGTTGAGGGATTGAGCAAAAAGGAAAAAGCACTCATAGATATGGACAATAATGTGGTGACTGTGGAGGACAAGGTGGGTTAGTGGAGGTAGAAGAGGGTGTAAGGAAGATAAATGGTAATGGAAAAATATAATAAAATAATATTAAAAATAAATACTGCATTTTCAGTTTATTCATGTTTAAATTATTTTTTTTAATTTTCCTGAGACTTCTTTAGCCCGTGGGCTTTTTGGAAGTGTGTTTCTTAATTTTCAAATACTTAAAAAATTCCACATATCTTTCTGTTATTGATTTATAGTTGTTATAGAAACAATACTTTGTGTGATTTAATTTCTTTTACATTTTTTAGAATTATTTTATACCCATTTATGTCTATCTTGATAAATATTCCATGTGCACTTGAAAAGAATTTTTATTCATTTCCTTTGGGTAAAGTCACCTATAAATGTTAATTAAGTTTATTTTTGTAGTGTTATTTAAGTTTTCTAAACTCTTTTTTATCAATTTATTAGAGAAAAGTGTTGAAATGGTCATATATAATTGAGAATTTACGTATTTCTTCTTTTTGTTAACATGTTTGCTTCATGTATTAATGAGTTATGTATTAGTTGAATGCCCTTTAGGAGTCTTTATAACTTATTGATTAAATGACTCTTATAATTATGAAATATTCTTCTTTATTTCTACTAATAATTATTGTTTTGAGGCTATAAGGTTGGTATTAATGTTGCCACTCCAACTTCCTTATGATTAGTATTTGTGTGGAATATCTTTTTAAATCCTTTTGCTCTTAACCTATATTTCTTTTATATTTAAAGTGAGTTTCTTAGAGAAAGAATAAAGGTTCATGCTGCCTTTTCTTCATGTAATCATATGCTCTCAGTCTTCTAACTGGAAATTTACTCATACATGTAAAGTATTTATAGATAGATTTGATTTAAATCTATTGACTTCCTATTTTCTACATTTCTTCTTTGACCCCTTTCCTTATTTTCCTGCTGTATTTTGGATTAATTACATATTTTAGCATTCCATTTCATTTCTACTATTTGTTTATTGGCTATACTTCTATTCCTCACTTTCAGTTCTTTGTGATATTAAATATTTATGATCTGCTGGTGACAGATGTTTCCAAGTTTATTTTTCTAAAAGTATCTTAAATTTCCTTTCATTTTAAAAATAAATTCCTGATAGCTTGACAATTATAGATTTTCAATTTGTTTTGGTTTTCATCCCTTAACGGATGCTTTACCACTGTTGCTCAGTTTACATGGTTTGTTGCAGGAAGTGTAACATCCTCCCCTTGTTACAAAATTCAACTTTTTTCTCTCTTTTTTAAAAGGAGCTGTTTATCTTTATTATTTATTTTCAGAAATTTGAATTTGATCTGCCTTCATCTGATTTTCTTTGTTTTTATCATGTTTTAATTTTATTGAAGTTTTTGAATTCATGGTTTTAGTTATAGTTTTTTTTAATTTTAATTGTTGTTCAAGTACAGTTTTCTGCGTTTTACTCCCATCCCAGCCCACCCCCAGGCCTCCCCACCTCCCTCCCATTTTCACCCCCCCTTGTTATTGTCCATGTGTCCTTTACACTTGTTCCTGCAAACCCTTCACCCTTTCGCCTGAAATTCCTTCCCCTCTCCCCTCTGGTCACTGTCAGCCTGTTCTCAGTTTCAGTGTCTTTGGTTATATTTTGCTTGCTTGTTTGTTTTTTTCTTTTATTAGGTTATAATTTTTTAAAAACATGGAAAATATTATTTAATTTTTGGGTGTGCCTCTCTTTCTCTTTCCTCTCCTTCTGATGTTCCAATTACATATATGTCATAAAATTTTATAGTGTTTGAAAAATCAGTAATAATCTATTCATTTATTCAGTCTTTTTCCCCTTTGCTCCTTAATTTGTATTAGTTTCTACTGTGATGTCATAAAATTCACATCTTTCTTTGTGAAGTGTCTAAACCATTGTTGATCCAATTCAGTAAACTTTAGTATCCTATATCATACTTTTTTAATTTCCAGAAGTTTTACTTAGTTATTTTTGGTATGTATTCTATTTTTTTCTTCTTTAATTTTATGTTTTCCAGTAAATACTTTAGCATATTGACTATATTTGAAATGGCTATTTTAGAGAACTTGTCTGGTAGGAGCAGAAACTCTGTTATTTCTGGGTATATTTATAGTGACTGAGTTTTCTCCTGTTTATGAATCATGTTTTTCTCATTATGTCTAGTAATCTTTACTGGATTATAAAAATTTTAAACTTTACATTTGTGATATTCAGAATTTGTTGTATTCTTTCAAAGAGTGCTTGACTTTGTTCTGGTAGGCAATTTAGATACTTAGAAAAAAGTTTGATCTTTCTAAGGATCACTTTTACTAGAGCATACCCAGAGTAGATGACAATATAAGATGAATTTACTGTCATTATTCATATGAGATTTCTCTGAAGTGTCTACTGAATGCCTTGTGTATTATCCCTGAAGATTGGGAAATTGAACATGAGGAGGACCAAAGTGTCACCACCCTGAAGTTGCATTTTTGGGATACTGATTTTAAGTTGTTTATTAAGAAATGAATAGCCAAGATCTGGAAACAACCCAAGCGCCTATCAGTAGATAAGTGGATAAAAAAAGCTGTGTTACCTTTATACAATGGAATACTACATGGCCATAAAAGGAAGGAATTCTTAATTTTGCTACAGCATAAATGGACTGGAGATCATATGCTAAGTGTAATAAGACAGTCAGAGAAAGACTAATACTATATAATCTCATTTATATGTGGAATATAATGAGCAAACAAAATAGAAACAGAGGCAAGGATATATGGAACAGACTGACAGCTGTCAGATGGGAAAGGGGCTGGATGAAAGAAGGTGAAGGAAATAGCCAAAGAACAGATATGAATGACAGAGGCAGAGACAACAGTGTGGTGATGGCCAGAGGGAAGGGGGGGTGGGGGCTAGGTAGAGGTGGGCCAAGAGGGGGAAAATTGGGGCATTTGTAATAATGTTAACAATAAAAATAAAGTTAAAAAAAGAAACTAAAAGACTCAGAGAAAAAAACCCTTTGACTTTCTTTTCTTTCCTAACTATTCTGATAGAAAAAGCTGCTTCAAGAAGGAATCTCAGGATTTACCCTGGTTTAATTTGAATTAAATATGGTAAATAGGATGGCATCAGATAGGGGAATGTTAGCTAGATACCCCCTGTGCTGCTGTGAGTTACCTAGCAATAATTTGCTTGCTATGTGTGTTCAGGTTTTCTTTTGCCTGTAAATCACCTACTCTCACTTCTGAAATCTAAGACCCTCTTCTCCCCATTTTCTCCTTTGTCCAAAATGTCATATATACCCAGTGCTGCCTCACTGTCTTTGGAATTTCTCACGCTTATGTGAATTTCCATACTCCAGTATTAAAATCTGATTTCCTCCTGTTAATCTGTCTTTCGAGTATTAGCCCAGCTAGAAGAACTTAGAAGGTGTTACATTTTTTCATCCCAATGAAAAGTATTACATTTTTTCATCTTTATGAATGATTCCTGGAACAACTTTAGTTTGGGGAATTGTGAATCTTACTCCTGCCACCTTAGTATATTGCTCCCAGGAAGTTATTATTTTTCCACCGTCTTACAGTTTCTCCAAATACATATACAAAATAGATTTAAGCCAAAGACCAAGGGTGACCCTTATGCTGGTTCATAGAGCTTATTCTTTGTAGTTTCCTTCTCTCCAGAATTCTACCCTACAACTTCTAGCCACTGTGGCCTCTCCAACTTTCAATCACGATCTCCACAGTCTTGTAAGAATTTTGGGGCATGTTTGGCTTCCCCCAATCTGTGTCATAGTCTGGAGTTATTGCTAGGCTGAAAGCTCAAGTAATTGCATGTCACAACTTGCTTACTTCCCTTTTCTCAGGGCCCACTATCCTGTGAGGCCTGTTTCCTTATGCTTGTTTCCTAACACCTGTGATGACTGTTTTCCAGTGTTTTATATACTTGTCTAGCTCTCAAGTTAATACAAATTCAAAGAGGATGTGAGACCCTGTTACTCCCTCATGGCTGTAAACAGACATAATTTTATAATCTCATTGTAAAATCAGCCACCACCCTGGGAGATAGCATGTATTTTCTACTTGCACTTTGATTATAGAACAATTGAGCCCCAGGTAGGATAAGTAACTTGTTTAAGATCACATAGGTAACAAATTGTGGAGTACAGTTTAAAAATCAGTCTAGAGGTTGTGTTCCTAACCAAATTAGTTATTCTACTATTTCAGTTTTCTGAACAAATTACAAATTTAGTTATCTGGTATCCATTAGACATCTAGCAGAATAGTGAAAGTAATTCAACTTTTCCTGGTATACTAAATATTCATATATCAAACTGAATAAAATTATTGTTATGTCACTATCTAAAAGTAAACAGGAAATTTCAACGTGCTCTTGAAAATTTGAAGGTAAGCATCATTCTTTCCAAACTGTAAACACTCAATCATTAATTCATCTAATAAAGATGTGTTGATTTTGACACTGTTCTAGTTTTTCAGGACAATATACTTATAGAAAGAGACTTTTCAATAATAATTTAATGAGCTAGCTAAAAAAACAACAACCTCCAAATCACTTAGTTATTTCTTGAAGAGTCTAAAGCAAATGAGATTATAGGCAGTTGTAAGGTATAAACCAGGACTAAATTATCTTTGTAATCTCCCAGACATCTAGCTCATTCCCTAACAGGAACTTTGTAAATATTAAATTTAATTAAAAAGCAGTTAAGGAAGAATTTTACTTTTCAATGCATAATTTGTCTCTATTCCTTAGACTTGCCTAGAAAACCAAGGTGGCTTCCTTTTATCTCAAAAAAGCAGCAGTTGTTATTTTTAAAATGATAAGTCATGACATATTACATCTGACATTTTTCTGAGTGACTATTTTACTTAAGCAGTAAATATTTAATAGCAAAGAAGATTGTATATGAATATCCAAGACTTCTGTTATTATGTTTTTCACCTCCACATTTTCCATTCAGTGTACTTCATTCTCTGGAAACATACTCATTTTTTTCTCAAATGTTCATTTATGCACATTTTCTTGGTTAATCTCATTTTAGAACTTCATGATTACTTAATTTTGCTCAATTCTAAAATAACAATTTACTGTTTGTGAGTTATTGATAATAGAATAAATGCAATTTCTCTAATTGGTTGCAATAATTAAACCATAATAAAGGTTAGAAATTGCATAGGCTTCTTCTTTTCTAGTGTGATTATAGAATTTTTTAAAACTCAGAATTCAGTCAGTTTTCACAATGTGACTGAATTAGAAAAAGACTGAATGTTGCGGAGGAATTGTTCTTTTCAGGATCGTAGTTAATATTATACTATTATTATTGTATACTATTAATTCCTTGTTAATAGAATGATATTGAACTAAGTAAAAGTTATACTTTGTTATTTTTTTAAAAATGGATGATATTTTGAAATTTATCCCTTAGATATGTTTAATGATAGTAAGTGATTAATGGAAACAAAATGAATAATGTAGGGAAATACATCGATCCATAATTTGACATCACATTCACAGCATTTTAGAGTTTAAAAGGAACTGTCTACTTCAAACCCCAATTTATATTCAAAGTATCTGCTGTTCAGAGATTAAGAGATTTATCCAAAGTAATATGTAATTAGTCAGTCAGGACTTCTGATTCACAGTTCAGGATATTTCCATCAATCAATACTGAGTGTTTTCTTTGCCATTAGCTACTCACTCATAAGATGTCAAAATCTCTTTCAAGCCTTTAGAAAATGTGTGCGATTAACCTGCTCTGCTAGGGTGAGAAACAGGTTCTCACACAGGGGTTTATACCTCATTGGCATTTTCCCATGGGGCTCCAAAGTACACTTGAATAAAGTAAGGAAGCAGAAAAGATAAGAGATTGAAGAAAGTAGAACCATAAGTACTGTTAGTGAGAAAGGGCTACTTGAAACACCTAGTAACAGGTTCATACGAACTGGTGAAACAAGATAAAAAAGAATGAATCAAGCTGTCAGAAAATGGATTGATAATTTTTTAATTGAGCTGATACTGATGGGAAATGACAAAGTGTATCCACTTCCAATTAAAAACCCAGATACATTCTGACATATTTTTATCACAGTCTGCTATTATTTACTTCATATAATATTGTAACCACATGAAACAACTCTTACAAGAAATATAGTGTTTGAAAATGTACCTATTATAATGAAAAATCTCTGGCTCTCAATAAGGAATTTTTTTCTGTTTACTTGTTTTGTTTATTTTATTTTGCTTAAATTAATCAGATTCATTGGAAACATTATTTTAAAAAGGACCAATTCAATATTTCCCAACACTGTGTCACAGACCAAAGAAGCATTGTATGTTTCTAATTATCATTCTTGGAATCAGAAGGACCAAAAAACACAAATCAAAAATTCCTGATATAAAAGTTATTGTCAAATACTGCCCTAAAATTTTCTCCAGACCACAAAGAGACAAGTTGACACATTCCAAGCTACAGAGCACATGTACAAACCAAAATTAATTGAGTACATCCATCATATTTTTGAAATTCTGAACTCTTTCATTTTTAAAATAAAGTATCTAGTCAAGAAAGTATAGCTTAATATCATCCCAAGAAAGCACTATTCTTTCTTGAACCTTAAATATTGTCTTGTATCACATAAATGTAGAATAATCTTTACCTTATTTGTCTTCAAATACATTATGATTAAAAAATAGCCATTAGCCCTGACTGGTGTGGCTCAGTGGATAGGGCGTCATTCTGCAAACTGAAAATTAAAAAAAGGACATATTTCATATAAGCATTTCTAATATCTATTCTACTCTCTGGTATTCCAAAAAGGACACTGACCATAATCTAACCATTTCTTGATAACTCAAGATGAGCATTAAGATCATTACACTATGTAAGACTAAAACTCATGACTATCTTATTAGTTATGCTATTCCTTTTCTTAAAGTCACATTTTGAGGTTTTACTTTTCCTGCCACCAGTATAAGTGGCTTTAACCATTTCCTCCAGTTTCTTCCTGGTTCATTACTTCTAATCCTTTCTGAGCCAGGAAGCCAGATGATCAATTTGTATGTTAAAGTAAAGTCACTACTCTCTGATTGAGAAAAATGCATAGTTCAAGGCTAGGAGTTTTCAGACTATTATAAGGACTCAAAACTTTAACTTTACTTCTTAGATTGTGTCTGTGTTCTTGAGGGCTTAGGTTTTATTTTAATTTTCTTTGAATATTAATGTGAGATATCCTGATACATGTATGTGTTAAACAGTTGTATTTAAATCAAAGCAAATCTGGCACTCAAAAAGATTGCTCATTTGAGAAAATTTACATTGTAAAAGCCAACAGTTAAACTTTGGGGGGGGGAGTGTAATAGTGATTTGTTCCCATCAGAAAATAGAATTATCCTTCAAGGTTGAATGGATATAATTGGCCATCATATAACTCACTTGACAAATAGTGCCTTCAGGCAGTGTGGCTGTAATAATTGTTCAATTACATACTTTTGGTTTTCAAATGACCAAAGCCATTATTATGCATCACATTAATAGATATACAGGCATAATTTAAGCACATGGATAAAATGTTTTTTTGGGGGGAGATGAATTTAGCTTTGAAATTAAGCTGTAATGTAATTACCTGTAATTTTTAGCAATTATAATTTAATTCCCTCTAATCTAATAATGGTGATTATACTTAATCAAATAATTTTAACAAATGCAATCTCTGTTATCAAATTGAAATGCAAGAAGACTGTTCCTTTTTGAATTTAATAAAACTGGTAAAAAGTATTTGTTTTTGCTAAAATAAAAGTTGTATATTTCAACAATATACCACCTAGGATTTGAAATGTGTTTACTGTGTCTGGGAGAGTCTGAGTACAGAGAAGTTCAAAGTACTTGAATTATTGGTATTCATATAATCTCCCTTTATTGACCACAATACTGTATTTCTACAAAAATAATGTTTATTATGCTTGAGGAGCTTTATCTTATGTAGCCCAACAGAAGAGTAACACATCAGGAGACATTTTAAATTCAAAAGGGGGATGGTTTGCCACAGTTATCATAAGCCTAAATCTATGACATATTTACTTTTATACATGTGACATTCCAAATTCATTTATTTATGGAAATGATCAATTTAAAAACCTCACAGTATATTACAAAATTATAACAGAGAATCATAAACAGGCTAAAACAAAATTGGAACAGAGGCAGGAAACTAAACAAAGGTAATAATCAGTAGCTTCTTAACAAGGGAAAGGCTTTATTATCTGAGGATTTCAAAACACTAAGGTCAACTTTATTCTTTTTTTAAATCAAAGTGAAATGTGAATGCTATCTTGAAAATCACATTTAATACATTATTTGACTCAAATTTCAAAAGAATTTCAGTCTTGCTATCTACAAAAGAAAGAAAAAGTTTTATAGTCGAGTGTTTAGTTTAAACATTGGAAAAAAGTATTTCTGGTTGTAGTTGGAAGGTGAGAGACATAGCAAAAGTCACACTGTAATAATATAAAAAATAAAAATGTAATAACATAATCAATAAAATGTACTTAAAATAAATAAATTTAATAAAAATAAAAATATATCACCAAGTTTTCTACTTCATAATGACTCCTTTTCATTTGTGTCACTTGCATGTGGAGTACCTCCATTTATTGCCCAATTATATTAATACACTGTACATTTTAAATACACTTTAAAGGGACACATGGACAAAAACTAAGGGGGTGGAAATGGGAAGGAGGTGATGAGGGCTGGGGGCAGTGGGCTGGGATGGGAGTAAAGGACAGAAAACTGTACTTGAACAACAATTAAAATAAAAAAAAATCATTTCCTTTTCACTGTCTCACTTGAGATACAGTAATTATTCCTGCTTGCTCTGATTTAAAATTGTGAGATTTGACTGTTTATGAAGCTAGTTTTGTTCAATAGCAAATGTTTCCCACTAAAATGTGGGTAACAGTCATTCAGTTTTAAAAAGAACTCATTTATGACATCCTTGGCAAGTGTTGAGACGGGTGAGTTACAAGATGGAGGAAGGGAGATTCCATTCTCAGAAAGAAAGTTTCTTGTATAAATTTTAGATCTAAATTTCAGAATGGGAGTCTGTTTTTTCAATTTCACTAATGATCCTTTTTATTGTTATTCAAGTACAGTTGTCTCCATTATCACCCCACCATGCACCTTCATCCCACCCCACCCATCCCCACTTCTCACCCTCTAACCTACCCTTTAGCTTTGTCCATGTACCCTTTATACATGTTTCTATTTTTGTTTAGAAAATACAACTTAAATCTTATATTGGTTGCTAAATGAATACTTCAATAAATAATTTATATATGGACACACATACACACACGTGTCAGTGCAGCAATTGAGGCCAGAAATAGAGACTAGGTGTTCATTGACTGTATGGCTTTGGAGAAACCATGCGCTTTTATAAGAGTCACAGGGACACTGCCCAGTTAGTGTCCTGGAGGCAGAGCCATAGGCAAATTAATTTTTAAGAAATCGATAGGGGAAAGAGATCCACAGTGAAGCAGGAGAAATAACTATCAGAAAATTTATGAGAACTCAGGAATAGTTGTTTCCCAGAAGCTCGTGGAATGAAGAGTGTTAAGAAAAAGGAAACTCTATCTTCTATTAACAGAGATGGTTAGGACAACAGACACTGATTATTTCATTGTATGTAGCAACATGAAAGTTTTGTAAAGTAATAGGCCAAAAGCATCTTTTTCAGGCCCTTTTTGCCAGAGACAACTGGACCCCATAAAGCATGACTGACCCTAATTGTTTTATGAGCCTTTATCCTCGGGATGAGAAAATTACTGAGAGCACCCTGAAAGCACAGATGTTCCAGGAACTTATGAAACAAGATGTACCAGACCACAATTACTGCACAACCCAGACCAAACCCTGAACCCAAAAATAAAATCGGAACAAATTGAAACTTAACTGAAACATCCTGCTCTACAACCACCCCTATTACTCAATAAAAGCCCAAAGCCCTAACTCCCCCGGCTGGCACATTTTTCTTCACCTAGCCCTTACCCTCCCTGGGGAAAGTAAAAACAAAAACTTTTACTCTGTATTTTCTTCTGTTTGTGAATTCCTTCACAGCCCATATCACTGACCACTCTAACATAAAGTAAGTAGTAGTTTTATTTCTATTTTAAAGATAAGGAAACTGATGACAAAAGCATAGGTAATTTACCTGACATATTGCTGATACTAAGTACAGAGTCAGAATTCAAACTCAAGTCTGAAAGCCTGCAAACCACATGCCTTTTTATCTCTGTATGTTCAGCATCTGCATATAGTTACTCTTCAATATGTTGAATAGATGCATAAGTGAATGGGGACATGCAAGTGATTTTAATAAAGTTTCATATATGTGTATACATGAGGTCTGTTTGGGAAAAGTCCAGCCTTTGTTAATATAATAACAACAGTTTGCCTGACATTCATGCAACCTGGCAGCCAAGGAGAGTGGACCAGAATGTACATGCATGAACAATTATGACCTCACTGTATTAGTCAGTGAGGGCAGCAGACGCTGTTGAGTGGGCATGTGTACTGTGTGGCCATCACATTCAAAATGACTGAGTGAGCAGAGCAACAAACCTGCATCAAATTTTGCATTAAGCTTGAACATTCCTTCATGGAAACTATTCAGATGATTCAGAAGGCCACAGCTATGGGCAACTGGACATTGTCAGTTTCATCATGACAATGTGCCTGCTTATGCATCACGTCTTGAGCAGAGTACTTTGGTGAAGCACCAAATCACCCAGGTGACTCAGCCCCCCCAGAGCCCAGATTTGGCACTCTGTGACTTCTGGCTTTTCCCAAAACTAAAATCACCTTTGAAAGGAAAGAGATTTCAGGCTGTTGATGAGATTCAGGAAAATATGACAGGGCAGCTGATGGTGATGGGTAAAACTGTGTGAGGTGATTTGGGGAACTGTGTGAGGTGCCAAAGTGCCTACTTGAGGAGGACTAAGGTGTTACTGTCCTATTTACAATGTTTTTCTTCAATAAATGTCTGTTTTCCATACTACATGTCTGGTTACCATGAAGGTTATCTACCATCTGGATAGACTGTAGATATAGGTGAAATTGATAGATATAGATGATATGCATATAGTATAGATATAGATATGTGCACACATATCTACACATATATATCTGAGGGAAATTATACACACACACACACACACACATTATGAGCTGAATATCATTGCACCAAAATTCATACAATGAAATCTTAACTGCTGGTAGCCTAAAATGTGGCTATATTTGGAGGTAAGTTGTTTGGAAAAGTAATTAAGGTTAAATGAAGTCATATGGGTAGACTTTAATCCATCTGACTGGTATTCTCAAAAGAAGAAAAGATTTGAACACATAAAGAAGTTCCAGTGCTTCATGAGCACAGAAGATAGGAAATGTATGGATGCAGGGAGAAGGTAGCCAACTGCAAGCCAAGGAGTGAGGCCTCAGAAGAAACTAAACCACCACAACTGCAAAAAATCAATTTCTGTTATTTAAGCCAAACAATCTGTATTATTGTTTCATGGTGGCCCTACCAAACTACATATATATTCCACCAGTGAACACTATTCTGCATCTTCTTGTTACATGATAATATAATATTTAAAGAAAGATTTTAACTGCAATGTATTTTTGATAGTTTTCACTGACATAAGCTCTTCAGAAGGCAATGTATAATAGCTGGCAAATTTTTAAATATACACATATAATTATTTATCACTTTGACTCCTAGGTTAAATACTCAAGAAAAACTTTTGCACACATGCACAGGGAGACAGTTATACACTGTGATTGGTAAAAAATAAAATCATAATAATCAATCTAAACATCTATCAGTAGAAATATATATGTGACTATTATGGTGTCCTGGTTGGATGGCTCAGTTTGTCGGAGTATCATTCCATGAACCAAAAGGTTGCAGGTTCAATTCCTAGTCAGGGTACATTTTTAGGTTGTGTTTTGATCTCCAGTTGGGGTGCCTATAGGAGGCAATGGACCAATATCTCTCTCTCTCCCCCTTCCTCTCTCTCAAAAAGTCAATAAAATATATCCTAGGGTGAGGATTAAAAAAGAATATTATGGTTTATGAATACAGTGGTGTGTTAAGATGAGTGAAGTAGATTTGTATGTGTGAACATAAATATAAAGAAAGGATAGAATATTAAGTGAAAAAGCAAATTGCACAATGGTACAAACAGTGTAATGCCATTAATATATAATTAAAATATATAAATACCACCCTGGCTGGCATAGCTCAGTGGACTGAGCTCAGGCTGTGAACCAGGCATCGCAGGTTCGATTCCCAGTCAGAGCACATGCGTGGGTTGTAGGCCACAGCCCCCAGCAACCGCACATTGATGTTTCTCTCTCTCTTTCTCTTTCTCCTTCCCTTCCCTCTCTAAAAATAAATAAATAACATCTTTAAAAAAACGAGATTTGGGAAAGATTTCAATAAAATGTCAAATATATATATATATATATACATACATATATATATGTGTATATATATATATACCCCAAACCCAATAGTATCTATTATTTACTTATATATATATATATACACACATTATAAAATATTAAATTATATTATAATTATAAACACATTCATAATAGTGTTCTGCTCTGATAATGTATAGATGGGAATTGGGCTGAGTGGAACAAAACACATTGGTTTAAACATGTTCTCCACATTAAATACATGTATAATATAAAATTTAAAAATTTTTCAATAATAAAATAATTTTGTTAATTGTGAGAAGTGATATCATGGGTGTTAGTTGCAGTTTTTTTCTTTTTAAAGATTTTATTTATTTATTTTTAGAGAGGGAAGGGAGGGAGAAAGAGAGAAAGAGAGAAACATCAATGTGCGGTTGCCGGGGGCCATGGCCCGCAACCCAGCTATGTGGCCTGACTGGGAATCGCACCTGCAACACTTTGGTTCACAGCCTGTGCTCAATCCACTGAGCTACGCCAGCCAGGTAATTGCAATTGTAAGATAGTTTTTTCTAAAAATATTTAGCAAATATAAAGAAACAAAAAATAAATCCTAAAAATATTATATTGTATACTTCCATTTATTTATTTATTTTTAAGATTTTATTTTATTTTTAGAGAAAGGGAAAGGGAAGGAGAAAGAGACGAAGAGAAACATCAATGTATGGTTGTCTCTCATGCACCCCTCACTGGGGACCTGGCTCACAACCCAGGCATGTGTCCTGACTGGGAATTGAACTAGGGACCATTTGGTTCACAGGCCAGTGCTCAATCCACTGAGCTGTACCAGCCATATTGTGTACTTTTAGATGCATGGAAGCTTTCCACACTAAACTAAGATCTAATTGAAGAAAATCCCTCTGTCTTGAATTTTCAGTGTGTGTGACCCTGTGTTTTAGACATTGTTGTACTATTAAA